>NC_064616.1:511248315-511565458 GCF_023898315.1 Schistocerca nitens | reverse complement strand
TTACCAGTTTCTATTCAGTGTAATAATGTCTAAACAAGAGCGATGTTCTCCAATTGTGGATTAAAGTTAAGTATTCCAAGAACTACGTTCTTTTCTTTATAGGATAATTACTTTACCTTGTTCCAGACCTCACGCCAATCTGCGTGAGCTTAACGCGAGCCTTTCGGCTACCTCCGAGTGGCGTGGCTGTCTTGCTACGCCACTACAATTAATTTCTGTTCCCTAGCTAGTTACAATTTCGATATACGTCAAAATTAAGTTTCCGCAGTATATTACTATGGTGAATTAACATTTAAATATCAAAGCAGCTTGCACATGGAATATCGCACTTCAGGTCATTATCCTTTCTTCCCATGTGAAAAATACTTAGCCGGTAACGATTTAGGTCAAGTGTCCATTCGGAGTCACAGTCGGTTATATTCCATGTAATTTAAAATATTGTAACGAAAGAATCCTACGGATATGCTACTTTACTGTAGTACTCGCTGTCCACATGATGGTACTTAAAGAGTTTTACGCATTCTATTAAGTAAAACACTCTTCATGACATCCTTACCCATTCGTCAACGTTTCATGGAATGACTGTGAGGCGGCTAAAAGACCATTAGTTGATGTCCAGTAAAAAGTCAAAGTACGATAAGCGAGCAGTTCACATGCTTCTGAGTTGGATTTATAGCTCATTAAATATATAAAAAATTGTATGTTACCAATAATGATGAGTGCATAAAAAAATGGTTCAAATGGCTCTGATCACTATGGGACTTAACTGCTGTGGTCATCAGTCCCCTAGAACTTAGAACTACTTAAACCTAACTAACC
The DNA here is from genome assembly GCF_023898315.1 of Schistocerca nitens. NCBI lineage: Eukaryota > Metazoa > Arthropoda > Insecta > Orthoptera > Acrididae > Schistocerca > Schistocerca nitens. The sequence continues at coordinate 511,564,639 of NC_064616.1, read as the reverse complement.
TAAGGACATCACGAACACCCATGCCCGGGGCAGGATTCGAACCTGCGACAGCAGCGGTCGCGCGGTTCCAGACTGTAGCGCCTAGAACCGCTCGGCCTCACCGACCGGCATGAGTGCATACTCTTGAGCGTAGAACTTAAGGACGAAACTAACATTCGCATCATGTGACACTGCCAAATAAGATAACTGGATGAAGCTTGGACCATTTACAGGATGTTACAAAAAGGTACGGCCAAACTTTCAGGAAACATTCCTCACACACAAAGAAAGAAAATATGTTATGTGGACATGTGACCGGAAACGCTTACTTTCCATGTTAGAGCTCATTTTATTACTTCTCTTCAAATCACATTAATCATGGAATGGAAACACACAGCAAAAGAACGTACCAGCGTGACTTCAAACACTTTGTTACAGGAAATGTTCAAAATGTCCTCCGTTAGCGAGGATACATGCATCCACCCTCCGTCGCATGGAATCCCTGATGCGCTGATGCAGCCCTGGAGAATGGCATATTGTATCACAGCCGTCCACAATACGAGCACGAAGAGACTCTACATTTGATATCGGGGTTGCGTAGACAAGAGCTTTCAAATGCCCCATAAATGAAAGTCAAGAGGGTTGAGGTCAGGAGAGCGTGGAGGCCATGGAATTGGTCCGCCTCCACCAATCCATCGGTCAGCGAATCTGTTGTTGAGAAGCGTACGAACACTTCGACTGAAATGTGCAGGAGCTCCATCGTGCATGAACCACATGTTGTGTCGTACTTGTAAAGGCTCATGTTCTAGCAGCACAGGTAGAGTATCCCGTATGAAATCATGATAACGTGCTCCATTGAGCGTAGGTGGAAGAACATGGGGCCCAATCAAGACATCACCAACAATGCCTGCCCTAACGTTCACAGAAAATCTGTGTTGATGACGTGATTGCACAATTCCGTGCGGATTCTCGTCAGCCCACACATGTTGATTGTGAAAATTTACAATTTGATCACGTTAGAATGAAGCCTCATCCGTAAAGAGAACATTTGCACTGAAATGAGGATTGACACATTGTTGGATGAACTATTCCCAGACGTGTACCCGTGGAGGCCAATCAGCTGCTGATAGTGCCTGCACACGCTGTACATGGTACGGAAACAGCTGGTTCTCCAGTAGCACTCTCCATACAGTGACGTGGTCAACGTTACCTTGTACAGCAGCAACTTCTCTGACACTGACATTAGGGTTATCATCAACTGCACGAAGAATTGCCTCGTCCATTGTAGGTGTCCTCGTCGTTCTAGGTCTTCCCCAGTCGCGAGTCATAGGCTGGAATTTTCCGTGCTCCCTAAGACGCCTATCAATTGCTTCGAACGTCTTCCTGTCGGGACGCCTTTGTTCTGGAAATCTGTCTCGATACAAACGTACCGCGCCACGGCTATTGCCCCGTGCTAATCCATACATCAAATAGGCATCTGCCAACTCCGCATTTGTAAACATCGCACTAACTGCAAAACCACGTTCGTGATGAACACTAACCTGTTGATGCTACGTACTGATGTGCTTGATGCTAGTACTATAGAGCAATGAGTCGCATGTCAACACATTCACCGAAGTCAACATTACTTTCCTTCAATTGGGCCAACTGGCAGTGAATCGAGGAAGTACAGTACATACTGACGAAACTAAAATGAGCTCTAACATGGAAATTAAGCGTTTCCGGACACATGTCCACATAACATCTTTCTTTATTTGTGTGTGAGGAATGTTTCCTGAAAGTTTGGCCGTATCTTTTTGTAACACCCTGTATAGAAAGAACTGCCATAGTAAAGTTCTGAATGTAATTAAAACAAATATGTAATGAGACGAACAGAAGCCATATCTTCATTCAAAGACGATAACTACGGTGAAGTCAGCGCGATTTATGATGGTTCCCTGGACAATAAAAAGGCGGTACACGGGTCTCAATAGCACGTATGATCACTAAGGACAGCAGTGCATGCTCTTCCACTTGTTCCTATGCTGGCTCCAAGGCTGTTAAGGAACTCTTGCAGTAGGACGCCCCTATCATCACCAGCGCGGTTAACCACTGCTGGATGGTTATTTGTGTATGTGGACGTCCTGCAATACGCCTTCCCGACGCATTCCACACGTGGTCAATAGTATTTGAGTCGGGGAACGAGCAGGCCAGTCCATTCATCGAATATCCTCTTTTTCGTAGAGCTCCACAACCTGCGATATTCGAAGCTGTCGGGTATTGTCAGCCATAAAAATGATGTCAACAACTTGGGAACCAGCAGCATCGCTTTGGTTTACTCTGCCGACGAGTACTGTGCGCTTGTTTTCATCACTAGTCACCACACAAACATTGTGTGGTGACTCAACCAAGCAATGAGGTTAGTTATGGGAAGAATCAAAACAGCTCCCACTCAGTAGCTCCCACTCAGTGGCTACCCGTTCTGGGCAACGTAGCACCGCCAGAAACCAGACGTTTTGCTGCTCTACAATCTCAACTTCTAAAATGTTCTAAAATACCAATATGTATTCACTGTGAAAAGGTGTTTGAATGTTGTGCAGGTGTGGTTAAATTTAGTGGAGCTAAACTTCTTACTGTTGTTATTTATAGATCCCCAGACTCCGATTTCACAACATTTTTGCTAAAGTTAGAGGAGGTTCTTGGTCCACTTTATAGGAAATACAAAAAGTTAGTTATATGTGGTGACTTCAGTATAAATTGTGTAAGTGATTGTGCAAGGAAAAGGATGCTGGTAGACCTCCTTAATTCATATAATCTTATGCAAACCGTATTCTTTCCAACGAGAGCGCAAGGGAACAGTAGAACAACCATAGACAATATTTTTGTTCATTCGTCATTACTAGAAGGGCATTCTGTTAGCAAAATGGTGAATGGCCTTTCAGATCCTGATGCACAACTTTTAAGTCTAAAAGATTTTTGTGCTGCAACACATGTTAAATATAGTTACCAACTTTTTAGGAAAGCTGATCCAGTTGCTGTAGAGACTTTTGTAAACCTTATCAAGGAACAAGAGTGGCAAGATGTTTATAGTGCTGATACAGTAGACGATAAATATAATGCTTTCCTCAATACTTCTCTCGTGCTCTCTGAAAGTTGCTTTCCGTTAGAGCGTTCAAAACAGGGTACTAGCACAAACAGGCAGCCTGGGTGGCTGACTAAAGGTATAAGAATATCTTGTAGAACAAAGTGGCAATTATATCAAAACGTTAGAAACAGTCAAAATCTAAATGCAGCAGCCCATTACAAACAGTATTGTAAGGTGCTTAAAAATGTTATTAGGAAGGCAAAAAGTATGTGGTATGCAGATAGAATAGCTAAGTCGCAGGATAAAATTAAAACCATATGGTCAGTCGTACAGGAAGTGGCTGGTCTGCAGAGACAGGTCGAGGATATAGAATCAGTGCGTAGTGGGAATGTCCGTGTTACTGATAAGTCGCATATATGTACAGTATTTAATAATCACTTTCTGAATATAGCAGGTGAACTAAATAGAAACCTAGTCCCATCAGGGAATCATATAGCGCTCGTAGAAAAAAGTGTTCCGAGACTGTTGCCTGAAATGCTCCTCCATGATACTGACAAGAGGGAGATTGAGTTAATAATTCAATCACTAAAGACCAAGAACTCTCATGGATATGACGGGGTATCTAGCAGAATACTGAAGTATTGTTCCATGTATGTTAGCCCAGTACTTAGCCATATCTGTAACTTTTCCTTTAGGAGTGGTCGGTTCCCTGACCGATAAAAGTACTCGGTAGTGAAGCCACTTTATAAAAATGGAGACAGGGATAATGTTGATAATTATAGACCTATTTCTATGCCATCGGTGTTTGCTAAAGTTATCGAGAGGGTTGTATATACAAGGTTACTGGAACATTTAAATTCACATAATTTTCTGTCAAATGTACAGTTTGGTTTTAGAAATGGCTTAACAACTGAAAATGCTCTAGTCTCTTTTCTCTGTGAGGTTTTGGACGGATTAAATAAAAGGTTGCGAACGTTAGGTGTTTTCTTTGATTTAACGAAGGCTTTTGACTGTGTTGACCACAAAATATTACTGCAGAAGTTGGAACATTATGGAGTAAGGGGAGTAGCTTACAATTGGTTCGCCTCTTACTTTAAGAACAGAAAGCAGAAGGTAATTCTCCGCAATATTGAGAGTGGTAATGATGTTCAGTCCCAATGGGGCACTGTTAAATGGGTCGTTCCCCAAGGATCGGTGCTGGGGCCACTGCTGTTTCTTATTTATATAAATGATATGCCTTCTAGTATTACAGGTGATTCAAAAATATTTCTGTTTGCTGATGACACCAGCTTGGTAGTGAAGGATCTTGTGTGTAATACTGAAACATTATCAAATAATGTAGTTCATGAAATAAGTTCATGGCTTGTGGAAAATAATTTGATGCTAAATCACAGTAAGAGTCAGTTTTTACAGTTTCTAACTCACAATTCAACAAGAATTGATATTTTAATCAGACAGAATGGGCATGTTATAAGCGAGACGGAACAGTTCAAGTTCCTAGGCGTACGGATAGATAGTAAGCTGTTGTGGAAAGCCCATGTTCAGGATCTTGTTCAGAAACTAAATGCCGCTTTATTTACCATTAGAACAGTATCTGAAATAAGTGACATTTCAACACGAAAAGTAGTCTACTTCGCATATTTTCATACGCTTATGTCATACGGTATTATTTTTTGGGGTAATTCTTCTGATTCAAAAAGGGTATTTTTGGCTCAAAAACGGGCTGTTCGAGCTATCTGTGGTGTAAGTTCGAGAACCTCTTGTCGACCCCTATTCAGTAGTCTGGGAATTCTGATATTGCCCTCACAGTATATATTTTCTTTAATGTCGTTTGCTGTTAGCAATATTAGCTTATTCCCAAGAGTTAGCAGCTTTCACTCAGTTAATACTTGGCAGAAATCAAATCTGCATGTGGAATGCACTTCCTTGACTCTTGTGCAGAAAGGAGTGCAGTATTCTGCTGCATCCATTTTCAATAAGCCACCACAAGAACTCATAAATATTAGCAGTAGCCCAAACGCTTTTAAGTCTAAACTGAAGAGTTTCCTCATGGCTCACTCCTTCTATTCTGTCGAGGAGCTAAAAAATTAAGCAAATTGCAGTGTTACATTCTTGATTCTCCTTATTTAAACTAACGGCGTGTCACCTGAATATGTTTATTATATTTCATTTTATCTGTTTCTACAATCGTGTTATGATTTCATGTATTGACTCGTTCCATGACCATGGAGACCTCTCCTTAATGTGGTCCCACGGAACAATAAATAAATAAATAAATAAATACCTTAATTAGCAGTGAACGTATGGAATTAAGACTGAAATCGAGAAATCCCCCAGAACAGCAACACAACTTCAGAACTTTTCTACAGACGAACATTGGCGATCACAATGTAGGTATGAAGTCAAAAAATGTAACCTCATAGAAGACTCCGTTTTCGACCAGAGTAGAAGAGTATGGTGCAACCTCAATAGAATCCACACTGGGCAGAAACATGCAGTAAATCGTCGTTCCAAAGGGGAACGACAGGAAATCTATCATGTGGAAAGTGTGAAGCAAAAGAACAAGCAATCTTCCATCATAGAATAAAGGCTTTCACGGCAGGTGTATTCATCACTTAACACTTCCGGGCTGAGATGCCGTGGCCCATACATAAGACTCTCCCTTGACGTTTCGCCTTCGACTGCGGAACTGCAACGAGAGCGCGAGTGAGCGCCGCGTATATATGCCATCCAGAGGGCGCCGCTGTCAATCACCTGACGTCGGCTGTGCTATGATCTCTGATATTGCCAACTTTCTCAATTGAAATTAATCGATTGTCATGCTGTTGCTGCAATGCTGACATCCATATTTATCCAGCTTAGTGCCTTCATCATTTCTATTAAAATTATTGCAGTGTTCGGCAATCTGAATAGCCTCTCTGAACATTCGCGCATAATCTTCCACATAGCCTTCCAATGCCAGGTACCTACTTTGAAAGGTCGCTGAAAGAAATCCACGACCTTACGCCTGCAGCACTGGACTTGCTGAGAAACTGACCAATGTTTGTAATATAATTGCATCTGTTTTTAAATTTATTAAAATTTCTTTTTTATCAATATTTTACAATTTTTGTACAATTTCTTCTCGTCTACGCTGGCTGAGAAACTGTAACCAGTGTCTGTGATCTATTTATATTCTTTTTGTACACTTTAAAGTTCTCTTCTTCTCTTTATTTTACGATGTTTGTAGAATTCCTGTTCGTCTACGTGTTATCTACCTGATATTCATGAAGCCATGTGTAATGTTCATAACAAAATATTATACCCTTAAAAAGGAAGTCGGGGCCGAATGCACCCCTGTAAAGAAGCACCTGACGAAGCAGTGCAGTGTTACATTAGCGCTGATGTGTGAGTGTAGCGTGTTCAAAGGTCTGCATTCAACATTATACTTCCCCACACCTTAACACCTAGAGCACCAAAACGATCATATTCCTGGGTTCAAAACCTCTCGCATTTTGGGGATACGTCCATCACCTGCTACCATCCAGCAGATGTGAACCGCTCTGATGGAGGAATGGAACGCCCTACCACAGGAACTCCTTACAACCTTGTGAGCAGCATGGCAGCACGTTGCAAGGCATGCGTTGACGTCCGTCTGGATTATACACCCTATTAAGAACCATATCCCGCCTTTACTAATGTCCAAGAGACCATTACAAATCGCGGTGACTTAAGTGTTATTATCGTAATTTCCGTTCGTCTCATAGTGTATTTCTTTTAGTTACCTTTCCTACTATGCTGTAGCTGTTCTTTCTACGTATGGCCCAATCTTCATGGAACTATGTTACTTAGCAGTGTCACATGCGAAAAAATACTTTCGTCCATATGTTTTGCACAGCAGTAGATATCCAGAAGGTGTAAATATTTCGAAGAGCGGTTTTCGCTCAGTTATAGCGGGTAATGTGGCGGATTTCCTGACGTTAGCAAGTAATTAGTAACGTTTATAGCTTCCGAGGTATGACACTGTCTAAGTTTTTCTTTTCTAAACTGTAGACATTTCTGTGGCATTGACTAGAGGTCTTCAGCGATGTAACATATGTGGATCTTAAGCAAATAGGAACGAGGTAATTGCGTCACAAACGACTGTCCGTTCCTCAGGAGAAGACATCGTACAAAAGTCTGCCCTACTGTACCAAATCCAAAAAACACGTAACGCAGTTTCGGCCGTGTTTTCATTATAATTACTGTCATATCAAGTCCTCAAAATGTTAACCTTGGGCACTGATACATATATAAAGCGATTCCAGTATACAACACTGGACGCTGAATTTAATCTAGACATATTGCAGCATAGGCTCGTGTTAAATGGCATTTCATGGCTTCGGAAGTCGGCGGTATTTCCTTGCAGAATTTTTGTTTTTCCCCACAAATTGCAGTACATAGATGTTGAATCTGGTGAGCTTCCAATCATTTTCTTTATTTCCCGAACAAACAATTCGACGATCTCCAAATGCTCTAGTAGTGTCCATTATGATCTGTGCATGATGGGCAGGACATACGTGAAGATTGTACAACATGACTTGCCTTATGTCTAGTGGAACGTCTTCCAGTAATTGTGGCAGCACGTCTGTTAGGAAGTGTATGTACTTATAGTTACTTAGAACCACATAAATAAAACAAGGACTGTTGATGAGATTCTTGAAGAGACTGCAACATACATTGACACGTCACTATTATTGTTTGCCAGATTCTCTCATCCACTGCGGATTTTCGGCTGACGCTTTGTGAACGTTGCGAAGAAGATCTTGGCAAAGATTTGTAAATGATGCTTCATCTCTAAAGAAAGTGTTGCACTGAAACGCCGAATCAAATTGAAGATGTCGTAGACACCATTCGGAGATATTTATTTGTTTATTTATTTACAACACGCTCTATTACATTATTTGTAATACGTGTAAGACCATGCGAAGTAATGTAACGGACTTTTGAAAATCAGTGCCGTGAAGCTGCAGCTGAAGCCACATGCACAAAGGATGAAATACATTGCATTGTAGTATTCGCATAACAGGTCTTTGGATGATCGCTATCGCACAATTAATCTATCTCGTAGTGTCTCGTAGTATTGTGTGTTACCGCTATTAAATATTAGCTGCAAAAATCTCAATAGCTTCACGACCATGTTATCAGATCGCTACAAAATCAGCACATGGACTGCGGAACTTCAAGAGCACAAGTACGTATGTGAATCGTGCCTGAGTCACTTGTCTGCTTAGATTTGGAACCATACAACAGGGATATGTGGCACTTTTACTGAAGATGGGATATTGGTTGGCGGTGCCGTTACGTTGTCACTGTCAGGTGGCACATATGTCACATCGTTGAGTCCTCTTCGAAGGGTCTCTCCAACTCCGTATATAAAAGCATTTCGTTACATTTAAGAAACAAGTCGGTGCCATATTTCAGCCACTGTAAACGTTAAATAATACTTGGGTAAGTCAGAAAATTCGCCACTCAGTTCATTATACTCACCTCTACATTCTTACTCGTTCTGGGTGTATTTTTTGAGGCCTCTCTCAGCTCTCTCACTCTGTATACGACTTCGGAAATGTAGACGAAGTGTCACGTTTTACACGGCACAGCTTCTTCCTTAATCTTCTGTATCTGATCTGTGTATTTGGAGAGAAATTTTGTCTTAATTAGATGATTATGATATCTTATTCAGAAAACGCAGTGATTATAAGAGACCAGCGGGCTAGTATTCGGTACACGCTTTTGATGCTTAAGCCACTCCCCCGTATAGCTCATTGATTTGCAATTGTGTTATCACACATGTCAGACTAATTGTGCATCACAGAAACTTAAAGGGCTTTAATGGTTACTGTTACATACTTTGAAAATCGTTTTTATTAAGTTGGTCAGCGCATCGCTGGAGCACATGAAATACGTTCCTGGAATAACGTTGTCGATATGATGGGGTCGGAGGCGAATACCACTGACGAGAACAGTTTCATACATTTTTAACAGAACGTACCAAATGCATCGATTACAAGGGCAGACCCAGGAGCTTTCTCCCACCTTGGTTTACTTCCTCTCTAAGTTTCGAGACATGGCTCATAAGCTTCATGAGAGGAAGCATCCAACATCTCATTTTCCTTTTTTAAAGGATTAGTACACAACTCCTCGCTTCTAGTTTCCAGGAACTACACAATCAATGTCATCTGAACTACGGCTCTCGGTAGTTGTTCCCCCTGATCCCTTGTTAACAAGCATTTATCGCAACCAAAGAATGTTTTTATGAAAGCCTTCTTTTAATTTCGACAGAGCTCGTGGCCCGTAAGCGAAGAGCAAATCGTTCAAAAAAGAAAGACAAATGAGATTCGTTACGAACTTCGTGTTGTTGCATTTGTGTTCCCCAACATTCGGAATGTCAAGGATTGGAAAGAAAATGAAAGAGGGGAAATGTGTAGTACCGTGTGCAGATTATGTGATGCATTACAGAAAAGTAAATAATAACTGTGCACTCAACATCACACCACCAATGCAAGAAAAAATTCATTTCCTCATTTTCTTTCCAGTCATGATTTTTCTTGTATTTCCATCTGTTTTCCGTTGTCTCGTTGTTATTTGTTATTCTTTTCTCCCTCGCTCCCTCTCTTATTCACATTCTGTTGCTCTTGCCCACCTTTTCCGCCCCACCTCTCCCTTTTTTCTATTTGTTTGTTTCTCACTGACTTTTCAGTTCATATTTAATTCCTGCAGATTCATTTCCTTCGTCAGTCTATGTAAACTAGTTACCATAAACAATCAGAAACCTAAAATTGTGATTCTTTCTACTTTGCATATGTCTGCAGGGTAAGATGCCTAGTCTACCTCAACAACACATATATAAGAGAGGTACCTGTGGAAATGCCAGACAAATATCTGATTCATCAAAAGTAGCTGCTGTCTTTTTGCTAGTAGCGGGGGTACTGTTTGGATGACTGACTTATCTAGACATGTATCATTAGCCAATATGGCCTCACTATGTTGGTAATGATGACAGCTGAAAGTAAGAGGAAAAAGTAGTTGTAAATTTGCCCAAGCCATGAACTCTACTGTGTGGTATTTAAGACGATGACATCCACATGAATAAAGTCTTTCGGAGGCAGAAAAGCGCTCATTTCGGGTGTGCAGGTGTGGAATAATATAAAAAAAAGAGAGATATGTCTGTTTATAGTTTGGAGCGTGGAATGTCAGATCCCTTAATCATATTTGTTACACTAGAGAAATTGACTGCTTCAAGGTAGATATAGTGGGTATCAGTGGAATGGAATAGTGGTAAGAACAAGACATCTGATTAGATAAATACAGGAACATCAACAGAAAATGAAATAGAGGTTACTGAACGGAAGATGTAGTACTGAACAGTAAGATAGGAATACGAGTCATTTATTATAAACAGCATAGTGGACGGATAATCACAGTGTAGCGCCGCTGCCATCTTAAGGACAAAATCTGTGGAAAGGTGCTGTGGAATATTGCATTAGTGTCGTCATTTAGGCTAAGGAAACCACGTTGTTGATTTATTATGAGACTGGCTAGCGCTCTCGGTGTAACCTGCCAGCACAGCAATAATGCACTGCACCGGCGAAGGGATTACTTCATCTTTGGGGTTTCGATGGTGTCGCTGAGTACTAGACCAAAATGGTTCAAATGGCTCTGAGCACTTTGGGACTTAACATCTGAGGTCATCAGTCCCCTAGAACTACTTAAACCTAACTAACCTAAGGACATCACACACATCGATGCCCGAGGCAGGATTCGAACCTGAGACCGTAGCGGTCACGCGGTTCCAGACTGTAGCACCTAGATCTACTTGGCCATCCCGGCCGGCAGTACTAGACCAGTAACATAACAGCTACACTGCTATCGAGAATGAATAGCTATCAAATTTGTAGCGGACTCATTCGCAGTCCAGCAGTCTATCAGGATGAATAGGGTACACTAACTGAGGATGCAACATGGAGCAACCAGTAGCAGCTATGTGTTAAGAGTCTCCGTCGCAGTACCAGCTTCCTGCACTAAGTACACCGTCCAGACTTGGTGCTACAGCACAGCGGGGCTTCCAAACTGATTCCAGCAGCAGCCAGATTCCTGCGCAGAGGCACCAGTTCGCATCCCCAAGCACAGTAGCCTTACGACAATGCGGTATGGCACACCCACTCGATGCACTGTTCGGCCGCCCATGTGCAGTCATTCATAGTAGAGCTGTGCAAGAATCAGCAAAGCAGGGCACAAAATTTTTTTTGTAGCCAGCTGGCTGGTCGCTAGTAATCACCTGGCTCAGTAACAGCCCTTTTTCCATGGTGGAGGGGCGTGGTCGCCTCCATACATCGACGCAGTGGTGATCTACAAGTAGAAAACAAATAATTAATTTCAACAGTCTCTTATGTCTGGGCCTTCATCAGCCTGCTACGCAAACTCAACCCTTAGCCATTCTATATACTAGCAATGTAGACATCCCGCCAACCACGGGGTCGGCTATAAATTGGTGGCGTCGTCCTTAGTGGGCTGCAGAGGGAGCGGCGTCTATTCAGCACGACGTCTGGACCACAACATACACTGTCAACGCAGTGGGATGAGTGGGAAAACTGCTGATTACTCTTGGTCTGTGTATCCGTCCATGGACGCCGCCGGAACCAGGCCGACACAAGTAATACAGATATCATCACAATAGGCTCAGCTGAAAGGGAAACTGTATTGAAACCTGACCACAGATATATTCAATAACAACTCCTGTTGCTTATAGTGCAGGCACAACGCTAGATTTCAGCTTCTGGGCACAGCTCTGAATGTCCACTTGCAGCACAGTATGAAACAGTTTGACAAAAGAGCCAATAAAAGATCAGGTGAACTCTCTCAGCTTAACTACAAATGATGATACACGCTTGGTGCGAGCTTATTTACAACCAAGTGTTCGTGCACATACATACTACGCTGGCAACGCGGCCTCAAGTGCAATAGCAATAATACGTGGTAGCCCCAAGAAACTAGTGTAGCAGAAGGAAGGGCAGAAAAAATGCTTCAAATGGCTCTAAGCACTATGGGGACTTAACATCTGAGGTCATCAGTCCCCTAGACTTAAAACTTCTTAATCCTAACTAATCTAAGGACACCACACACATCCATGCCCTAGGCAAGATTCGAACCTGCGACCGTAGCACTAGCGCAGTTCCCGACTGAAGCGCCTAGAACCGCTCGGTCACATCGGCCGGAGGAAGTGCAGAGATTAAACCCGGTATCGGAAAGCACTTTTAACAAACAATGACACAGTTTATCAATGACAACCTGGTACCCAGCACATGTTACATGCGATGGTTCCGCATTGGTTAGGCTACACAGATTGTCTAACACGGCCAGCCAACGTATGATAAACAGAAATGTTATTTACTAGCAACGTCAAACTTACCGTTTCCACTGCGTGGAACCAGTGGTTGCATAGAGTTTCAGAGGGAGCACTAGGGAACTGTTGACAGGAAAAGGGGAGAGGAATACAGAAGAAGAAGGAGAATGGGTAGCTTTGAGAGATGAAATAGTCAAGGCAGCCCGGGATTAAGAAGGCAAAATAAATAGGGCTAGTGTAAATCCTTGGGTAACGCATGAGATACTGAATTTCACTGCTGGAAGGAGAAAATATATAAACGCACTGAATGAAGCAGGCGAAGGGGAATACAAACGTCTAAAAAATTAGACTGACCGGAAGTGCAAAATGGCTAATCAGGAATGGCTAGAATACAAAAACAAGGATGTAGAAGCATGTGTCATTACGGTCAAAACAGATGCCATCTACAGGAAAATTAAAGACAACTTTGGAGAAAAGAGAGCCACCTGTATGAATATCAAGATCTCAGTGGAAAAACCAGTTCTAAGCAAAGAAGGGAAAGCAGAAAGGTGGAAGCAGTATATGTAGGGTCTATATAAAAGAGATGCAATTGAGGGCAGTATTATGGAAATGTAAGAGGACGTAGATGAAGATGAGATGGCAGATAAACTACTGCTTGAAGAATTTGGGAGAGCACTGAAAGACCTAAGTCGAAAGACGGCCTTCGGAGTAGGCAACTTTCTGTTAGAACTACTGCTGGCCTTGGGAGAGCCAGCTATGACAAAACTCTTCTACCAGGTGAGCAAGATTTATGAGACTGAAGAAATACCCTTGGACTTCAAGAAGAATACAATAATTCCAATTCCAAAGAAAGCAGGTAAAAATTACCGAACTATAGGTTTAATTAGTCACGGTTGTCAAATACTAACACGAATTCTAAAGAGAAGAATGGAACAACTGGCAGAAGCCCACCCCGGGGAATTTCAGTTTGGATTCCGGAGAAATGCAGGAACGTGCGAGGCGGTATTGACCCTACGACTTCTCATCGTAGATAGGTTAAGGACAGACAAACCGATCTTCATAGCATTTGCTGACTTAGACTTGAAGACTCTCTTTCAAATTATAAAGGTGGCAGGGGTAAAATACAGGGAATTAAAAGCTATTTACAATTTGTCCACATACGAGATTGTAGTTGTAAGAGTCGAAGGCATGAAATGGAAGCCGCGGTTCAGAAGGGAGCATGACAGGGTTCAATCTGTGCACTGAACAAGCAGGAAGGGAAACAAGAAAAAAATTTTGAGTAGGAATTTAAGTCCAGGGAAAAGACATAAAAACTTTGAGGTTTGCCGATGACACTGTAATTCTGTCAGAGACGGCAAAGGACTTGGACGAGCAGCTGAGCGGAACGGACAGAGACACTCCAAGTAGATGAGTTTTGCTATTTGGACAGCAGAATAACTGACGATGTTCGAAGAAGAGAGGATGTAAAATGTAGACTGGTAATGGCAAGAAAAGCGTTTCTGACGAAGAGAAATTTATTAACATCGAGTATAGATTTATGTGTCAAAAGGTCTATTCTGAAAATATTTGTATGGAGATTAGCCTTGTATGGTAAATTGTAAATTTGTGGTAAGGTGCTAGGGGACCAAACTGCTGATGTCATCGGTCCTATGCTTACACACTAATTAAACTAACTTACGCTAAGGACAACACGCACACGCCCATGCCCGAGGGACGACTCGAACCTTCGACGGGTGCAGCAGCGCGAACCGTGACAGTGCCCCCAGGCCGCACGGCTACCCCGCGCGGTAAGTGAAAATGGACGATAAACAGTTTAGACAAGAAGGGAATAAAAGCTTTTGGAATGTGGTGTTACAGAAAATTGCTGCAGATTAGGTGGGTAGAACCCGTGAATAATGAGGAGGTACTGAATAGTACTGGGGAGAAAAAAATTTGTGGCACAACCTGACTAAAAGAAGGGATTGGTTGGTTTGAAACATTCTGAGACGTCTAAGGATAGCCAATTTAGTACTAGAGTGAAGCGTTGGCGAGGGGATGGGGGGGGGGGGGGAGGGCAGGGGTTAAAATCGTAGAGGGAGACCAACAGATGAATACAGTATGCAGAAAGATGTAGGCTGCAGTTGTTACTCCGAGATGAAAAGTCTTGCACAGGATAGGGTAGCATGGAGAGCTGTATCGAACCAGTCTTTGGTCTGAAGACGACAGCAACAACAACTTTGGATAATAGATTTGTAATTCTCTCGTTTCATAGTATTGTACATTGTGAATTATTAAACCATCTCCTTTCTTCAGTTACTGGTGAATTACCAATCATACACACTCTTTCTGTTGGTTCAAATCTAGTGCCATGTACAGTATCAGACGTTCTGTCTATTGGTTTACTACGAAATGATGCTACCAGCTTACCCTGTACCTCTGGCATAACTTCCTCTTCTAGTCCTACTTAATCTCTATCACCATCATTTGCTTCTTTTCCTGGTTTCATAAATATTTTGCTTACTTTATTATCGACTGATTCGTCTATGTATGTCTTATTCTCCAGTCGTAATAGCTCTCCCAATCTCACTAGCTCTTGAGAAACAGCTTCTGCTTTTCTTCTCTGTAGCAAGTCCATTTTACTGTGAATGTTTCGCGGAGTTTTCAACACCTGACTTTTAAGACTGTTCTTTCGGGGCTTTTGATAGGGGCTCATATCCTGACTGCATAAAACTCAAGACACTCTCTCTGTCTAGGAGCAGACTTGGTGTTCTGCGTTAAGTTAAAAAAAGGTATATTCTTTCGGAGTCCCAGAGTGATAAGACTTACTCAGACTAAAAAAAAAAAAAAAAAAATGCGTCCGGAAGGGATTCCCAACCGCAAATATTGTGACTCAGAGCCCTATTTCCAAAGGGGCAAAAACTTCTGGAGGGAAGACACCGAAATTTATTGTGAATCAGAGACACAGCATGCACATTCTTAGTAAAAGAAAAATTGTGGCAAACAGTCCAAATTTATTTACAAACCATATAAAATCTGAGCGATACAATTACTCCATCACAAAAAAGAGTGTATTTGGATAGTATTGTTACTCTTGATTGTGAACGCAACAGTATTTAAGTGGCTTTGTCAGTTGTTGTTTGGAGATAGAGAAAGAAACTGTTAGTACAAATCGCAAATCATTGCCTCACACTACATGGCTGGGTTAAATGTAGTGGCAACGCGGTTATAATTCATATCAGACGCTATTGACAGGAGTTCATCGTATTACATGCCCATAATGTAATCGCCTCGCTTCTCGATCACCTTCCGCCCACAGAAGTGGAAGATGTCGTACACAATGAACTCATCCATCTCTGACGATGTCTCGCAAGGACCGCCCTATGACACAGATGATGTCTTCTTGTGTTGTAGCACGCGTGTGTGCCACGAAGAGTTTCCTTCATTTTGGAGAACAGGTCATAGTCGCACGGACTCATATCGGGTGAATACAGCGGATGTTCTACTATCTCCCACACCCAGGTACGCAGGATGTCTTACACGGGGTTCGCCATGTGGCATCATGCATTGGTATAAAGGATGATGGGATGTAGTGCCTGAAGAAACATTGTCGTGCTCACCGACCATGTGCCACTTCAGTCTTAATCTGTGCATGTTGCTGGTGTTTCCTAAACATACTGTTAGGGTCTGGAACTGACTTCAAGCAATTTCAGCA
Source organism: Schistocerca nitens (assembly GCF_023898315.1). Lineage (NCBI taxonomy): Eukaryota > Metazoa > Arthropoda > Insecta > Orthoptera > Acrididae > Schistocerca > Schistocerca nitens. The sequence goes on along the minus strand of NC_064616.1, from coordinate 511,548,544 downwards.
GTACACACAGCAAATTACTCAATCACAGCCGCCGCTGGTCACTGCATTACTTCAACTGACGTTATGCTATCAGATACAGACAGCGGGAATGCCATGTGACGTACATACTTCATGTTAACGCAATGTTGCCACTACTTTTTATCCTACCCATGTATTAATCACATAGCATGAAGATAAGTTGTACTTCGCGTCACATAGCTATGTATTAAGGGTTCAAATATATAGGGTGATAGCAGTCAAACTGATCATCATTAATCTCTGATTACGTCGATCACAAACCATTACTGATCACTGACTATCCTTGTGCACTGACCACCACTGATCACTAACCAAGACTGATCACTGATCACCGTTGATCACAAACCATTACTGATCACTTACTACCATTGTTCACTGACCATCACTGATCACTGACCATCACTGGTCACTGACCATCATTGAACACTGATCATCATTTCCCACTGCAAAAGATTCACGCAATTCTATCCATTTTTTGTTTCAGATGGTATAAAATATCCTGCAGGTGATTTGGGAAAAGTAAAACAAGCTATTTCTGCCGGTTTATCTATTAAAAAAGCACCTCAAGCTTTTAAAAAAGCGCACTGCAAACGACTTTAAAGAGAATGGTGTGTAATGATCGACACATTTCTGCAGTCAGTTCTAACCAACACTGGAGGTGCTGTAAAGAGCAACGCCATTCTACAATGCATGACTGGAAATGAGTGCTTTGGAGGGGAAGTACTAACTGTGAAGTATGAAGGTGAAGATGTTGCTGTATGGGGGCTCTTTTCGTGGTTATTGCTTGGTCTCGTTATTATACTTGAGAAGACCATGAATGCAAAAGGTTATAAAGACATTTTAACATATTTTGTGCTACTTATAGTAGAGGAGCAGTTAGGGGCAATGAATGTTCTTATCAAACTGATAATGCACTCTATCTTAAAGCAGTATGTGTGAAACAGTGGATAATAATATTCCTGAAATGTACTGGACTGCCTCGATTGGCGATGTGAACTTGATGGAACACATCTGGGATGAGTTAGAACGTCGACTTTACCCCACACCCGAGCATCCAACATCACTGGTTTCGACGGTTGTGAAAATATGGATTGACATTTCTCCACAGATATTCGAATGCCTCATTGAAAGTCTATCCAGCAGAATTCAAGGCACCATAACGGCAAAGAGTGGGCGCATTTCACATTAATTTTTACAGTATTATAGTTTTTTGCCAGGACACTTTGCTGTAGCAAGAAACAATTGAAAGTGATAGACAATCATATCTATTGAGAGATGTTTTCGATGCCTCATTACATAGTAGAGTGAAAGACTGCGATGTTGCATATGGAGAGATTTCATTGGCTCGGAAACGTTCGAGGAAAAAGGTAATTGAGAAAGAGTCCTCGTATTTATTGATTTGAGTCGAACAGTATGCGCTGTACTAAATGCTTCCACAGAAGAATTTAAAATATTTGTCATATAATAGATCCGATTTTATATTTACTGTGCAAGACGGTGAACAAGCACAGGTACCGGTCTGTGAGAGATAACACCGCATCTTATCTATCACAAGGCTGCAACGAGTGCTGAGAAGGCTGTCATTGCCCTTCCTAGCAAAAGTGCACTATGGCTTTAATAATGATTTGCGCCGGTCCAAACAAACCTATTTTTACCACAGTTTCATTTTAAACGCAAAGTCGAGTTGTGGGGGAGCAAGGTCTTCTTTTCTCTCCGACAGGTACGGTCCCCAGGGACAGATCGTGTCCTGCGTCTACATACATACTTCTCAACCCATCGTACGGTAGGTGGTGAAGGGTACCCTCTGCTACTACTAGTCATTTCCTTTTTGTTCCACTCGCTAACAGAGCGAGGGAAGAACGACTGTCCATATACCTCCGTACGAGCCCTAGTTTCTCGTATCTTATCTTCGTGGTCCTTACACAAAATCTATGTTGGTGGCCTTAGAATAGTTCTGCAGTCAGTTTCAAATTCCGGTCCTCTAAAGTTTCTCAGTAGCTTTCCTTGAAAACAACATTGCCTTCCCTCTAGCGATTCCCGTTTGAGTTCCTGAAACATCTCCATAATACATGCCTGTTGTTCGAACCAACTGGTAATAAGTCCAGCAACATGGAAATAGACAAGGTGACGGAATTTCACGCACATCTCAACTCAACACACGAGAATATCTAGTTCACCATGGAGATAGAATTGGATAGGATGCTCCCCTTCTTGGATGTTCTCGTCAAAAGACGAGATGATGGCAAGTTGGGGTACAGCGTGTATAGAAAGAAAACTCACACCGGCTTATACCTACTCGCGAATAGCTGCCACCACCCTGCTCAAAACAACGGGTTGCTAAAAACTCTTGTATACAGAGCTCGCCCCTTCTCTAACGAGGACTGTCTCCAACAAGAACGGGCCCATCTGAAGTCCATGTTTCTAACGAACGGTTGTAAGGAGAGGCTAATCCGGGATGCTCTACGTCCAACAATCGCAACACAACCGGCGGAAACTAATGAAGAACCTGAGGAAAACACGGACATGGCATTCATTCCATTTTGTGGGGCCTTATCGGCAAAAGTTGGACGCATTTTACGCAAATATCAAATAAAAATCATCTTCTGCCCCCAACTAAAAGCAGATCACTTCTTGGCAGTGTAATGGACGATCTTGGTTTACGTAATTCAGGGGTTTACAAAATACCGTGCCGTTGCGGTAAGGAATACATAGGTAAGACAATTCGCACAATTGAAGACCGATGCCGTGAATACCAACGGCACAAGAGATTGAAACAGCCTAATAAGTCTGCAAATGTCGAGAATTTCCTCTCAGAACTTCACGGCATGGATTATGACAAGACCGAGGTCCTAAAACAGACTTCGAAATATTGGGACTGTATCGTCAAAGAAGCTATAGAGCTCAGGGTAAGAAAACCTGAACTGAATCGTAACAGCGGCTATTCCCTTAATCAAGCTTGGGAACCAGCCATTACCCGGATTAAGGAGAAGATAGAAATATCCCAGAATGTACTGACTTCGAGGATAGGGGGAGGAACCTCCGGAACGCCGCCGGCAAGCCTCCCTGGGCGCGGACCTACGAGCGCACACCCAGAGGTTACGCTACGCTAATTCACGGAGCTTTAGGTTCCGGTGAGTTGTAGGGTGAGCGGATCACGCCTTTCCTACTTCTTTCTTGAGTGTTGTCTTCTCGTTTCAATTGTCCTCACGGCTGCGTTGCTGCTAGTGGGTCTTCTTGCTAATGTTGCGGCGTTCCTTTACACCAGCAACAGGTCTGGCCACCTTGTGGTCGGGCGCCAGTGCACCTGGTTGCCCAGGTTGCGGACGAGTTCGTTCTCCGACACCCGCGCGGCCGCTTAAAAACGATACGGCGCTTGCCGGAATCGGCGAGTAAGCAGCGGGACTCCCGCTATTCTGTGGAGTTCACCGGTGCTGAAATCTCGCGGCAGATGAAGCGCTTGCCTAAGCAGGTTTGCGACTGACGAGTCGGCCGCGTTGCTCCACACCACAGCAGCGTACTCCAACACTGGCCTAATTAGTGTTAGGTACAGAGTAATGCCGCAGTGTGGGGGCAGGGTCGTCGGTGGGTTGAGTAAGGGATATAACAAGCTCAATCTGCCAAACGCTTTACCCATTACTTCCCTGATGTGCGCCTTCCACGTCAGGCGCCGGTCCAGACTGACGCCTAGGTAACGTCCGGTGTTTGACCATGGGATGAGGCCTCCCATGATGCTGAGTGGCTGCAGGTAGGCAGGAATATTCTTTCTAGTGAAGATCACCGCCTGACTTTTGGCTGCGTTAAACTTGACCAGCCATTTGGTGGCCCAAGCTCCAAGGAAGTCGCAAGCCGATTGCAGGCGGTGACGCATCAGCCTGGCGTTGATGCTTCTGCCGTAGAGCGCCGTATAGTCCACGTAGAGCGCAACATGCACGCCCTGCCTCTTCGGAACGTCGGCGGTGTACAGTGAGTAGAGCAAGGGGCCGATGACGGACCCTTGCGGTACTCCAGCTGCTATGGGGCGCGCTGTCGACGTTCCGTCGTCGGCGCGCACGTGGGAGGTGCGTCCAGTCAAGTGGGATTTGAGCAGGCGGGCGTGCGACACCTGTAGGCCTTGGGTAAGTAGTTTATACACAAGGCCGTCGTTCCACACACTATCGAAGGCCCTGGAAACGTCCAGGAGTACCGCCCCAAGATACTAGCGACGCTCCAGCGCCCCAATCGCCTGCTCTGCCAGTCGAAGTAGCTGCTGCTGTGCGGAGTGGCCCCTCCTGAAGCCGAACTCTTCGTCAGGGAGCAGGCCTTCCTCCCCGACGTGTCGCCACAGCCTCTTAACATACAGCCTCTCGAAAACCTTCGAGACTGCGGGCAACAGGCTGATGGGCCTGTGGTTTTGCGGCAGCCGCAGGTCTTTCCGGCCTTAGGGACAGCTACAACTTGCGCATGTTTCCATACAGATGGGAAGCTGCAGGTCCAGAGCACAGAGTTGAAGGTCTTCGTCAGTTGCCGCACGGCGCTCGGCGGCAGCATCTTCAGCAGGTCGCTGCTGATGTTGTCGCACCCTCCTGCCTTCCCTGTCTGCAGGCGAGCGAGTTGTTGCGCGACCTCATCCTCCGCCACTTCTGCGATGACGTCGTCCACCTCTCGGTGCGCCAGGTACACCCAGAGGTTGGGCCACAAGCCGGGCGTCGAACGCCGGGGCGGACGGCCGAGAGAGCGCCCGTGGCGTGGACGGCTGTGGGAGCGCCCGAGGGACGGGGAGGGGGAATCTGATATATACCTCACGGCTGCCGTCCCTTGGCAGTACATCAGCACACCTGATGATGGCAACAAGGTCAATTGTCGAAATATTGTGTCCTTTGTACGCTCACACCAGGCTCTACACCTGAGATTTGTATCGTCATTCTCGGACTTCTTGTCGCGTCAGTTTAGGGTATAATTTCAGGCTTTCGACGATTGCACCTATCGCCTTTGTGAAGAGAAAATTACTGTCAAAACAGCTACTGTGATGGACTTACATATTCCATTGACGGAATCTGATTGGTCGGTAGTTACGTCATGCTGTCGCAGATGGTTAGAACGTCTGCGCTGGTGGCTTCACCGCTCGCGCCGTAATGTAAATGTTGCGACGAATATCTGTGGCTCTTCTCTGCATCGACAGCTGTCGTCCATGCACTGCTAAGATTGTATCCGCTGTCACGCTCGAAGATTTTGTCACCGATTCCTATTTCTACCGACTCTTTAATTACAGAGTCCCAGTATGTGGATACCTCCGACAAAACTTTTCTTTCGTCAAGCAGTATTTTATGTTTGTTTGTGAGGCTGTGCTCAGCAACTGCAGATTTCACCAGTTCTCGATTTTTCATTTGCAGTTGATGTTCTGCACAGCTTTCGGAATCCAGGAATCCTAAGGGTGAGACTCTCCTTAACAAGGCACAGCACCTCTTTTCTCTTCTTAGGCGACCGGGTAATAGATCTGATATCTCGTCTTCCCAGGAATCTGCCGATTTTGCTGAATGTATCGCCGCAGAAGGAAAGGAACGCAGTCGTTAGCTCATCACGTAAATGTTCAACTATTTCACGTTTCCTATTTTTGTAGAATGCTGATTTCATATCACGTGACCCATTGCCGTTCTTTCGGAACACATACTTCGGATGATTAATTTCGTCGTCCAAAGGGTCCTCGTCAGAAATGGGTTTAGCACTGTTTACCAGTGTGTTTTTGAAGCTGCTCTCTCCTGGACTGGATGGTAAAAACTCTAGGTGATAAGGTACAAATCAGTGTGCGTCGGCTTGCTGTACACTGAGTGGCCGAGACGTCCATCCGACTTTTGTTGTACCAAAACATCTAAAATTTCACCGGGATGCATGCTGTTCATGTGTTTCTGGAAGTGCTCAAGACAATCTACACCATGTGTCTAGGCCATAAACGTGTTGTCAGCGTAATGATAAAATGAAGATGAACGAAGGGGAGCCGCATTTAATAATGCACGATCCTCAAAATGTTTCATAATAATTTGGCCGTTGCTGGAGACAACAGAGAACCCATAGCTACTCCCTCCACCATTTCATAAAATTTACCGCCGTACAAAATGTAGTTGGTCGTCATTACATTTCGGAACAACTTTATCGTTTCAGGAGAAAGACACTCTGCCAACTGTATCAATGTGTTTTTCCACAGAAACTTTTGTAAATAGTGAAAACTCATCTAGGCTGACTACAGTATCGTTTGAGCCAACTCTAATCTCTTCAATTTTCTCAGTGAACATATCAAAGTTTTTGATGTGCTGTTCACAGCGGCCAACTACGGAAATCATTAATTTACTCAAATATTTTGCATGCCTGTAGGTAGGAGAACACAAGCGCTAACAATTGGCCTCAATGAACTACCTTCATTGTTGGCTTTAGGAAATGTGAACAGCCTAGGAGGTCTAGGAGCTTGTGATCAAAAATTTTTCATGACATCCTCTGGTATACCAGAATTCTTCAGGAGCTCCACCGTTTTTCCTGCTGTGTGACAATATTTGGTACTGTTTTAGGCATTTGTAAGTGCTATCTTCCAGCAACAACGCCACTTTGCTGTGATACAGAGTGGTGTTAAGCACAATCGGGGTATTTCCCTTGTCAGCCGGCACTACCGCAAGACCTTCATCTTTCCAAAAAGCACGGAGCCCCTTTCTCTCTTCTCTGCTGATGTTAGATTTGGGCAGCTAGGCTGAGGCTAAAATGCGACTTAATCCACTTACTAGGCACATACTTGTCCAGAGTACAATTATCAGTCTGTTTAAACTTTGCTCATAATTCCTCTAAGACTATCATACTGTAGCCAAATGATATCAGTTCATTTTCGAAGTGAGATGCTAACAGCTGCTTATCACTCTTTTTAACAGAGACGTTCTTCTAGCCTTCTTGACTGATTTATTAGCTTTCGTAACTATAATCGCTATGATGATATCAGGATGACTAATCCCCGTCTGTATACTGACGCTATCGTACGGTCCGACCTGTTTGTAATTAAAAGGTCTAAAATATTTCCAATTCGTGTGGACTGCCGAAGTAGCTGCTTAAGACAGTTTTTAGGAAAAGCGTTCAGAACTACTTCGCAAGACTATCCGTTGTACCCCCTGCAATGAATCCTTAGACGTCCCACTCTATACTCGGTAGGTTAAAGTAGCCACCAACTAGTACTGCATGATCTGGGTATTTACGCGCTACTGACCGAAGACTTTCTTTGAATGACTCTAGAACTGCCACAGCGGAATGGGGCGGTCGGTAAAAGCATCCAACAGTTAACTTTCTTCTATACGTCACCAGGTAACTTCACCGTCACACTCAATTTTAACTTCAATATGGCATCTAATTTGTCTTTCTGATATATGTTTCATGACTCGTTAAATACCTCAGAGCTTTCTCCTTAGGCCTTCAGAAAGCTCTCGGCCGCTAGAATAATCTGAGAACGAGAACTTCCCTAGAGGGCAGTAAATTCGGAAAATTTTGTTGCGAACGCTTCGATTATTTACCGATAAAATTTAGACAGACATAGTGTCTTCACTCTGAACATGGACCAATTTCGCTATATTCGTATCGACTGGTGGGTGATCATCAGAGTTCCCCACGCTACGGCGTAACTTTAAAAAAAGAAAAAAGAAAACGTGCACTGCACAACTACTCTTCTACCCGAGCAGCTGCTTCCTTTGTATATTGAACGTCTGACGTATCAAGGGGAGGCACTCTATGCCCCACCCGATACACCCGGTATAATAGTCTGCAACAACTTTCCGGGAATATCATGAGGAATAGTCCTTTTTCTAGGATACATGTGTTGTAAACAAGATACGAAAAAATCTCTGACTAATGCCGCCGACTAATCACATTTTTTTTCTGCTGATGCCGTAGGTAAGTACACTATAAGAACTGAAAAATTCGATAGGAAGTGTTTCGCTGTTGCTGAAACCTTGGATAGTTTTTACAAAAATATGTAAGTGCAATGGACTCTGTTACTAATAAGAATATATTTATTTTGTTTATCAATTACTTTCTGTAATACGTGAAAACTGGGATTCGATGTTACACAGTTTGAAGAATCTGGGGACTGCAGTACACACTGCAAGACTGTTAGCGTTGGAGCAGGGGCTAGCCGTTCCATCCGATATTGAGTGGAACACAAGTCAGCATCAAATTTGGAGCAAAGGCTCTGGTTCATCCCAATGATTGCAGGATATAACTAAGATATAGGTCCTTGAACAACATCAGACCAGCAAACTTGACGTTCTCAACAGCGGTAATGTGTGATAATAAATTCTAGATGAGAGAATAACACGGACGTAATCGATTTTGAAACTATTGAAATATAATTGTTTGTGAAAGAATGTCAGTTCCTGTCCACAAAGTATCACACACAGGAAGAATACGAGACATTTTTATTAGATATCTGAAAGAAGACTGTTGTGACTCCTTGTTTTATTCACAAGAGTGTTAAGCTCTCACGTATAAAGTCACGGATGATCTAAATGCTTTTACAGAATTGAACCAGTGAATAATATACTCGCTTCAGAGAGGGTGTTTTACCGATTCCCTACATTTTGTTGTTTCTGATGTTTGCAATAGGTACGAATGACGGAACTGTTTCTCATACTTGTAAGAAGCTGATCGACTGCTACATTAGAGACATATGATTCACAATGTACGCAGTTTGACCGAAAAATGTTAGTTACTGCGGTTTCGATTTCATTAAGGCAGATACGACAGTAAAAACTTGATTGTCTAATGAAGTGCCTTCAAGTCTCTATTCAGATTGAAAGAAAATACTATTTACAATAAGCAATGATGCAAAATGTATGGACAAAGATATAGAATCTGCATTAAATCATGTATTTCGTCAATGTAAGTTGTGAAATTTCCGTATGAGAAAGCTTATATTAAAATTATTATTTTTTATGTATGGTTTTTGCTCCCATTCCCTCAGTATTATATTGTTATGGTTAGGTAATCTGATATAGTTGTGTGTGTGTGTGTGTGTGAGGAAAATGTAATATGCCTATTATGTCATTTGTGCGAGTGCGTAAATACACTCCTGGAAAAGGAAATAAGAACACCGTGAATTCATTGTCCCAGGAAGGGGAAACTTTATTGACACATTCCTGGGGTCAGATACATCACATGATCACACTGACAGAACCACAGGCACATAGACACAGGCAACAGAGCATGCACAATGTCGGCACTAGTACAGTGTATATCCACCTTTCGCAGCACTGCAGGCTGCTATTCTCCCATGGAGACGATCGTAGAGATGCTGGATGTAGTCCTGTGGAACGGCTTGCCATGCCATTTCCACCTGGCGCCTCAGTTGGACCAGCGTTCGTGCCGGACGTGCAGACCGCGTGAGACGACGCTTCATCCAGTCCCAAACATGCTCAATGAGGGACAGATCCGGAGATCTTGCTGGCCAGGGTAGTTGACTTACACCTTCTAGAGCACGTTGGGTGGCACGGGATACATGCGGACGTGCATTGTCCTGTTGGAACAGCAAGTTCCCTTGCCGGTCTAGGAATGGTAGAACGATGGGTTCGATGACGGCTTGGATGTACCGTGCACTATTCAGTGTCCCCTCGACGATCACCAGTGGTGTACGGCCAGTGTAGGAGATCGCTCCCCACACCATGATGCCGGGTGTTGGCCCTGTGTGCCTCGGTCGTATGCAGTCCTGATTGTGGCGCTCACCTGCACGGCGCCAAACACGCATACGACTATCATTGGCACCAAGGCAGTAGCGACTCTCATCGCTGAAGACGACACGTCTCCATTCGTCCCTCCATTCACGCCTGTCGCGACACCACTGGAGGCGGGCTGCACGATGTTGGGGCGTGAGCGGAAGACGGCCTAACGGTGTGCGGGACCGTAGCCCAGCTTCATGGAGACGGTTGCGAATGGTCCTCGCCGATACCCCAGGAGCAACAGTGTCCCTAATTTGCTGGGAAGTGGCGGTGCGGTCCCCTACGGCACTGCGTAGGATCCTACGGTCTTGGCGTGCATCCGTGCGTCGCTGCGGTCCGGTCCCAGGTCGACGGGCACGTGCACCTTCCGCCGACCACTGGCGACAACATCGATGTACTGTGGAGACCTCACGCCCCACGTGTTGAGCAATTCGGCGGTACGTCCACCCGGCCTCCCGCATGCCCACTATACGCCCTCGCTCAAAGTCCGTCAACTGCACATACGGTTCACGTCCACGCTGTCGCGGCATGCTACCAGTGTTAAAGACTGCGATGGAGCTCCGTATGCCACGGCAAACTGGCTGACACTGACGGCGGCGGTGCACAAATGCTGCGCAGCTAGCGCCATTCGACGGCCAACACCGCGGTTCCTGGTGTGTCCGCTGTGCCGTGCATATGATCATTGCTTGTACAGCCCTCTCGCAGTGTCCGGAGCAAGTATGGTGGGTCTGACACACCGGTGTCAATGTGTTATTTTTTCTATTTCCAGGAGTGTAATACACCATAACACCATTTTAAATTGTAAATAAGGAAAAATCTTTCACTTTTAATTCGAGGTTACTTAATTTTTGGGGTCTAGTTTAGCAGGGGATACAACCCGTTGGCTTTGACCAATAGCGTCAGAATTCGCCAGAGAGCATGCATTACAAAGATGAAAGAGCCGAGAAGAATGTTCAGAAACAAAGGAATGCGAGAGAGAAAAACTCTATGTCACATATGTAAGGGCCAGTAGTATTTTCACGTTAACGATATCGGGTATTTATATCTTAGTCCTTCTCCCCAAAATACAATGGAAAGAAATGAATGAAATATGTTACTAGCAAAGAAAACATCACGTGAGATGTGTGTCAGTTGTATATCGAAAGTCTTTCGAACTACACTCCTGGAAATGGAAAAAAGAACACATTGACACCGGTGTGTCAGACCCACCATACTTGCTCCGGACACTGCGAGAGGGCTGTACAAGCAATGATCACACGCACGGCACAGTGGACACACCAGGAACCGCGGTGTTGGCCGTCGAATGGCGCCAGCTGCGCAGCATTAGTGCACCGCCGCCGTCAGTGTGCAGTCTTTAACACTGGTAGCATGCCGCGACAGCGTGGAAGTGAACCGTATGTGCAGTTGACGGACTTTGAGCGAGGGCGTATAGTGGGCATGCGGGAGGCCGGGTGGACGTACCGCCAAATTGCTCAACACGTGGGGCGTGAGGTCTCCACAGTACATCGATGTTGTCGCCAGTGGTCGGCGGAAGGTGCACGTGCCCGTCGACCTGGGACCGGACCGCAGCGACGCACGGATGCACGCCAAGACCGTAGGATGCCACGCAGTGCCGTAGGGCTCAAATGGCTCTGAGCACTATGGGACTTAACATCTATGGTCATCAGTCCCCTAGAACTTAGAACTACTTAAACCTAACTAACCTAAGGACATCACACAACACCCAGCCATCACAAGGCAGAGAAAATCCCTGACCCCGCCGGGAATCGAACCCGGGAACCCGGGCGTGGGAAGCGAGAATGCTACCGCACGACCACGAGATGCGGGCAGTGCCGTAGGGGACCGCACCGCCACTTCCCAGCAAATTAGGGACACTGTTGCTCCTGGGGTATCGGCGAGGACCATTCGCAACCGTCTCCATGAAGCTGGGCTACGGTCCCACACATCGTTAGGCCGTCTTCCGCTCACGCCCCAACATCGTGCAGCCCGCCTCCAGTGGTGTCGCGACAGGCGTGAATGGAGGGACGAATGGAGACGTGTCGTCTTCAGCGATGAGAGTCGCTTCTGCCTTGGTGCCAATGATGGTCGTATGCGTGTATGCAGGTGAGCGCCACAATCAGGACTGCATACGACCGAGGCACACAGGGCCAACACCCGGCATCATGGTGTGGGGAGCGATCTCCTACACTGGCCGTACACCACTGGTGATCGTCGAGGGGACACTGAATAGTGCACGGTACATCCAAACCGTCATCCAACTCATCATTCTACTATTCCTAGACCGGCAAGGGAACTTGCTGTTCCAACAGGACAATGCACGTCCGCATGTATCCCGTGCCACCCAACGTGCTCTAGAAGGTGTAAGTCAACTACCCTGGCCAGCAAGATCTCCGGATCTGTCCCTCATTGAGCATGTTTGGGACTGGATGAAGCGTCGTCTCACGCGGTCTGCACGTCCAGCACGAACGCTGGTCCAACTGAGGCGCCAGGTGGAAATGGCATGGCAAGCCGTTCCACAGGACTACATCCAGCATCTGTACGATCGTCTCCATGTGAGAATAGCAGCCTGCATTGCTGCGAAAGGTGGATATACACTGTACTAGTGCCGACATTGTGCATGCTCTGTTGCCTGTGTCTATGTGCCTGTGGTTCTGTCAGTGTGATCATGTGATGTATCTGACCCCAGGAATGTGTCAATAAAGTTTCCCCTTCCTGGGACAATGAATTCACGGTGTTCTTATTTCAATTTCCAGGAGTGTATATTGCTTAAGTGCAGTACGGGATACGAGTTTAGCGTACGTCGATTTCTTCGTTTTCATTAGCATTAGTGTTGTGTTCTTCACTAGAACGATGTATCCTCCACTTCAGTAAGCCCTAAATGAAACACGGGGTACAAATTTTAGCTGTGACGGGGGTTTCGCAAGTACACATTCGAAAATGTCGTACTGATACTAGAGCTGGAAAACGAAACAAGATCGACAGCTATCAGATTTCTGTTACGTACTTCACAACACGAAAATACACATATTGGTGGAATAAAACAGTGAAATATGGCAAAATAGTGAAATACAGGGAAAGAAGCAAATGGAAAAGTGAACTTACCACATGGAAATATCGTGGAAAAACGGTAGCTCGCCTAGACAGACAGTAACGAAAATCACATACCCACACTCAGAACAAACACAACATTACGAAACCTCTCTCTCTCTCTCTCCCTCTTCCACACACACACACACACACACACACACACACTCATCCACCAACCCCCCTTCCCTCCCCCACTCTCTGACATTAACTGAGATGTTTGGGACGGTACATTTTGCCAACATGTTTAATAAAACTATTAACGGGCAATATGTCCGCGGAATACTTTGTCTCCACGAATACTCATCTAGATGGCTTTGAAGAGTCGAAATCTGACGTTTCCCTTTCCCTATAAGAGATTTTACTGCTGACCAGTACCCATCTGTGCTGTTAGTGCAGGCGCCTGTCGATAGAGATCTAAATTCAATGTTGTGGTTTACTACTAGATGTTGATAACCCCTATCCCCTAAATCCCTATACGAAGAAAACCCGTTTGAAATAACAATAGAACACTGTGCAACCTGATCTTCAATTAACCCAACCAAAACTTCGTTACTTCTATTTGGTACTACTCTGAACACTACATCGTCACAATGCTGACCTGAAAGTACTGCCCCCCACACCCATAATCCCACCGGAGGTTACCCCGTATTGTATTTCCTTTTCCCAAAATGCGATTCGTCAATTCCGACCATAACACCCGGCTCCCCCCCCCCCCCCCCCCAACGGCCCCCTATATTTCATATATTCCCCACAAACTTCCCTACAAAACGAGTACCAGTCTACCACCGTACGCCTACTCATACGACATTCATGCACACAGAGCCACACAAGATATCTTAAACACCAACAGTACGTATGTGATTTTCATTATGTCTCTCGGGGCGAGCTTAGATTTCTCGAACCACGTTCCCCTCCTAATAGATCGCCATAATCGGTCTCTGCTGCACCTCTATCCAAATAAGTCGTGAGTACGGCGACTTGATACACTCGTGAGGTATTCGCCGCACTCACGACATTGGACGTATTCCGCAATGAGATCACACATTTGCAAGAAGCAAATTGTGGTCAACATGTCTTGGCCCACGGCTTCTCTTAAATCGTCAAGATTCATTGGAATAGACAAATCCATTCCTATAAAGGAAAATAAGACACTAAAAATTGTTCTACAATAAAAAACTAATACTCCACATTACCTCAATATCATTACGAAAAATATTAAGTTCCGTCTGAATAAGAAACAAACAATTAACGTAATTAAATCACACGTTTAATAATTTAACGAATATCAAGCGATCGCATTTAGATTCACATTTAATTATTTTAATGATAGCGGTTATTAGAACACAGATCTGTTTTATTATCTATGCCTCGAAGTGAAGATATTACTATCTATGACTAAGGTATGACGTCATTGGTCAACTTTACTGGACCCAATTTTTGCAACACATCTGGCACACCGTATTAATACAACATCCTGATTGGTTGGACTGAGGGAGGAGGGAAGAGTGAGGTTACATCGGAAATAATGTAATTTCACACCATTTTTACACATGATTTAAATACTACGCTCTGGTTAAAGGTAGGTGGGAAAGGAGACATGGACTACATAGGACATCCGCTTGTTTTTTCATCGTCTTGGGTTTTTAACACTGCTTTACGATTGGCTGGAGAAAATGGAGGGACTATTAATTTCTCGCTAATACAATTTAAATGGACTATTTCCACGATCTTTGCTTTCAATACTGTACTATGATTGGTTGGAGATTAGGTTACTGCACTGTGGTTGGCTGCAGACAGGGAAAGAGGACGGCAGGGTTTTGAGTTTCCCACCAACACAATTTGACTATTTCCGCCATATTGGATTTTTAATGCTGCGCTATGACAGGGGTAGAGATATGGAGAGTGACGGAGAGGGGGACTGCTAGGCTTCCCATTGAAAAGAACGATGATGTCACTGGTAATGATAATGATGTCATTGAAGACGTCACAGCCTCTGCATGTAGGTGACCCCAATGGAAAGTTCAAAGTGGATCCAAGAGAATATACCTGTACTACTCAGGCTTATTTTCATTACTAATTCGGTTTCAGTGCGTTTACCTTTCGCAGCACTACTTCCTGTACTTAACTTTACCACTGTTATCACTGTGCAGCCGCCTTATCTTGGTTGCTGTGATGAGTCCTATAATTCAGTAAGAACTCGTGGCATGTTGGCAGCTTTCGCATGTGACCTACGCTTTTTCACTTCTAAAGAAGGAACTCATTATTGGTACTCTTTTTATTTAAACGGTCGCAAAAACTATCTCGTAACCCTCCATCCCTGCCCCACCTCTCTTCCGTTCATTAAACTAACGAACATTGTAACTTTTCTCGTGGTTTGAAAAGAAAAGTCCAGCGTCTCTGTTATTAGAAAACATAAAAAATAAACATCTGAATCACCTGGCCACAAAGAACTAACACTGATTACTACTTGTCGAAGTAAAGTATCTGACCTCTGATCCAACATGAACGAATGAAGACCTAAATGTATAAGACGAACTCTACATATGGATCAATTTAGGTGTTGGGTTATCCTTACGATACAGTCAAGTACAGCTGTGAAGACCTTCGAAGACAAATAAGAGAACAACACCCACAGAACAAATGAGTCGCGAGGTAGGCCGTTGGTTTTTATATTACAGTAAGTAAAATAAAATAAGAAAAAAATGAGAATAAATTACAAAAGTAATAAAATAAAATTCAGTCCTATACAAGCACCTGTTGTTTTCAACTTTCATTCCCACATAATTGGATGGAAATGGCAAAATTATTCACTGCTTTCTGTACGCTGCTGGGCACATGTTTCTAGTATTCTCGCCAAATATCGACATCATCGCAAACGAGAAACATATGGATAGTGTTGGGAGGATGCTACCAGCGGATAATGGAAACCTCCCGGCACGACCACCAGGACGGTACAGTTGCTGACTTTTTGAAGACCAGCAATAACATAAAAGGCCACCCGGCACCTCCGACACCAGAACGAGTCTAAGATAATGTCTTCGATACTTCCTACCTCTCTTAAAAGTCGTACAGTGTTATTTTAGTTATGTACTCGGTTACCATTAAAATGTTCTTGAATGGTTTCGTGAATGTTGACGCGCCATATGGACCGAGACCTAGGTCCTTACAAGAGAGCATAGCATTTCGGGCATAGTCCTAACCACACATATGACATAACTTGTCACTCTTTAAAATGTATGGGTGAATACACTAAGTTCAAGAACTAAAGAAATCGTCATGTGTCATCGTAAATAAACCTTAGATAGAAATCATTGCTTTTAATGTAGTGCCTCGATGTAGTAAAGTCTAATTGCAGCCATGAATCAACATTTTTGGGTAAAGATGCTATCGTATTATGCTCCTCAATAAATCATTTATATGCATTGTTACTTGTCATGCGTAACCTGTATGTCGAGCCTTCTACGATGGAGAAGCTTGTGGTTCTCCACCCACATATATTATACTGCAACCTAAATATAAGAAACATAGGACAAATAGTACAATGAGGATTGGAAATACGAGTATTGTTATCTGGATGACCTCGTAAAGAGCAATTGTAGAACGTCACAATAGTAAGGAAAACTTATATATTTATAAAGGAAGCTGAATGTGTATTTAGAAAACTTTAGCCGTATAACTATAGAATGGACGAATCTGTGAAAAGAGCATACAACAAAAAAGGGTATAAAAGTCACGTTTAAGGAGCGGACTTTGTTTTGGTGAACTGAAAGAAGAAAAATGAATGCAGTATGGAAGTTGGTGGAGAGACAAGAATGGTATAATATTTATTAACACAAATTGCAAACTTAATTACGACATAATACAGGCAGCATTGTTAAAGACTAACGTGCATTACAGTGGACCAAAGATAGTTTTTTAGATCCGCAAAGTTAGAAGTATTCTTCGTGCTTAAAATCATCACGATATTCTAAATTATCAGGAAGGCCGCCTTTTACATTTATGCGAAAACAATTAAATAAAAGCAAGTATGGTACAAATAGCTTTATTATGTCCCAGTATATCCGTATTTAATATTTGAACGTTTGTGTGTGCTTTGGAAGTAATCTTGGAAACATTTTATTTATTGTTGGTATGTTAAGATTTCATGAAAATTGCTGTGCACCCACTATTGTTTGAAGTAAGCAGACAAATCCTGTTAATATGGGCAACGATATAATAAGTGGATATTTATTTTCGTCGAATAATCTTATGTTTGACGTTCTGTGTGAAGAATGTTGTCGTGTTGGAGAATTATGCATCGTAAGCTGTTTTTCCTGATTTCTTCTCTTGCTTGTAACAAATAAATTGTGGCATAGCGTTCAGCATTAACTATTTTTCGGTTTTCTGAGGCAATGGTCACGATATATCCTGCATAACCGAAGAAACAAACCATCATTTTCTTGAAAGGCTTCGCAAACGAGCCACTTTTGTTGATTTCGCGTCATCTCGGAACTGCCAGACAGGTGATAAAAGCGGCTCTTACAAATATAGCTAAAGTTTGTCTCCTGTTAAATGTTACATACGAATTTTTAATTTCTTCGGGCAAATGATAGCGTTTCTTTACACAAATTACCACGAACCTATCTTCGATCTTGGGTCAATAACAGCGAAATCCATAGTGAGCAATCTTTTCCACAGCTAAATGTTCATGGAAAATCGACTTTACTCAGGCAGTGAATACGCTTAAGAATCCATCTGTATCATTATAAGTCGCATTGTTTCATACAGATCAGTTCTCGATTTTTTTTTATAAAAATAGCCGATTATGGTGGACCTTCACGAAATTCATTGCGGAAGGTAGTACGACTACGACGAAATTCTGTAAACCAGATGTAAAATGTTTCTTTTGAACGCAGATGGTCACAAAAAGTTGGAACGAAGCGATTCTAGGTCTTGGTCTTGAGTTGGACCTTTACAGAAGTTGTAAAGAAAATCCAATATAAACCTTTACGTGACGTTTTGTTTTCTTCACATCACAATTCCTTTGAACGTTCGCTGTGAACGAACTACTGCTGAGCTACATTTGTTGTAATAATAAGTAATGAAAAAGGTAAAAGAACTGTGGTCGTTTGTGTAAACATAAAATGTAACTCTCGTGAGATGAGAAACGAGGAAACAAGGAAAAGCTACAAGTATAAAATTAATCAAAATATTTTACGGCCAATGCTCCATCAGTACGCACAAGCAAGTATAATAAAATCTTCCTAGCTTGCTAACCTGTTGAATTTTATGCGCGACTTGTGCCCGGAGCGTCTGCGTGACCGCCTTCCAGTGAAACACTCCGTGAGAATCGTGCCTGAATTCTATTCGAAGAGATGGTAAGCTTTATTTCACCTTTCGCAGATTTGTGTCTTATGAGCAATTCACGCTAACAAACATTGACAAGTTTTATAGGCTCTGAATGTTGCTTGAGACTTGTACCACAGATATATGGCGAGATGTGTTGTATCGATGAGTATATGTGTAGATTAAAGACGTAGCAAACGAAAGTGATTTAAAAACATGCTGACAAGAGACGTAAAACTTCTTTTTTCCGTTGTCAGAACAATTTCCGGTCGATAGGAGACACGAAACGTACTGTAGTCAACATGAAGTTACTTGTTTCCCAACAGAGCTATTGCAGTTGTATAAGCCGAAGGAGTAGAGATACAAAACATCGAATTCCACCACATGAGAGACGAAAACAAGGAGATTAACGTGTATAAAAAATGCTCAAATGTATGTGAAATCTTATGGGACTTAACTGGTAAGGTCATCAGTCCCTAACCTTACACACTACCTAACCTAAATTATCCTAAAGACAAACACGCACATCCATGCCCGAGGCAGGACTCGAACCTCCGCCGGGGCCAGCCGCACAGTCCATGACTATAGCGCCCGAGACCGCTCGGCTAATCCCGCGCGGCTAAGGTGTATAAAAACCCACTCGAGACTGAAGTAGTTTATTAGAAGTGCCAACAGCTGTAGACTTGCCTTTTACTTAAAAAATAATGGCTTCCGCAGCCATTACGCAACGAGACAACCGATCCGTAATCTGAAAATGCTTAAAAACACTGTCAAATCCCCGAACCAATCATATATTTAAAACTGTAGTACATATCTGAGCTAAATGTGTAAAAATCATTCCGATAACTAGTTTCCCACTTCAAGCCAGCCTACAATAAAAAATAGTAGTTGTCACAGTAGCATGTGGAAATATGTAGAATATGAATCTTTAGAAATTCGATTTGCTTCAGTTTAAAGTAAGTAATTAAGAGTGAGGTTAATTTTCCTTGTTTAATCTTGTTAAATGCAATTAACTCACAACCTAACTATCCCAGTTGAGAATTAAAAACACGATATAAGAGCTGTTGAAATTTCGATTTAAATTCTGATATGATGCTTGTAGCAGTAATAGGATTTTATGCAGCTTTTATTCTTTAAAAAGGCCACGTGCTTGGGATGAGAGATTGTGGCTGATGTTTTGTTAGGAATTTTAATGAAGATGTTGTATTCTGAGATGGCAGAGAAATCATCGCCTAAGAACGGGTTATTTGGGCTATTAGCAACAAGTGGTTTTTGCAGGTTGAACAGACTGAACGCTATAAAAGGATACGGCCGTACATTCGCTTGCCAAAATCGGCCTTTCTGTGATAAGATGAAGGTGTTATTTACCGAAGTTTCTAGAACTGTATCTCTTCCTAGGTAAAACCATCTGAGGTGTTGAACTGATTTCTCGGTAAAATCGGTATTTAATTGAAATGTCACTTGAAACGTGGCGTCAAATACGCAGGGTTTGATAACACCATCCAAAAGCGTGTAAAACATCGACTCGAAACAAAATGCTAAACTAATTAGTAGAATAATATTTAGATATATTCTCTTTGTATAATGGCTTCCTGACAGACTGATAGATTTACCATTTTTATGCATGAAAGGGAATCAGGAGATGTAGATAGCATTACGAAGCGTCAAAGTGACCGATGTGGAAGGACGTAAAACTTCTTTGCAGCAATCTTTATGTAGTTTATTGCCTGTATATGAAGAAAAGATCATTTTATTAATCGTACGCTATCGATTGAAGGACGTCCGTTCAAGCTAGCAGTGGGGAGAAAGCAAGCCTGCACTATGGAAAAGAATTAAGGGGTCACTTCTTTGAAACACCGTCATTTTCCCCTATTGCGAAACAACAGTTTGAAATTCGGCTCGAAGTTGCCTGAAATCTTCCTCTGCGACGAATTAAAAGCGTGATCCCCCTTTGACGTCAGCCTCGAACCTGGCGTCGCTTCAAACAGCAAGATGTCTGCACTTACGAAAAACTGTTCAGAGCTTACAAGTTGTTGTGAGGTGTACGGTGGGCTATTGATGTCACATTCGCAACAAATGTCACCACAATCCTGCCCAACGCCACCGTGGACATGTCGCATGATGGGGAGGTCATCACACTCCATCTACCTCTGTTTCAAGTCCTCTATTGACGGTCCTGCGATGGAGGCCACAGCCGCGATGCCCAGGGTTGAAATCACGTGGGTCTCTTCTGGGTGGTTAAGAGAAACATTTCAGACACACCGCCGCTCAGAATTGAATGGCTCAAATGGCTCTGAGCACTATGGGACTCAACTGCTGAGGTCATAAGTCCCCTAGAACTTAGAACTACTTAAATCTAACTAACCTAAGGACATCACACACATCCATGCCCGAGGCAGGATTCGAACCTGCGACCGTAGCAGTCGCGCGGCTCCGGACTGAGCGCCTAGAACCACTAGACCACCGCGGCCGGTTCAGAATTGACACGAAAAGGCCACAGTGGAGGGGTGGGGAGGCATAAAGTTGTTCAATGAAACCAACCTCGTGTTTGGAGCATTCATTTACGCATAACTCGCGGTAAAAAAAACAACTGTTTGCAGTGCGATGTGCAACAGGCCGACTTTCCTTACAAGCTTTGCCACTCCCCCCTCCCCCTCCCCCCAACGATTCACTCCTTCTCTAAGGACATCATAGTGCTGTAACCCCACTAGTGATTTGACCACTTTGGAGTGTTATTTGCCGCAATTTTAGCGTTACTATTCAAGATGAGACCACTAGGGAGCGTTCACAACCATTCGAAGAAATCTTAGCTTGATGAAAAACTTCAAAGGTTAGTTTGTATTTTCACAGCCCTCCTGTTTCGCAAATTCCTCTGACTTAATAATAGGAGGGAGGTGGGGGATGGGTTACATTGACACTTGTGTAAATAAATGGTGAAACGTCCCTTCATAGGTAACATGCATGATGCTACCCACGCACCTTTGTTATTCTTGCACATGTTATAGTCATCACACCGCCGTGATCATACAGCAGGAGATTGCAAACAGGAGTGCTGAAACAGCGTAAGCATCCATGACTGCTGCAGATCAAGCTCAAATTTCGTTGAGTGGTTTCAAATAATCCCTAGTGGTTCCACCCTGTATACCAAATGAAAATTGCAGTCGTGCTACACGCACGTTGTATGGAGTTACAGGTCCACGATGTTCTTAGTAAAGGGGTAAATCATCTGTGGGGTATCGACAGTGTCAAAGGTTTTTAAGAACGTCGTTCTGTTGCCCTTAACTCTGCAAACTGTCGTTTCCGACCGAGAAATGTGTCTAATGGAAGGCGCCAAAGGGAAGGGGTGGTTTCATTGACACACTTTATGTCACCTCTTGAGGTTCTTTTCTTTCGATTCTGTGTGATGATGTGTCTGAAATATTTTCCTCAGTCACAATCGATTGATTTAAATATTTCGTGGTTGTGGCCTCCTTCACAGAGGCATTGAAGGAGCGAGATGTTGCTACGCGGGTTGGGGTCGACGACCTTTCCATTACGTGAAAAGTCCTCATTGGCTTTGGGCAGAATTGCAGACAACTTCCCATTAAACCGGAGCTAATCGTCATCACCAATGTCGTCCAAATTGATATTACATAAACGGCTTGTCTGGAAATGAATTTGACAGAAGTGGGAGCCCCAGATGGCTAAGCTTAGAGGAAAAAGATGCATTTCTGATGCGGGTCGGAAGAGGCATGGGCCATTTATGTTAATGTAATTCCCATGCAGCAGCTGGCGCAGAGGATAGAGTAGAGAATGGCAATCCAAGGACCGTGGTTTCTAGTCCCTAGGTGGAAATTTTTTTTATTTTTAATGTTTGGTAACTTACACTGCCAATATTCCACGATGATTCTCAATGTATTATGTTTAACATGATTAAACTCAAATTGCAGAAGAATAAATGTCTGCTGTTAATTGAACTTGTGGGAAGGAAAAACAAATTCACAATTAACGACGAGATTTACCAGGGTGAAGAAGGATTGTTACTGTGCAGCATTAAAGTGATGACGACTAGGTGCGGCCCCCTTATTTGAGGCAAATTTCAAACTTCTTTGTCGCAATGGGGCGAAATTGCAGGGTTTCTAAAAAGTGTACCATTTAATTCTTTCGTGCAGTTTATTTATGGTGATGTCCCATACATCAATATCTAAATGTTTTCGCGGCTGGAGCAGCACATATTGTGTCAGTGGTTGCAGGAATTTTGCCTCGTGAATTTTTAAACTTCACTGTGAGACAAGTAGTGGAACTTTGTTTTTGAATGGGTGATTGCATAGTTAAACTTACATTTTTTCGAATATGGTAATTTTACTTTAGTTATAGGTTTGTATCTCAGTTTCATGATGAAGTGCCCATCATTTCTTTAATGGCCATAGTTATTGTGATATTTCGCATGTAAGTAACCCACTACAATAATTTGAATGAGTTGCAATGAAAAATAGGGCACGCTATGAATTTGTGTTTGGAGCATATTAGATCACAAATTACTGTATATGAAATTTAGTTAACACAAGGATTTTTTTTTAAGTTTGGGAGGAGATTAATATCAGTTCCAAACTAGAGAAACCTGCTTGTATACAAGGCGTTCACTACCACGCAAAGAAGAGAATATTATACCACATTGTAAAAATGTGTAAATTTCTTATTTATCGCAATATACGAGTAACTGGAGACTTTTGCAATGGAATGATGTAAACTTTTAAGAAAAAATTGGAAATTTGTGGTAAGTGCTATGGCACGAAACAGCTGAGGTCATCGGTCCCTAAGCTTACACACTACTTAATCAAATTTAAACTAACCTACGCTAAGGACAACACACACCCATGCCCGAGGAAGGACTCGAACCTCCGACGGGGAGAGCCGCAAAACGGTGACAAGGCGCCCCCCACGCGGCAAAAACTTTTAAGAGTCATCGATAGCTGGAGCTATATGAAATACTGTGGCTTTGGTAAAAGATAAGTGAGTAAGTTACACGTTTATTTGCACACCGCGGATGTGTTTTTTTCATAAGCTTACGAGTCTTATTGTCCTCATTTACTCGTTTAATAAACGGCTGTTTCAGGATTCGGTCATAATTGCTACTGCGCTAGGATGTTAGCGAGATGACATTGGGTAAACTTCGCTTCATTGTGTCAAACAAAGAAAATTTTAACATGGCAGCATGAGAAATTTGTTGCCCAAAATTCGCCACTGATGAATTACTGGTTTTTAGGTGACAGCAAGTTTCAGTTGCTAGAAGTATAATGAAGGGGATGGACCTGTGGGAACATTACAGTTACTATTTTTATTTTTAATGTGTTTGAAAAGCGTTTGCCGCGATAATTTTGGCATAACAATATTATAATTCTTTGGAATAAATCAAAAACGAGAAGTTTGTTAATCCACAGTGATTGTAATTAAAGTTTCTTGGTGTGTCTGAAAAGAAAAGAAAATAAATTGAAAAATCTAGTTAAATGAACGTAAAGAGCAACAAATTGGTGATCCCGACGAGATCGGTGAGACGACGACATTTACAAAGTAATTTCGGCGAAATTTTCACGTAATTTTTTAATTTGAATTCGTCGCATACTGCGTTTAGAAAATGCGCAAAATGTTAACAGTAAATGGACCTGAAGGTAATAATCCTGAATGCAAGCTCGAAATTGGTAAGGTAAGCGTTGAGCTATCGCCGTTTTGGAACGGAAAAGCTAGACATCTGGTTTTGTCAAGCCGAGCGCAATTTACGATTGCTAGTGTAGCTAATGAGGCCACTACATTTAACTATTTGCTCGCTCAGCTGGAGCCAAAATCTGTTGAAAATATCTGGTACCTAGTCACAACACAGACGAGAACAGTAAATATTCTCTTGCGAAAGAACGACTTTTCACCATATTTAAAGAAAGCGAAGAGCGTCAAGTTAAACTCTTGAACGGTTTAAAGCTGGGTGATACGAAGCCTAGTCAATTATTAAGAAAAATGTAGGGCTATGCTGATACTAGTGTGTCGTACAAGATCTTGAAAACACTTTGGCTTACAAACTTCCTAGTAGCATTCGAAGTATTTTAGTTATATCTGGCGAAACAGTGGTTGAGATTGCTCAAATGGCAGATCGTGTGATCGAAATGCACTCTGTTAAAGAGGTTCAGATTGCATCGGTTCAGTCCATTCCGACAACTGCGTTGTCCATGTCAGTCCAAGATCTTCCCTTAAGAATTGAGGAATTGCAATATGAGATAAAAATGCTTCGAAAACCAAGTAAGCAAAGAGCGCCCAGTAGAAGTAGAAGCAGACCAAAATTCAATAAAAACGGAAAATACTGCTATTATCATTTTAAATTTTGCATACGCTGTAAACCTGAAAAATGTGTTTAGCTTTGTCAGTTGCTAAACAAGGAAAACTATAAACAGTAGACACAACAGCGACTGAGTGTTCTACCCCAGTACCAACATCAAGCTGCCAATATCACCTGTTTCTTAAAGATCGGTATAGTGGAAGATATTTTATGGCAGCGGTACAGATTTGTCTGTTATACCAGTTTCAAAAGGCAAGAAAGTTGAATCCTGTCATTTGAGTCTTTCTTCAGCAAGTGGTTTAGAGATAGCGTACGTTTCCGTGCTGTTAACCATTGATTTAGAGTTTACACGCAATTTTAAGTGGCCTTTCTTTGTAGGAGACGTGTCAAAAAGCATTTTCCTTCATCACTATGGTTTACTCGTTGATCTCAAAAATAAAAACTGATAGACATCACCAAATTAAACATGTTAGCAAAAGTAACCACAGTGAATGCTAAAGATTCAGTAGGCTCAATCTCAGCCACATGCCACTTTAATAGCGCAAAATAAATCATTATATCACTTCGTCTAGAGGTCCACAAGTATACAATAAGGCTCGAAGATTGGATCCACATCAATTGCAAATTGCTAAAAAAAGAAGTTCAGTTTCTGTGAAATAATGATATAATACATCTGTCGCAATCACAGCGAGTTAGTCCATCACATTTTGTTATGAAGCCAAATGGCCAATAGTGAGTTTGCGGAGACTGTCGCTATCTGAATGACAGGACCCTTCCACACCAGTATCCGATTCCACGAGTTGGTGATGTAAATTTTATCCTTCAAAACAAAAACATATTGTCAAAGATTGACCTACTAAAAGCATGTTATCAATTTCCGTTAGCTATTATTACACAGTTTTTGTCTTTAAGAATTTAGTTACATGCCCTTCGGACTACAAAATACATCTAGCACATTTCAGAGGCATATACAATAAGTTGTAGAAAAACTAGAGCTCTGTTTCCCGTATATGGATGATATTTTAATAGCGTCAGAATCTCCAGGGCAACATGAGGAGCATTTAAACTCACTTTTTAAACAGCTGAATGAGTATGGAAATGTTGGAAAATCAGTATTTGGTATACAACAGCTAACATTCTTAGGACATTTAATTCATCTTTGTAAGTTGTCAGACAAATAACACACCATCCAGTGCATTCCTGAAACAGTTCCGGTTAAATATATATGTCACACGACACAGTTGCATGAAAATGTACGAGTTTTATTGACATGCAAATCGAAGAAACAAGTCGACATCTCGTGAATATAAACCACTAACGCTCACTCTACGAATTGCATGCAAGTAATTTCCCAAACCCGAGCTACGAGCCACAGTTCTGACAGTTTGACATTCACTGTGTTACACAATCAACTTCCATTGTCTCTGGACACATCAGATTTTGCAGCAGGTGCTTCACTGCAACAAAGACAAGATAGATAGTGGAGACCGACTCAAGTTTTTTTTTCAAAACCATTCACAATGGCACAAAAGAAGTATTCCACATATGACAGAGAGCTGCTTAGTATATACATGCCTGTCAAATATTTTAAATGTCATTTAGAAGGAAAAACCTTCATTATTTATATCGACCATACAAATTTTGCATTCAAGCAAAAGAATGAGAGAGCAACGCCAATCCAATTACGTAATGTCCAGTACATTTCACAGTTTACTACAGACCTGCGACATATGTCTGGCAAATAAAATGATAGCTTATCAAGACTTGAAGAATTAGTTCCAATTAACTATGAAGGTATAGCTCAGGCACAAGAAGATAATGAAGAGCTTCATTAACTACAGTCCAGCTGTCATACATCACTAAAGTTAAGATACCATTTGACACATGGAGGAAAACAGTTGTAGTGTGATGTATCAACACAAAACATTCGCCCTAAATTGCTGAATCATTTAGATATCATATTTTCCAACACTCTCACAATTTGGCTCATCCAGGAATTATGACAACTGTAAAGATGATCACATCAGGGTTTTCCTGGACCAATATAAAAAAAGGATGTCGGAAACTGGGCTAAAACATGTACTGCTTGTCAGAAAAATAAAGTATCATGATATGTTCAAGCACCATGAGGACAATTTGCCTATACTGATGAACGTATCAAAATAATTCACCTTGATCTTGTAGGACCAATGGGTGCTTCGGATGAATATACTTATTGTTTAACATGCACCGATAGAGTTACAAATTGGACAGAAGTAGTACTCTTCTAGACATACAAACAGAAGGAATAGCACGAGCATTTTTCAATTGTTGGCCCATTAAATTTGGAACACCATACCAAATACTGAACAACTGTGAAAGATAATTTAACTGAGAGCTGTTCCAAGCACTGTGAAAAATATGTGGTTGTAACAGCATATCATCCTCAATCAAAAGCTGTAGAACTGGTTTATGGCTCACCCGTCAGGATACCAGGTTATTGTTTTCAAGGATATGGAACAAAATGGGATTAAGATTTACCCCAATTTATGTCACAACTGAAGCAGTATATGAATTGTCTGAAACCTGTAGAATATCCCCACAAAGCGAAGGAAACACCATTCACACATAAGGACCTCAGCAACTCAACACATGTGTTTGTAGGGGTTTACTGAGTGAAGAAGGCATTAGAGCCTACATATGAAGGCCCATATGAAGTGACTGAAAGGAACCCAAAATTTTTTGTACTTAAAGTGGAAGACGAGATAAAGAATTTTTCCACTGATCGATTAAAACTCGCCTATCTGATGAATGAGAATAATAAACACTGTGACTCCAGCTGAACCATAAGCACACGAGCACCAACCAGTCTACAGAAGGTGAAAAACCAAGAAGAACAACAAGACCTAGTCGTAAAATCCGATTTCCAGCAAGATTAATTGAAGTCGTAACCTGACTATGCTACTGAGAAGCGGATGATGTGGGAATATGACAAATTACTGTTTGTATGTTTAATGTGTTAGAAAATTGTTTGTCGTGGTAATGTTGTCATAATAATTTTATTATTCTTTGGAATATAATAACGTTAATATTATTTGGAATAAAACAAAATAAAAAGAAGTTTGTTATTCCATGGTGATTGTAATTAAAGGTTCTTCGAGTGCGCGATTATAAAATAAAATAAATTGGAAAATCTAGTTAAACTGAGCCCTTAATGAACGTAATTAGCAACAGACTAATGACCACATCGAAAAACTTATTCAGTTCTCCGTAAAATATCTTGTTTGTTAAAACTGACACGTGTACATGACATACACGAGAACGAAGGAAAAAAAATACCTTCAATAATTTCAGAAATAAGCTCGGAAGGGCGTAGGCCTCTTGAAAGAAGCGTAAAAGCGAGAGGGGCAGGTGGATGAGGAGGATGGATTATGTAAATCAAAAATACAGTGATGCCAATAAGATGTTCCTTGTATTACGTTCATTATTGTAGGCT
This sequence comes from Schistocerca nitens, assembly GCF_023898315.1. NCBI lineage: Eukaryota > Metazoa > Arthropoda > Insecta > Orthoptera > Acrididae > Schistocerca > Schistocerca nitens. The sequence goes on along the minus strand of NC_064616.1, from coordinate 511,520,622 downwards.
ATTATCCGTAATTGTGTTATGTCCATTATTTGACAGGTATTAATAATTACTATACTTCACGAAGGCTCATGAATGGTCCCTTCCTAGTGTAGTGAATCTTCATAATTCTCAGAGGAATGGCCGCGATTCTGAATCAGATCTGTCTATCTCGAATGCTGCCTTTCGGCATTCCATATTTTAAACCATTTTGCATCATTTTCCTTTCGAGAAATACGTGAGTACACAGCGTACGAACCACCAACGTCTGCCACAATTTTCTTCCTAGATTGTCCATACTTCGTAAACTACTTTCTTATTTGTGACAATGTACTACAGTAAATAAAATACCTATAAAACGATGCACTCTACAAACTACTTGCAGTGAGACAAACTCGAAATTCCTGTAATCCATCTCCGTGGTCTAAAGCCTTTTGAGAGTGCACAGCAGTCCTGAGTCAGCAGATAAATCATGAAAATCCGCCGATATATGACACACACGAACGGATCTGGCCTGAGGGCAGATGAAAAGGCTTGACCTAAAGAGTGGGACCTGCGTGTTTGTGGGAAAAGATGGGCCTCAGTTCGAAGGGCTGGATCCTTCAGAGATTCTAGCGGAATTGGCCTGCAGTTCTGATCTGTCACGGAGATCCACTTGTGTGTGGCCAGCTGATGTAATCTTTGGCTACAAAACTGAATAAAAAATAAATTCCCCTCACTCACACAAAACTGGCGACAAAGTAGAAAACTAGTCTATCGAAGTAGTAACTCCATACAAAAGTTTGAAAATAAATGACATATGCATGTTGTGCCTTGTTTCGAATGTTGTTTAACGAATAAAACATCTAGAAGCCAAATTTCAGGCACCATAAAAACATCATCAGTTAAACATATCCAATCACGAACACTTACCCCAATAACATTAATAACCGCTTTGACAAAGTAATAATTCAAACACACACTGTGGGTAAGTTCAGTGGAGCCTGCTCACCATAAGCTGAATACTTTTCCAAATTTTATAATAGTATTATTGTCTATGAGTATGTGCGTATACTCTCTTTGTGGTAACGGCGAAGTACAAAGTCCCCAGAAAAGCCTGCTGGTGCTTTATGTGCACATTATCTGAAAAATACGGGCTACAGTTGCGTCAAACTTACATGTACGTCATCATTAATAATCTTCCGAATGAAAATAATAACACTGCTGTGCCAAACTTAACGACGAGCTAGATAAAATAACATAACGAATTAAATGCTCGGAGGATATGAATGAAAGTGCGGTAGCATGCAGCCAGACGACTCCCAGATGCGCACAGAAAGTGGGACATCACAAGGCACCAAATGGGCGTGGCCCCGAAACACGAGGCAGTTGAAGGACAGGGAAAACATACCGTTTGTCTATCAGCGAGCAGTTACAGTGCACTGGGGTGGTGTCCTTCATTACAAAATGGCCCGGAGAAAACATCTGGATGATTCCACAGAGGAAGAATCAATGGGAATCACGTGGAATGCGGTCTCGTATCTTTTCGGATGACAGCAGATTCAGTATGAGTAGTGATATTGGACATACCCTCATATGCCAACACGTAGTGCACCTATGAACATAGTCGAACATGGCTATTTTGGCAGTCCAGGTGTTATGGTGTGGTGAGGTATAATGCTGCATGGGCGTATTGACCTCCAAATCTTTGAACGCGGTACACACATCGGTCAGCGTTATTGTGACACAGTACTCCTTTCCTATGAGGGTCTTTTCAGGGGTAAATTCATCCCTGGTTTAATTTTTGTGGATGAAAGTACACGACCGTATCGAACGGCGCAGACGGTGGAGCACATGGAACGAGAAGATATTCGGCGAATGAATTGGCCTGCCCATTCCCCTTACTTAAGTGCCATCAAGCATTTGTGGGATGCGTTGAGGAGACGTACTGCATAACGTCCAAATGAAACGACGACCATCCAGCAGTTCACACTGGACTCGCATTCGGGAGGACGACGGTTCAATCCCGCGTCCGGCCATCCTGATTTAGGTTTTCCGTGATTTCCCTAAATCGCTCCAGGCAAATGCCGGGATGGTTCCTTTCAAAGGGCACGGCCGACTTCCTTCCCCGTCCTTCCCTAATCCGATGAGACCGATGACCTCGATGTCTGGTCTCCTTCCCCAAAACAACCAACCAACCAACCATCCAGCAGTTCCCGACCGCACTGGTGAAGGAATGGAATGGTTCAAATGGTTCAAATGGCTCTGAGCACTATGGGACTCAACTGCTGAGGTCATTAGTCCCCTAGAACTTAGAACTAGTTAAACCTAACTAACCTAAGGACATCACAAACATCCATGCCCGAGGCAGGATTCGAACCTGCGACCGTAGCGGTCTTGCGGTTCCAGACTGCAGCGCCTTTAACCGCACGGCCACTTCGGCCGGCAGGAATGGAATGCCTTGCCACAAAATTTCCTCATCAGCCACGTGCCCAACATGGCAGCACGTTGCAAAACGTGCAGTGCCATCCGCAGTTATCACACACTCTACTAAGAAACATGTACCGCCTTTTGTAATGTTCTGGGGACCATCATAAGTCACGGTGTCTTCTGTGTAATTACTGTCTTTGAATGAAAGTGTCATTCCTTTCCATCGCACAGCGTATTTTTTCAGTTACCTTCTCTAAAATACTGTAATCGTTCTTTCTACTTGTGGTTTAAGATTCATCGTGCTATGTTACTTGGCAGTGGCTACGTCCGTCCTTATGTTTTGCACACTAGTGTTCATGAATGTGTAGAGGCGCAATTGTCGACATAATTAGCTCTATTAATTTTGGGTTGTCTGTTCCAGTGAGGCCTTCATTAGTTCTTAAAACGTATACCGCTGGACGTTTTTCGTGTTAGTAACAAGAACTGAAGCTCTCAGTACTGCGAAACGAATTTATCGTAATTTTTTCCGATAGCTTTTCACAGGTTCCTCACTAAGATCATAAAGACAACAGAAGCAGAGGTTTGATGCTGCACCGTTGAAGAAGTTAGCGAAATACTCCCCTACGTGATACAGTCTAAATGTGAAGGTGGTCTCAAAACAGTCACTACCAAGACATCGAGCCATGTACCAAACGAGAGCGGATCATCATAACGTTTTATAGTAGAACACTGGAAACAGTATTCCGTTACATCTGTAAACAAGTCTTGACGACGCGGGGAAACAGTTCTTCATCAGAATGCTTACAGAGGTACATTTTCTGCTCTTTCAGCAAAAAGCATTTTGAAAATAAGAGTGTGGTGTTACCGCCAGACACTACACTTGCTAGGTGGTAGCCTTTAAATCGGCCGCGGTCCGGTAGTATACGTCGGACCCGCGTGTCGCCACTGTCAGTGATTGCAGACCGAGCGCCGCCACACGGAAGGTCTAGAGAGACGTCCTAGCACTCGCCCCAGTTGTACAGCCGACTTTGCTAGTGATGGTTCACTGACAAATTACGCTCTCATTAGTCGAGACGATAGTTAGCATAGCCTTCAGCTACGTCATTTGCTACGACCTAGCAAGGCGCCATTATCATTTGCTATTGATCTTGTAATTCATGTATCATCAAGAGCGATGTTCACCAATTATAGATTAAAGTTAAGTATTCCAGAAGCTACGTACTTTATTTGCTAGTATTCATTACTTTACCTGTTCCAGACCTCACGCCAGCCTGCGTGAGCTTAAACGCGTTCCTTTCGGCTTCCTCCAAACCCCGTGAATTGGCTCCTGTCAATTCACAACAAAGAGGATGGCTTCAGAATACGTAAATGAACTACTACTACACTTTGGTAAAGTATGATGATCAAAATTTCTTGTTGTCTTTTGTTAATATATGCTGTTTGAAGTATTATTCATAAAAGTAGACTGCACTGACACTGGTAAGACATGCTCTGGGGGAGAATAAAAAGGGAATGAGGTCTTTTATGAAGCTGTAAGAGGTGATGTGGTAATAATGTTAGTGGATTTGTATCTAGGGACACGTACTGTGGGATAGTAGATGGCAGGTGTCATATAATTTTGAATATGGGTAGCTATGTTCTGTACCAGGGAATTTTTCATGGAGGAGGAAGGAAAGGAAGGACTGAGACAGGGAGGAAAGAAGTCTGATATCAGAATGGATAGGGAAAAGAGTGTTAGATCTGTTATGAAGATTAGATATTAGGGTGTATTTCACTGTCTGCGATGTAGAGGCTGTTCACATTGCACTGAGAAAGATTGGGAAACGTAAGTAGGTGTCGTGTCAGTGGCAAACGAATGAAGCAGTTCAGTGTGATTGAAAGGAAATTGAATTTCGTCTGATGATTAAAAATTCGGGTAGGTGTGTTTAAGATGATGCAGTCAAAGATTTGGAGCAATTGATGGAACATTGTGGAGTGGATTTCCAAGCATACAGGTATGGGAAAGGCTGGGTTGAATGAAAAGTAGATATGGAGAGTGGTGCAGTGCAATAATCCCAGTGTCTGGCCAGTTAGTAGTTTTAGCCTACTATATGCTTTCTTTTCAGTGATTAGTAGCAGGAGTTGACATATAACACTATAGTGAGAGCTATTCTGACTTATGTATTTTAGATTTTTAGTCAATTTGATAATGTTACGTTGTTATATAACACTTTATTTTCTACAGCAGGCATACATATAAGATATATTATTACAATTCCGAAATAATTTTCAAGTCTAGTTTAAAACCAAGCTTCCACAGCTATTCGATGAAAAGGTTGAGAGCATACCACAGATTAACTAAGACTGTTACAAGTCTGTCGTTGTAAGAATAAGCAGAATTGAGAGATGGAAAAGTTACAAAGATACGTGGAATCCTCATCGTTATCATGCCTCTTTCATTTATAACCCTCGAGAAGCCACAGTCTCACGCCAGGTGATGTGGCATGCGGCCGGAAGTATGTTTGTCTAGCAGTCCCGCAGCCATGGGAAACCTCTGGTTGGCGCGGCTACCGCGGTGTAAGTAGACGCGTAATTTATTCAGCGTTGCTATCTGTTTCTCTGGTTGGGTTAGATAGAGCAGCAATCAGTTGTGGAATTAAGTTGTTTTAATATGACATTTACAGTCACAACGCAGATCAGATTTCGACCTGTGTCAGGTCATTATCAATGCAGTGCGGAATTGTAGCAGTTGTTCGTGCTCAAGTGAATGCTTATACAGTTCAACCATGGGTAATGGGTAATGGTTGAACTGTGTAAGCATTCACTTGAGCCCGAACAACTGCTACTATTCCGCATTGCATTGATAATGACCTGACACAGGTCGAAATCTGATCTGCATTGTGACTATAAATGTCATGTTAAAACAACTTAATTCCACTACTGATTGCTGCTCTATCTAACCCAATATAAACACAGTCGTTGCGTGCACCCACCCCATGGAGGGCAACCTGATGTTTCTCTGCTGCCTACAGCATCCATCTCCACTTGAGACGGAACATATGAGCAGGTACGGAAGCTTCCCTAGCTGTGGTGGGTACATCTTGGAGGACGAGGGATTGCGGCTCTTCCATCGTGATGTCAGTGACGGTAGGAGATCCTGCTGGGGTGGCGGTGGGGATGAGGGGATGGGGAAGGGCAGTGCCAAGAGACGCTGGTTCAGCAGAGGGTAGCTACAAAGGAAGCAAGTCAGAGCGAAGAATCTGTAGCAGATAGTGCTACTGCAGCTGGAAGTGGAGACAATTACATTACGGCTCCGGAGTGGTGTCTGCATAAGCTCTGATACTGTGACGGAGGGTGCTATTAAGGTTGCAGTGAATTAGAGCGGAGCCCGCTGAAGGCTATATGGCGTGAGAGGTTGTCTGAGACGGAGTTGATTTGGCAGCGACGATGGGAAATACTATCTCCTTCAATGATAAACGAACCACAGTTATGTAGCATTTGGCTCTCATGAAGACGCGACCTAGCACGTACATACTTTCTTTATTGTCTTTCCTACGTAGTGGCCGAATTTTCCTCTTCTAAATACCATCCATTGTCCTACGCCACAACCGAGGCCTGCGTGAAAGGAGACCTACGATTGTCTCATGAGACGTCGCAGCCTATGCATTGCACACAAGCACAAATGTGATGGCGCGTTTCATGCTATAATGTTACACTGTACAAGAACTCAAAAAGACGGATGAGCAACTCTACAGCAATATCCCTTTAACAGTAAATTACTTTCAAGGCGATTACTGGCTGTATTTTCAAGATTTTATGAAATTTGGAGACCTTGATAAAATGTCAAAAATACAGGTATGATATATCGCTGTACAGATAAGTAAACACCCAGGACAGAAAACTCCGAAGGAAACCACATACTTCACAGAAATCAAAATTTATTTTGAAAACGTAAGTAACTTCCGTGTACTATTAGTTTCAAGGCATTTTTTTTATTTTAGTATAATTGTTTGTGAAAATATTTCTCAAAGTGAAACACGTATACGAAATGATTTCTTCCACATATTCTTCACAAGTACGTGTATCAAAGAAGAATAGGCGAATGTAATTTTGAGAATATGTTAAACAACTCTCTATGATTTTCAGTGCTTAGGAACCATCACAGTCATTAGATACAAGTGTTTTAAAGCAAGTGGTAACCTTCAATGAGAATCTGAAATATTAAATCAGATGGTTGCTGTAAGGTACCATAGTACAGTTGAGTACCTACCAGTTTAAGTCACTGTTCATCCGACCTTCAGTGAAGTCATCGCCAAAGACCACAAGTGCTCTGTGATTATGCCAACCATGTGTTAATTTCCATAGGGAAGGCGGTATGTAACATCGTGTTCAGAACAATATACTTACGTCATTTTTAGATAATTCTGTGGTACTTGCATGACCGTTGCTGAGATGTAATTTACGGTACAGCCTGATACATAACAGGTACATCCCATTTCATTTACCAAGTAACGCTTTTAGAAAGCAAGAAATAACAGCATGCAAGTGATTAAACAAGGATTACTTATACAAGTTACTTCAAAAATACTTTTACACATTTTGCGGGCATGTCTCTTACACCAAAAGAAGGAAAATAGTTCATATGAACATATGTCTGAAAATCATTCGTTTTTGAGTGACTCGTGATAGTTGACGTTCAACAACTTTCCAGCTTTTCATTGTATCCAACATGTCGTTGAGTTTTCACGGGAACCTGTTTACATTCATCAGTATGGTGCAAATGGCTCTGAGTCGCCTAGAACTTAGAACTAATTAAACCTAAGTAACCTAAGGACATCACACACATCAATGACCGAGGCAGGATTCGAACCTGCGACCGGAGCGGTCGCTCGGCTCAAGACTGTAGCGCCCAGAACCGCACGGCCACTCCGGCCGGCCATTGATCAATAGTCTGTCTTTAATATGTCCATTGTGTACATGTACTACAGGTAGTGAGTTCACTGAAAGTGCTCCGTTCAAAATAGCAGGATATTCATTTCGTGAGCAGGCAGACTTGAATGTTACGTCCTTTGCTGCCTTGTTTCGTCACGTTGCCGAGACAGAATCCGTAGCACCACAGACTATTGATCGAGGAAGACCACGTGTTGCTCGTACACGTGACCAGGGAGAGCACGTTCTACGGGCTGTCGAAGGAAATCCAGGTATTTGCGTGAGACAAATGGCCCAGGCATGTGGTACATCTCCTAGTTCAGCATGTATCCGTATTATTTTCAACGTGTGCAGGGCCTTGTACCTACCCATCGCATTTTGCAGATGGTTTCTTGCACAAACTACAAAGACATTGTTTGTCTCTTCAGCTTTGTTTACAGACGAAGCTATGTTTAGAAGAGATGGAATAGCAGACATCCACAACTAACACATGTACGCCTATCGCAATCCTCATGCTAGAATACAAGCAAAATATCAGCGTCATTTTAAGATTAATGTGTGGGCTGTTTAAGAACCCTACCACAACATAGGTCAAAATTTTAATAACGATTGTGGTGTTGCTCCGTATTATCATGGCTCAATCGTTGACAATCTAGGTGATTCTGATTCCAAGCTCGGATAGAAAGAGGCCTAGGTTTTATTCTGCTATATTCAAAAGTTTTGTAGATGCGCTACACAAAACATTCTTGGAGATTACACTTTTGCTGGACAATGGTGATGTAAAAAAATAATAAGCACTCCGAAATTAATTTACACTTCGTTTTTATTGCAATTTCACGTAAACACAAAATATCACTTCACAATACAAAACATACTTGAAAACATCTTCCTCACAGTCACTGTTAAAGTTCACATTTTATAAACTGACTACGTTATGCGTCTTTCCAAGATGACGTCCAACACTTGACTCTCTCAACGTCCGACTCTATAACAAGTTAACAACCAACTAACTATCGTTTACGCGCCCAAAAATCAGAGTTACAAGTACGTCAAAGATCATAGTGACAAAAAAAAGAATACACATAAGAATAATATCATTGCAATATAAACATATCGATGTATCACGAGTGAAATCAAATCTGAATATTGTCCCAGAAATATGTTAAGTAGTTAACAGAAATACAGTAGAATATTACTGGTATCGAGAGGTTCATGTGAGGTACCATAATGGTTACGTAATTCAAGTACCATTACAGCTGGAATTGTATGCGACTGTCTGGCGGGTACATGCGTTATCCCAGCACTTCCTACGGGTTCTGTCTTTAGGGACTTTATTGTGAACACTCTCCAAGCCCTAGCAGAAGATTTGTCCCTGCAATAAGCAGAAACACGTGGTTTACGCATTATGGAGCTCCAACCCACTTAAGTCTCTGTGTTCGGGATGCACTGACTATTACCTACCGTGGCAAATGGATAGGTAGAGGAGTACCAGTTGCATGGCGTACACGTTTCCCCGACCTCAGTTCTTTGGGTCAGTATCTCCGGAGGAACCTTAAATAACTGTTCTATGAAGCAGATTACCTGGATGCACAAGCTCTTCACCGATATATCATGGAAACTTCCGAAAGCATTCCAAAAAGTCAGGAAGGCAAGAGGTTTAGTTCACTGCATGCTTTATGAGTTTATGTGCTGATGAGCTCCAATTACATGAATTGTAAAAATTCATTAATTACTCTAAAACGAAGCATTTTCGGGCATATGTTCATACGAACTATTTTCTTGTTTTTGTATAAGGAACCAGTCCGCAGAGTTTGCAAAATTATTTTTGAAACAACCACTATAGCGAAAACAAATCGGATTTTGCTAACCATACACACAAACAAATTCTACCATAATAAAGTTCAAGCCAATGGGCGTCGTACAAACGTTGAAGCTTACTGGAAATATAGAGCCCACAACTGCAGCCTATGGGATTGGGATTTGGGGTTACCAACGGGATTTTATGTAGGTGTCGAACTAGAGCGGTACCAGCTTCGCGACGTCACGTGGGCTACCTGCCGTTATTCCACGCTGTATAGCCCAGTCAAAAGGTCCAAATTTTGTGAACTTTTAGTATGTTCTACGTAAGTCGACTGTAATGTAAAATCCGAGTTTTTGACCTTGAGACAAGGGTGCTAACTTGTGGAAAATAGGAAAAGTGTAGAATTTGGGAACTTTCTTCAGTTTTTGGTCTAGAGCTATTCCTCCATACGTTCTACTACCAAAATCTCTTTTCTCTTTCCTGCATACCGTCAGATCTCCTACAGTTTTCACTGTCTGAAACTATTTCAAACCACATATTAACCACTTTACAGGGGAATCTCACTTTCTACATGAACAAGGATCTTCAGAAAGTAGAGTGTTTAGTATTATAACTTTAACCTTACAATATTTTTAAGGTATAATTGTATGTGCCTGTAATGGTCAACGTTTATCAACCCAAAGAAAGTCCTTCATACCAGCAGAATGATCATTTCTTCTTGAGATGGAGAGCTAGGTGGGCAGGTGGGCTGCCGTCTTTGGGAGAACTAGAGAGATCAGTAGCCTGCAGCATCCATGTCTGCCTGGACTGTTGTTAAAAGTGGGACATGAGTCACAAAGTATTGTGGGCTACTACTACGCTATGGATTTCGTACCTCTGCATGTGTAAACTGATGAAAACATTCATTAAACTTGAATGACATGCATGCATCGATGTCTGAAGAACATTGTGTTGTGAAGGTACAGACACTGTATAAACACATTGTAACCATTAATGATGTCTCCATGCCTCGACTGGTTAAAATTACGATATCTTATTTACCTCCCTGGATGGAAAAACTAACTGTGCAAGCATGATGGTTGTGACGACGTTACATATTGAAGTTTGGATTGGTCCTGAAACAGATAGCCAGAGTGTTTAAGGCTGCCGCTCATGGTAACTGTGATATACAGGTTCCAGTCGTCATCCGGCACAACTTTTCATGAGTTGTAAACAGCTTACGTCAATGCATAGTTGTAGAATGCGACTCTATTTCTTCATGTTTATCACAACTGTAATTGTCAGTGACAGTGTTTGTTCCTTTCGAAATAGTGTAATGGGTGGTTGCCGAAAGGTGCTGTATTAAAACTCGGCGAGAATTTTCCAAGTGATTCATTGTTTTTTAGCTACAGTGCCCTTGTTCCTCTTGGTGTGTGACGCATGGCCCCGCAGTGCTGAGGAAGTACCAGCAGCCCATGTAATGCAATGCTGTGTCAAGCCAGCCTGGTATGCCAGCGGAGTTGCGTCGTCGTCAGGATGCCGGGTGTTGGCTCAGCAGTCTGCGTCCCTGATGACTCAGCGCCGCTCGGTGTGAGCTGCAGGCAGCCAGCTGCGTCCTTCTTCTCGCCAGCGTGGCTGAGATCGCAGCGACGAACAAGCACCCGCAATCCGGTGTCTGAATCTGCGGCCGTCGCTTCAGGATGCCTCCGGCGTGTGTTGGAAGCCATGGAAGCCAGGACGACTGCCCGAAGTAGCGAGCCGTGGAGTGGCCCTCCACTGGCTGGCTGGCTACGGACCCCACGTTGGCCTCAGAGGGTCAAAGCAGCGACATGCCGTGGACTGGAATGCTGGCGCCCCATCTGCTGCTGCGTGTAGCTGGTGGTGTGACATGCCCCGCTGTCCATGAGAGCTGCCACACTTGAATGACTCTCGTTAGAAAACATCACCTATTTAAACTCAGCTGTGTGCCCCTGTTTTGCTAACACACCACTCTGAGTCACATACTCACCACACCTAGGTTGTGGCACTGGCCCCTTCTGCCTGTAACTTGCGCCATGCAAACCGCTGCATTTACTCTTTTCAGCAGTTTGACGGCCCTGTGGCCTCCATTCTACTTCGCAACCGTTGGTATGCGTAACTCACTGCAATCCGGCCCACACATGGCTGTAACTTGTGCTCAGAATATGCACAAAACTAACTTTCACTGTCCTAAACGGTAGTGCCACTACAATGTTTACATATCTGAAGGCAATTGTATTGTAAAGGCTCAGTCACTTCTCGGAATCTGTCTGAAAACTAAAAAATGGTTCAAATGGCTCTGAGCACTATGGGACTTAACATCTGTGGTCATCAGTACCCTAGAACGTAGAACTACTTAAACCTAACTAACCTAAGGACATCACACAACACCCAGTCATCACGAGGCAGAGAATGTCTGAAAACCCAAAGAGATTATGGTTGTATGTAAAGTACACCAGTCCCAATACGCAGTCAATACTTTAATTGTGCAATAAAAATGGTGATGTTACTAATCACAGCGCTATTATTGCAGAGTTACTAAACACCGTTTTCCGAAATTCCTTCACAAAAGAAGACGAATTAAATACTCCAGAATTCAAATCAAGAACAGGTGTCGATATGTGTTACTTAACAGTAGCTATCCTTGGTGCAGCGAAGCGGTTTAAAACACTTAAGAAAAGCAAGGCTTCTGGTTCAGAATGAATACCAGTCATGTTTCTTTCAGATACAATGGCTCCATACTTAGCAATCTCATTCAACAGCTTGCTCGTAGAAATATCCGTACCCAGAGATTGGAAAGTTGCACAAGTCACACCAGTACCCAAGAATGGAAATAGGAGTAAACAGTTGAATTAGAAATCCATATCACTATCGTCCATCCGCAGTAGGGTTTTTCAACATATGCTGTGCTCGAACATGATGAATCACCTCGGAGAAAACTATCTATTCAGAAATAGCCAACACGGATTCAGAAAATGTCGTCCGTCTGAAACACAACTAGGTCTTTATTCTCTCGCAGTAATGAGTACTATCGACACCGGACGTCAAATTTATTCCACATTTTTAATTTCCAGAAGACTTTTGACACCGCTCCTCAAAAGCGACTTCTAATTAAATTGCGCACCTATGGAGGAGGGTCACAGATTTGTGACTGGATTCGTGATTTCCTATTGGAAACGTCATAGTTCGTAATAACCAGCGGAAAGTCATGGAGTGAAACAGAAGTAATATGTGGCGTTCCCCAAGGAGGTATTACAGACCCTCTCTTGTTCCTGATCTGCATAAACTATTTATGAGATAATCTGAGCAGACCTCTTAGATTATTTGCAAATGATGCTGGCATTTACCGTCATGTAATTTCATCAGAGGATCAAAACGGACTGAAAAATGATTTAGACGAGATATCTGTATGATGAAAAAAGTGGCAATTGATTCTAAATCATGAAAAGTGTGAAGTCGTCCACATGAGCACTAAAAAGAATCTACTAAATTTCAGTTGCATAATAAATCATACTAATCGAAAGGCTGTAAACTCAACTAAATACTTATGGACTCCAATTACGAATAACAAACTGGAACGGTCATACAGATAATATTGTGGGAAAGCAAACCAAAGACTGTAATTTATTGGTAGAACGCTTAGAAAATGTAACAGGTTTAGGAAAGAGACTGCTTACACAAAGTTTGTCCGCCATCTTCTTGAGTACTGCTCTGCGTTATGTGATCTACATCCTGCTTACACAAAGTTTGTCCGCCATCTTCTTGAGTATTGCTCTGCGTTATGTGATCTACATCAGATAGGATTGACGGAGGACTTCGAAAAAGTTAAAAGATGGGCAGCTTGTCCCGTATTATCGCGAAATAGGCGAGTCAGTGCCACGGATATGATACACGAATTGGGAGGCAGTCATTAAAATAAAGAATTTTTCGCTGCGAGAGGACCTTCTTACGAAATTTAAATCACCAAATTTCTCCTCAGAGTGTAAAATAATTTGTTTGCGCCCACCTGCATAGAGAGAAATGACCATTATAATAAAATAAGAGAAACCAATGCCACCGTGGACGTGTTACACAATACACATTTCACCTCTTCTTATGACTCCTGTGCGATGTAGGTCAGACGCCCCACGTAGAATGCACGCGGTTTTCTTATGGGTGGCGAAGGAAAACATTTCAGAGACATCGACTCTCAGAATCGACATGAGAAAACCTCTGGGGGCAGCATAAAGGGTATCAGTGAAACCACCCCTCCCTTGGAAGATTGACTGGCACAAATTTCGCACTCGGGAACGTTAGTTTGCACTGCGATGAGGAACACGAAGACGTTCATGACAGTCCGATACTGCTCGCATATGCCTGACGCTTCAGCCCTTCTCAGGACATCGTGGGCTAGAAACGTCAATGAAGGTGATCTCACGCCATTGGAGTGCAGTGCAAACGCAACTTTTCCTCCGGTGTGCAGGCTGGAACCCCTAGCTACCGTTCAAAACCACTCGAAAAAATTTAAATGTGACCCGCAGCAGCAGTGGGTGCTTATGCTTTTTCAGTCCTGTTTCACGCCATACAGTTGCGGAATCTCGGGGGGGTGCGACAATTGGGACATGCATGATTCGAAGAACCGACCCTCCCCCCCTCCCAATTAGGCAAAACTCTCCGTGGAGTCACCCTCATTTATTTATTGAGAATTTTAGAAATGTGCCTTTAGAGAGAAAACCTGCAAAGGAGCGCTAGGCACCTGTATGTGGGCAACCACTTGACACACATATCTGATACCAGCTGCCTGCCTGCAGACGCATAGGACTACTTCGCAAGTTTTCTTTTTAGAATTCTCAAAAAATGTGGGCACGTGGCTCGGGGCCCTCTGACCATTTACCGTTGTATTCACGCTTCTGTCTCTGGCGAACCCCTCCATGATGACGCCACAGAAGGACATGAAACAGAACCACTGAAGAAGCATAAGCACTCTTTGCTGCTTCAGATCACGTTCTAATTTCGTCGAAGGGTTTTGAAAGCTCCCTTGCGGCTCCACCCTGTCCACCACAGTGAAAATTGTGGGCTCACAGCGCTCCAAAAGAGTGAGATCACGTTCAATGGGACTGCAGCACCATGATGTCCGTCGAGTAGGCTGTACCGCCCAGGAATTGTCAATAGCATCAGCGGCTATCAAGAACGTCGTCCTGTTGTTCATCGCACTGCGAACTGCGCTTTTAGATTGCGAAATGTGTGTAAATCAACGTCTCAAGGAAAGGGGTGGTTTTATTGATGTCCTTCATGCTACCCCGTTAGGTCTTCCCGAGCCGATACTGATTGGTAATGTTTTGTCCTCGACCACACACAAGGAAATGGCGTGATCTCAACGCTGGGCGTCGCCGTTATAACCATCGCAGAGGCGTCAGAAGACGTTCGTGAATTATGGGTAAGTGGGGCTGTCACAACCTTCCTATCGCCTGAATCATCCTCCAGACATACACTCCAGGAAATGGAAAGAAATGGAAAAAAGAACGCATTGACACCGGTGTGTCAGACCCACCATACTTGCTCCGGACACTGCGAGAGGGCTGTACAAGCAATGATCACACGCACGGCACAGGGGACACACCAGGAACCGCGGTGTTGGCCGTCGAATGGCGCTAGCTGCGCAGCATTTGTGCACCGCCGCCGTCAGTGTCAGCCAGTTTGCCGTGGCATACGGAGCTCCATCGCAGTCTTTAACACTGGTAGCATGTCGCGACAGCGTGGACGTGAACCGTATGTGCAGTTGACGGACTTTGAGCGAGGGCGTATAGTGGGCATGCGGGAGGCCGGGTGGACGTACCGCCGAATTGCTCAACACGTGGGGCGTGAGGTCTCCACAGTACATCGATGTTGTCGCCAGTGGTCGGCGGAAGGTGCACGTGCCCGTCGACCTGGGACCGGACCGCAGCGACGCACGGATGCACGCCAAGACCGTAGGATCCTACGCAGTGCCGTAGGGGACCGCACCGCCACTTCCCAGCAAATTGGGGACACTGTTGCTCCTGGGGTATCGGCGAGGACCATTCGCAACCGTCTCCATGAAGCTGGGCTACGGTCCCGCACACCGTTAGGCCGTCTTCCACTCACGCCCCAACATCGTGCAGCCCGCCTCCAGTGGTGTAGCGACAGGCGTGAATGAAGGGACGAATGGAGACGTGTCGTCTTCAGCGATGAGAGTCGCTTCTGCCTTGGTGCCAATGATGGTCGTATGCGTGTTTGGCGCCGTGCAGGTGAGCGCCACAATCAGGACTGCATACGACCGAGGCACACAGGGCCAACACCCGGCATCATGGTGTGGGGAGCGATCTCCTACACTGGCCGTACACCACTGGTGATCGTCGAGGGGACACTGAATAGTGCACGGTACATCCAAACCGTCATCGAACCCATCGTTCTACCATTCCTAGACCGGCAAGGGAACGTGCTGTTGCAACAGGACAATGCACGTCCGCATGTATCCCGTGCCACCCAACGTGCTCTAGAAGGTGTAAGTCAACTACCCTGGCCAGCAAGATCTCCGGATCTGTCCCCCATTGAGCATGTTTGGGACTGGATGAAGCGTCGTCTCACGCGGTCTGCACGTCCAGCACGAACGCTGGTTCAACTGAGGCGCCAGGTGGAAATGGCATGGCAAGCCGTTCCACAGGACTACATCCAGCATCTCTACGATCGTCTCCATGGGAGAATAGCAGCCTGCATTGCTGCGAAAGGTGGATATACACTGTACTAGTGCCGACATTGTGCATGCTCTGTTGCCTGTGTCTATGTGCCTGTGGTTCTGTCAGTGTGATCATGTGATGTATCTGACCCCAGGAATGTGTCAATAAAGTTTCCCCTTCCTGGGACAATGAATTCACGGTGTTCTTATTTCAATTTCCAGGAGTGTATGTAGCGTACTTCCTCTCAATAATATCCTATAGAAGTATTTTGTGAGGCAACTCAGCAATTAGAAAGGAAGTACTGATTGCCCAAATGCTAGCAGTAAGAATAGTATGTGGCGTTTAACCGATGTCTTCATGTAGGTAGCTTTTCATGTAGTTACGTGTTTTAACTGCACTACCGCAATACATATTTTCGCTACTGAAATTCCTCATAAATGATCCATCACAATTTCTGAAAAATCGTTATGTCCATACGCACAGCCACAGATAAAAGAAATAAGTTTTATTACCAGTTATTAATACCATGAGTGAGCAAGAAAGGAGTTCAGTGTGATGTAGCAGCAAAAGTTTTTGCTCACTTGGCCAAGAATATAAAATGTCTGACAGGTACCTGAGTTAGTTTTAAATCTAACCTAAAATCATTTCTCCTGTACGAATGCTTGTATTCCATGGACGAATTTGTATTTAAAATCTGGTAACTTGTAAAACAAAACCTAGGTTTTAAGTGTAGTTGCATCAGTTGGAACAAAAGTTGCCGAGGAATTCGAGAAACGTGTTGCAGCCATGGTGATTTTAAGATACTTCATTTCAGCAGCTCACTCTGTTGTTAGTAGGCATTACTCCCATAAAAAGAGTTCCAAGTGCATTACCACTTATAGGCTGTATTAGGACGGTTGAAAAATTTAGATATAAATCTGTCTTGCTTTTGACACATGTTAAAGGCCCCTTTACATTCCGCTGCACTATAAAAAGTTCGATCACACCCACATATTTCCTTACAGTAGTCAATCGCGTTGTTTGTTCATCAGCGAGTAAATCTTATAAACAGATGAATATTTTCAGATCATTAACACCGGAGTCACAACATTCTTGCGCCCTTATGTAGTGAAAACCTGTAGTAGCGCAGGCTTTCAGCACCTACCGAGAAACACCTTCATGTTTCTGCTGATTTTACACGGTCTAAATAAAAATGAGTATCTAAGTGAGTGCATGGGCAGTAGGGGTTCTTCATTATGCGGAAAATTAATCTTTAAAAAAGCGTACGATTAGAATTGTAGGGCTAAAATCTATTATTTTTGCAGTTTTTTAAAATAATTTAAGACTCGTGGCGTTCCTTCCATGTTCTTTATCTAGGCCAGTACAAATACATTTAAGCAGTGAAAAGTGCAGTAAATTTAACGTTCTGGAATAAATGTCTGTGTGTTTTCTGTGGGAGGATACAAATCAAAATATATTATAGATAAGAAACTTGCCTAAATTTCGCTGTTTTCGGCTCCAACCAATTAAGTACAGGGTACTAAGGATCGAAATATTGGGTTCTACACTGCAGATGACCTACATATACCGTAATAGAGGTTCATAAAATTCATGTTATGGTTCAAATTTCCGTCGACAATGAGGTCATTAGAGATGGAGCACAGGCTTGGAATATTTGAAGGATGGGGAAGGAAATCGGCCATGCGCTTCGAGAGGAACCATCCGGGCAATTCCTTGAAGCGATTTTGGAATCTCGGAAAATTTAAATCTGCATATTCGAATGTGAACTGTCGTTCTCCTGAATCCGTGTCCAGTACTACCTCGCTTGGTCCTACAATTGAACCACTATATCTTGTAGGTTACACCTCAAAACCAGCCGAGCGCACACCTGATTAGGTATCTCAGGAGATCCGTAAGACGCACCCATGTTAGCTGAAATATACTCCAAGCAATGGACGTTGTTATGCTACGCAGGTTCTATTCGAATCGAACTACCCATTGTCATGTTAACTAGTTTCCTACCATCTTCATTGTCCGAGTAGAGCCGCGCGGGGTATCCGCGCGGTATAGAGCGCCTTGTCACGGTCTGCGCGGCTCCCTCCCGTCGGAGGTTCGAGTCCTCCCTCGGGCATGTGTGTGTGTGTGTTCTTCTTAGCGTAAGTTAGTTTAAGTTAGATTAAGTAGTGTTAAGCTTAGGGACCGATGACATTATCAGTTTTGTCCCATAAGATCTTAGCACAAATTTCCAAATTCCGAGTAGATAGTCCGATACTGGTAGAAAATAGAATTTCAAATCTGACGTGGGGAAAATGATGGTTTCGTCATATAAGTATTTCTTTATTATTATCTTTATTAAAATACATTTGTTCCCTTGACACTGCTAAAATATGTCGATGATGTCAACACAAAATTTAGACACATGAAGAGCATTTGATAACCGGTTGTTTTAATTTTCAGTTTCTGTGATAAAATCTTGTTCCCGCGTTTTCTTTGTTCCACGAAAAATGTCTCGTATTACATCGATCCGTATTTAATTTGAGTTCAGTACACTTTCCAAAATTAATTTTCTTGTGGTGCGTGTTACATTTAACAATTAGATTTTACGATCTCATTGCTGGAATAGCCTACTATATATAGAGCCGTTTATATCCTCTGTTCACGTAATATATTGCCCTCGGCTATTTCTCTGGTGCGGAGTATGCCTTTGGGAGATTTGATATGTCGTCTGTGTCTTGGAACCGTGGCAAAGTTCAGCCCCGGGGCTGCGGGGAGAATGAGAGTCGTCAGTCAGCTGGTCCCAGCGGAATAGGGCGACACGAAGCGAGAGCGTCCGGCAGGCGATGTTGCGTGATGGCAGTGCTGTTCCTTCTGGCCCGCAGCACGCCAAGTCCCTTATCATCGAGCTTAACGGGACGCCTCTCTAACATCGCCTCTTTACTGTTTCTCTCGTTCTACAGCCATGTTACGACGAAGTGCCAAGTAAGCGAAAACCTTGTAGACCTGGAAAGCCAACTATTGAAGTTAAGAATTTGAAAACGCTCTTAGAAACTGAGTTAACTGCGGTGAAACTATTTTGACGTTACAAAACACTTATGTGCGTGATGGATAACTGCACTAGTTAGCCACTTAGTACCACTAATCGACTGTGTTTACCAGAATCTATTCATAATTGTACTGAAAGAAATATTTACTTGGTGCTTTAATCAAACTGTTTACTTCCTGAATTATTATGTAACTAGTTTCTCGTGAAACTAATTCGATTGTGTCTCAGATTGTTGTGTTTTACATCGGGTGTTATGAAAAGTAATGCCTCCAAAGTCCTTAATGGGAAAACTCTTAAAGCTTGGTAGACAAAACTAGCTTTAGAACTTTCTGCATCTTTATCCCTCATGTCTTCATATTTATTTCACAACATAGTCACCCTAGTCAAAAATGAAATGTCGTGTGGCTCGGGCCTCCCGTCGGGTAGACCGTTCGCCTGGTGCAGGTCTTTCGTTTTGACGCCGCTTCGGCGACCTGCGCGTCGGTGGGGATGAAATGATGATGATTAGGACAACACAACACCCACTCCCTGAGCGGGGGAAATCTCCGACCCAGCCGGGAATCGAACCCGGGACCTTAGGATTGACATTCTGTCACGCTGACCACTCAGCTACCGGGGCCGGACAGTCACCCTAGTGATGAGAACATCTCTCTCAATGAGGTATCAGTTTGTTGACAACGTCACTCACAGCGTTTAACTTCGCTGATGGAGCCACAACCTCACCACTGCTTTCACCGCTTCATCACTGTCAAACTGAAGTTCTTGAAGGATGATCGATAACAGTGATATCTGTTGTGTCTAGACCCTACAGCCCAGACACAATGCTGTAGCCGATAGGGCACGCAAGGCTAACGCAGACGGGCGTGAAGTCTGGAACATGAGACTTATAAATGCACTAAAGAAAAATACGTAGCTTTTTTAATAATTAACTTTATTCTCTTGTTGGAATACATCTCTCCTGCATACTCGTAAGCTATTGGCACTGATACAAATGGCGCCTTGCTAGGTGGTCGCCATTTAACTTAGCAGAGGGCTATTCTACTGTCTATCTCTCGGCAAATGAGAGCAAAGCTTAGCACGTCCAATCGCTAGCTATGTTGTCCGTACAACTGGGGACGAGGTCTCCTCAGTCTCTCGAGACCTGCCTTGTGGTGGCGCTAGGTTTGCGATCCCACAGTGGCGACACGCGGGTCCGACATGTACTACAGGACCGCGGCCGATTTAAGTTACCACCTAGCAAGTGTGGTGTCTAGCGGTGACACCACAATATCAGAGTGTCGGGTTGTTGCAGATGTAGCAAGGTTCGTGTGTGGTCTGGCGTTGTCATGTTGAAGGAGAGGGTACGCCATGTGTGGACGAACTTTTCAAATTCGTGCTCTCAATTTTCTGTAGCTCAGTTCTCCAATGATGGGTTATACACTCTCTCGTGGTATGCCACATTTACCTGAGAGTTGTATATGTTTCATTCGACAATTTTCTCCGATGAGTTCATCAACCCGATTCCGCTAAGTCTCATCTCTTTCTGTACGCGTTCATAAGCTTCGAGCTCTGTCATACACGTTGAGGTTAGCACCACCCTTTCCCTCATTACGGGTACTAACAACCCAGTATCGCAGATTAGTTATGGTGATACAGTATCACGGCAAACAGCTTTCATTCTTGTGTGGATCAATGGAGACACGCTTTCCGCTATTAGAAACTCTGTTGTTTCCCTCCCACCGACATAATTACATTACACATTGCCTCATTACACGATTTAATTCGGAGCCCTCTTGCGGCTGAGGGTTGTAACTTACGTCAGCAGAGCGGGAAAGTCGACCAAGTAATACGCATGAGATATAATATCTCAATTGCTATTGAGAAGAGAATAAAAAATATAGAAGCATTACTTTTCAACGTGCCTTCGTAGTACAGCAACTCATAGAAAGCGTTACCAGTTTTCCTGTACATCCTACAGAAGATGAAATATTTGCTGCCTAAGACCCACTACTTCGTTTTGTCATTCCCAGACTTTTCAGAGTTGCCTGCTTCAGGTGTTAAGGTCCCGATAGGAATGGTTTTCGCTTTTAGTGGGAGAAGTACACTCCTGGAAATGGAAAAAAGAACACATTGACACCGGTGTGTCAGACCCACCATACTTGTTCCGGACACTGCGAGAGGGCTGTACAAGCAATGGTCACACGCACGGCACAGCGGACACACCAGGAACCGCGGTGTTGGCCGTCGAATGGCGCTAGCTGCGCAGCATTTGTGCACCGCCGCCGTCAGTGTCAGCCAGTTTGCCATGGCATACGGAGCTCCATCGCGGTCTTTAACACTGGTAGCATGCCGCGACAGCGTGGACGTGAACCGTATGTGCAGTTGACGGACTTTGAGTGAGGGCGTATAGTGGGCATGCGGGAGGCCGGGTGGACGTACCGCCGAATTGCTCAACACGTGGGGCGTGAGGTCTCCATAGTACATCGATGTTGTCGCCAGTGGTCGGCGGAAGGTGCACGTGCCCGTCGACCTGGGACCGGACCGCAGCGACGCACGGATGCACGCCAAGACCGTAGGATCCTACGCAGTGCCGTAGGGGACCGCACCGCCACTTCCCAGCAAATTAGGGACACTGTTGCTCTCGGGGTATCGGCGAGGACCATTCGCAACCGTCTCCATGAAGCTGGGCTACGGTCCCGCACACCGTTAGGCCGTCTTCCGCTCACGCCCCAACATCGTGCAGCCCGCCTCCAGTGGTGTCGCGACAGGCGTGAATGGAGGGACGAATGGAGACGTGTCGTCTTCAGCGATGAGAGTCGCTTCTGCCTTGGTGCCAATGATGGTCGTATGCGTGTTTGGCGCCGTGCAGGTGAGCGCCACAATCAGGACTGCATACGACCGAGGCACACAGGGCCAACACCCGGCATCATGGTGTGGGGAGCGATCTCCTACACTGGCCGTACACCACTGGTGATCGTCGAGGGGACACTGAATAGTGCACGGTACATCCAAACCGTCATCGAACCCATCGTTCTACCATTCCTAGACCGGCAAGGGAACGTGCTGTTCCAACAGGACAATGCACGTCCGCATGTATCCCGTGCCACCCAACGTGCTCTAGAAGGTGTAAGTCAACTACCCTGGCCAGCAAGATCTCCGGATCTGTCCCCCATTGAGCATGTTTGGGACTGGATGAAGCGTCGTCTCACGCGGTCTGCACGTCCAGCACGAACGCTGGTCCAACTGAGGCGCCAGGTGGAAATGGCATGGCAAGCCGTTCCACAGGACTACATCCAGCATCTCTACGATCGTCTCCATGGGAGAATAGCAGCCTGCATTGCTGCGAAAGGTGGATATACACTGTACTAGTGCCGACATTGTGCATGCTCTGTTGCCTGTGTCTATGTGCCTGTGGTTCCGTCAGTGTGATCATGTGATGTATCTGACCCCAGGAATGTGTCAATAAAGTTTCCCCTTCCTGGGACAATGAATTCACGGTGTTCTTATTTCAATTTCCAGGAGTGTATCTATAAACTCCGTTAACACTTCTGGAACCAATTCTATTCCTTTCCCCCCTTCTCTGCCCCAGTTCCCAAATACTGTGTGGCTAGAATTATTTTCGATTTGCTGATACATGACGGGTTATCTCAGTTTTTGTTTGCTAGCAAATAGATATCTTCAGTTGTGTTACACACTGAAATCCGCACGCCACGCTACCGTAGCACCCCGCAGGAGCCAAATTAAATGCCAAGCCCATTTCCACTTTGTCAGTGGGCTACGGCATTTCATTTCGGCTTCAGTAGTGGCATGCTACGCTATTGCGGTTCGAGGTTTTATGTCTAACAGAACAAAAGACATGTACCTACAAACAAACAAAACTTTATTAGTAACTGTATTTTTTCAAGCTCTAATGTCTCGGATTTTCTCGTTCTGCTCATTTCACGAGACGTACGTGGGACTAAATAATCTGTTCCCTAAGTTACTTTGGAAGGTATGCTCTCTTAATTTCAATGGTAAACCTTTCCGTAAAGCAAATGGCACTAAAGTTTGGTGAATATCTCCTAAAGCGATCGTGCTTACTATGCCATGGTATGACGAAGTGCACCATTCTTCTTCTTTTTTCGAATAACCCATTTGGAGGGTACGATGAATCAAATTTGGCTACTCTTCATTGTTTTAGATTTCCTTAGTTTCCAAATTCCCTTCATCCTTTTAGAGTGTTGTTCCCTTTCTTCTTGAGTCCACTTTTGTCTAGTTGTTCTCTTTCTCCCTTGAAATTCTGCCACTTGAACTGCCTTTCTGAAATGTGTTCTGTTTTCTGTTGTGCCTATTGTAATTCCAGCGTTTTCCATAAACTTTTCAGTCTCTGTGAACCATGCGGGCTTGGATTTGTAGCTATTGAGTAATGTGAATATCCGATTGGTTAGTCTGTTGTTATCCATTCTGAATATATGTCTAAAAACTGTAGTCTTCACTTCCTCATTACATCAGTTAGTTTGTGAGTTTTCAAGTATAGCTCTCTGTTTGGTCTTAACCTGTATTCAGCATTATCATTTCTTTTAGCTCCCAGTATTTTCCTTAAAATTCTTGTTTCCACCTTCTCTAGTTTCTCAAGATCTCCATTTCTTGTTAGTTTAAGTACTTCTGCCGCATACAGAGCTTCAGTTCTGGCCACTGTTTCGTAGTGTCTTAATTTCGTGTTCCAGGACAAGGATTTTTTGTTAAAAACGTTTTTGTTCATATGAAACACTCTTTCCATTTTGTGCTCTCTAGTTTCTATATGGTTCAAAAATGGGTCTGAGCACTATGGGATTTAACATCTGAGGTCATCAGTTCCCTAGAACTTAAAACTACTTAAACCTAACTAACCTAAGGACATCACACACATCCATGCCCGAGGCAGCATTCGAACCTGCGACCGTAGCGGTCGCGCGGTTCCATACTGAAGCGCCTAGAACCGCTTGGCCACCCCGGCCGGCAGTAGTTTCTATAGCTGTCTTTTCTTTTGCATTGTATGTAATCTACTCTCCTAGGTATTTGAAGAAATCTTTTTGTGCATTGTATTGTTGTCAACATCAATATTTTGAGGAGCGTTGGCGTCACAATTGTTTGTGATGAACTTTGTTTTGTTAAAGATATCCGTAGACCTACTTTGGCTGCTTGTTTTTCCAGTTCTCTTATTTGTTCGTCGGCTTTATCTATCGGATCTATAATCAATGCCATGTCATTCGCGAAGGCTAAACAGTCGACTGTTATCATGTTTGGATTTCTTCCTAGTTGAATCCCTATAGTATTGATGGCCTTCCTCCATTTTCGAACTACCTCCTTTAATACACAATAGGAAAGCAAAGGTGACAAACCATCTCCCTGTCGGACACCTGACTTTATTTCAAACGATTTTGAGATCTCTACCCTAAATTTTACTTTCAATTTTGTGTTTGTCGAAGTTGGTTTAATTATTTCAGTTGTTTTAGTATCGAGTCTTTTAAGATATCAGGCAGTGTATTTCTGTCAATTGAATCACAGGCTTTTTTAAAATCCACAAAAGTAATTACATATTTTAAGTTCAGGATTTTCTTCATTTCTATTACGTTCCTTAAGTTTGATATTTGTTGTTCACATGACCTTCCGTTCCTAAATCCAGCCTGATACTCTCCTAGTTGCTTGTCAGGTATTTCTTCAGCTCTGTTTAAAAGCGCCTTATACAAGGTTTTATAGGTCACTGATAAGAGGGAGAGTCCCCTATAATTGCTAGGGTCTGTTTTCTTCCCTTTTTTATGTAGTGGATGTATTAGTGCAGATGTCCACTCTGGTGGTAAGCTGTGTGTTGTCCAGTTTTCTTTGAGTATTTCTGATAGACTTTGTATCATGTTGTCACGACCGCTACGGTCGCATTTCTGACCTGGTCACGAACATGGAGATGTTTGCAGCGCTGAGCAGGAAGTTCACACACAAAGGTGAGCGCATTTGCAGCTTTAGCACATAGGGAAGTTTCCTTGTTGCATTACACATTCAGCTGCGTGGTATTTCAACTCCGGAAGCTGTTGTTTGCTAAGTTCATGTAGCACAGGCTTACAGTTTCGTTGTTCACTTTGACGTAAGATAGGGTCAGTCAGATAGTGTTTATGTTCATTCTCACTGAGGGAGGCATCATGTAGGTAATTGCAATTCACCATAACAGCACTGAGAACCAAAATTTACTATTGACATAATTGTGACTTACTGTTGTTTTATGGGATTTGTGTTTCTTTTGAATCATTATGTTGGAACACCATACGCCATGTTCTACTGCAACAAATCTATTTTTTCAATAAATAATATTTCTCATTTCAATAGAGAAGATTCCTTGTTCACTTAATAATTCTGGTTCAGTTTGTGGGATATGTCGTGTTATTTATCAGTTTATCAAAATTTGCCAACTTTGGGTTCACTACTACATCCACAGAGTATGAAAATAACGCAGGACAAAGTTGTAGCAACTTGCATGATAAGATGTACATTATACGGAGAAAATGAGAGCTGCTGAGGTGGGAATATGAACAAAGAGAAGAGAACAACATAAAAAGACGGTGGAGCAAGCACTCAACAAGATCCAGGCTGCGGACAAGAAATGGAAGCAACGGACAGAAAAGAAGGTGCGAGTATACAAGAACCCTGTTGGTCAGAGAGTTCTAGTCAAGTATGTACTTTTGGCACTCTCAAATAAGCAAAAACAAGCGCGTCACAAATTTATTCAATTGACAATAGACTCTTGTGTATTTGAAGGAACCAACACGCAAATGCAGTGAAACTGGACTCCATCAAAACGAAAAGATCGGTAGGAGTACACACCTATGTCACATTAAACAATATGTCAAGTAAAGTGTTGATGCAGGCACAGTCAGATTAGAACTATATGAGTGGTAGGGTAAGGGCGGCACTGGTGCAATTTTTATATCAAATTGATAGGCAAAATAATTAAATTAATCACTTAATGACCCCAATCGCCCCCCAACCACCCAACACTGCCAACCCCACACGATGTCACATGTTTTCCTCAGCTGGTATATGGGTCCCCGTCCCGTCCCATTCCCCACTCCTCCCCATCCCCACCTACCCATGACGGGAATTTCGAATTGTTGAAATCTAAATAACAGAAACAAATTGCTCACATTTTAAGAGCGTATTCTCTAGGCATTTATCTAGAAGAATCATTTCCCTGTCTTCAAAAATCTTTATCTGTGTTCGAGGAACACCTCAAAACCTTATTTTTTGGGTACTAAAACCCAGGCGCGGATTCTGAGACGTCTGTGCAGAGAAAATTGTTGTAATTTTTACTATGTATTCCTAAGATCTTGATCTTGAACGACCTACACAAATTTCTTCATATATTTCTTAGTTTCTGAGGTACAGATGATCAAAGTCATCCTACTTGTACACGTAAAATACGCATGTGTGGGGCGAAAACATAGCATAAAAAGTGACATAGCAAGCAGAAATATTATGTAAAGTGTCTCCGTTATCATATGGATACTCCCATATTGTAGTACTGATGCACATACAAATCTTTTACCCTTAAAATCATGTCTGTGTTTTAAAATAAGTTTTGGGTTGTTTCGATTTCATACATGTAAACTATCTAAATTTTGCTGACCAATACATTTTTTTCATGTGAGTTACATGCCCTGCTACAGTAGGGAGAAGAACTGGACCAACGGGAACAATGCTTCTATCGAAGCATAAAAAATGCGAATAAATTCTTGTTTATTTAAAAGACTGACTGAAAAGTCAGTTGCCCCATTTACAAATTTTCCCAAAAACTTTGGCATATTTGTGCTTTTTTACGCTGACAGACAGGAAAACAGTGACAGTGGCGAAGAGACGGAAAAGTAGGAAATACTGGAAGATAGTAGGCAGTGCAGGTGTTATACAAAAATGTAGATGACAATGGCAGTGTGAGAGAAGGAGAGGGGCTAGGGAAAGTGGAACATGTTGAGAGTGATACAAAAGTGTTAAAAAAGAGGGATGAGACAGTGACAGTGGGGAGGGGAGGGGGTAGTAAAGAGAAAGAGGACGTGGGTGAAAGCTGGAGGAATAAAGGGAAAGAGAAATTGGATGCCAGTGATAATGAGACACAGAATATACTACAGTTACAATGAGGAAGAAAGGGATACTGCAATCGAGAAGAGACAGCAGCAAAAGCAAGGCAGGAAGGAATGAGATGTTAGCAGTAAGAGAGAGCAAGAGGGATGCAGTGACAGTGCGAGGAGACTGTAATAGGAGGACAGAACAAAGGGGACTGTGGCTGTGGCACACGAGAAAATGACAGAGAGATACTAAAAGATAAAGACTATAAATAGGGGTGAATAAGTGAGTGAGAAAGGGTAAGTGGGAGTGGATGGGTATGAATGACTTACAGCGATGAGCTAGTGGATGTGGGTGGGTTACAGTTAAGGGAGCTTGTGGGAGTTTGAGGCGAGCTGCTTGCTAAAACAATCGCAAATATGTTCGAATGCCAAAATTTTTGGGAAATGTTGGGGAAGTTAGAATGAGGCAGCTGGAACACATTTCAGTCAGATTCTTTAAAGTACGCAAGAATATATTCACATTTTTCCGCTGGTCTTGTTATGTTGATACGAGGGTGTAATGTATGTGCTGCAGACTCATCATAATGATGTTGGAAACAAAATATTGTGCCCCCTATTACTTTTGATCACATCGATTTTTACATGGGAGAAGTTGGCTGGCTACTCCAGGTTGTGGGTGTCCCGTATGGTTCTTTGTGTTCCAAGATTTGGTCCCTCTTTGTACTAGTTGTTGCTGTTTTAGCTTCACTGTTGTGTTTAGCCACGCCGAGGTGCGTTTCACTTGAGTTGCTTTCTAGAGTGTGTCCGAGCCACAGATGCATGACTAAACTGATATGAGCGATTGAGTGAGGTCCACGCTATAGGTCATATTCGCCATATTCGCAGATGTCGAGAGCTACTAGCAGAGCCCCACTTCACTGTACATGTACGTGGCGATCGGCTTCTCTCTCCCTTTCTCTCTCTCTCTCTCTCTCTGGCCGGCCGCGGTGGTCTCGCGGTTCTAGGCGCGCAGTCCGGAACCATGCGACTGCTACGGTCGCAGGTTCGAATCCTGCCTCGGGCATGGCTGTGTGTGATGTCCTTAGGTTAGTTAGGTTTAAGTAGTTCTAAGTTCTAGGGGACTGATGACCACAGCAGTTGAGTCCCATAGTGCTCAGAGCCATTTGAACCATTTCTCTCTCTCTCTCTCTCTCTCTCTCACACACACACACACACATATATATACAGGTTTACAATATGTTGCACAGACAGTGCGAGGCATTTTGAGTAGCAACTCGGCCTGTTGCATTAGAGGCAAGATTGGACCAAGAATCACGTAGAACACGCCTTCTAGACGTCAGTTGCCATGTCAATCACTAACAGTCATGAATTCTGTGGTAGTCTGCGGAGTATAATTGATGCACACAGATGAGGTACAGGTATCGCAATCTCTGAGGACGAATTAAACACGTAAAATGAACCCATTCCCTGTGAAACCGCGAAGTTATACCAGTGAAAATTTCAATTGCACAACGCATTAAGAGGTGGAGAAAAACATCAAGTTGGTAATTGTCAGTATTCATCCATAAAAGGTAAGCAACCACACAACCACAAACCTTGAAAACACATCAGTACAGTGATGTGAAGAAAATAAATAGCCCACTCAGCTTACGATGGTACAATGTGAAATCCTGTTTTTTCATTGTCATTATTTGTGTGGTCGAAATTATGTTCTCAGGATGTCCAGTAGGACGCGCCCATTGTCAGATACGACATGCGACCTGCAGAAGAGGATGGGTAATCACAGAAAATATGTAATACTGCTGTGTGTTAGGTGGTAGTTGTTTCTTGTAGTTTCTTTGAATGTTTGTTTAGCATGTTACGTTAATCCATATTTCCATCGTTGTCGACGGCAAACTGTTAAACTACGTTTCTTTCTCGGTGGTGGTATTAATTAGTATAAAGTGTTAATGAGGTGCACATATTAATTCTGCTACAGAGATGGTAGGTGGGCATGGTAGGACCAGTTGCGGGCGCACAAACTATGATCTTACACAGACACCACACTTTATTATCATGGCCAAGGAGTATTCTGGCTTTTCTTACTGAGTGTTACATACACTGAGGTGTCACCGGATGTGGATACGGAGGATCACGTGGTCAGCAGACCGCCCTTCCGGCCACTGTCAGTTTTCGTGACCGATGCCGCTTTTTATCAATCAAGTAGATCCTCAATTGCCCTCACAATGGCTGAGTGCACCTCACTTGCCAACACCACTCAGCAGATCAAGACTCTAAGCCATCCAAGTGCTAGCCACCCGATAGTACCTCACTTCGGTGATCTGACGGGAACCGGTCTTACCACTGTGGAAAGGTCATGGCATATGTGTGTGTTGTCTGTTGCCTCTTATATTCACAAACAGCAAGCCGCCACATTGGGCTGCCCCGTCATCTGGGATCCCCTCTGTGGCCCTGACCAGGTTGGTCTGGATTAACCGCGCCGCTCGAGACTCCCTCGGGTCCCAAAGATTGCCCTAAGCAGCACGAAATGTGGGTGAGAGGCCGTCCAGCGGCTGTGTCTTGCATCTCTCCATAGTCGTCGCTGCGAATATAGCTGCCCGTATGCTTCCTCCGGACACTGGATGTGCAGCGAGTAGGTACAGGCTCACATCAGCCACGGATCTGCACACGCCTCTCACACGCCAAATCAGTGATCGAATCACAATTATTTTATATATATTAAATGTAAGGTTCATTAAACAGAATAATACAAAAACAACACAAATTCAAGCCATGCTAGTTTTGACATGTCATTTATGGCAAAGAAATATAGTCTATATATATATATATGGCGGGATGCTGAACCTAGACGTAGCACGAGACTGGCCAGGGAGTACAAATGAGATTTAACTATATTCTGACAAGATAATTTTTAATATTTTTTTAACATTTTTATGCAGCGACAGCAACTGATATTGTTTATATAAGAATATACAGCCTACAGTTGCAGGTTAACTTTATCGTTTACCTAGGTTTCAACGTTAGTAATAACGTCTTCTTCAGAACCTGCAAAAAGTTAATATTATAATATGCTAGTAAATTATATTAGACATGGTCATCCTACAGGATGCAACGTGTAGTACTTACATAAAATATTATTTAAATGTTTGCCCAAAACAAGCCATGTCCTAAGTCAACTTTATAAAACCTGATGCATAACCATAAGATTTTGTCACTTCTATTAAACAAGCTGTAGCAAATTCACTTTAAGCCTGTTGTATGGGCCTCGTCCTGTGACTAGAGACTGCGGACCGCGAGGGCTTCGCGGTCTGCCTCACAGAGGGCGGCGCGCATGCGCGAGACGTATAGAATAAAACTCTTATTACGCACGCGTCAGATAACATTTTTGCTATGAATTAATTTTGTACTTTACTATTGTAAGTTAATTACAGTATCCAGCATGACTACGTTTTGCATTCCACTATAGAGCCTTATAAACTGACCAATAAATCTCGTATGAACATCTGTAGGAAAGGTTCTATTATTACAGAAACTGTAATGGTCACATGCATTATGAATTATTGTAAACCTAATATAGGCTGGAAGCCTTCGAAGTACGTTCTATTTTTCAGATACAGTTGATCGTTCAGTAAATTACCTCCATCTGTAATTAGGTGTGCATAAATTTGTAGTTCCTCAAGCGTGTCGAGTCTATAGCCCTTAACTTCATGATGTAGTAGCTCTATGTCACGTAAAGGTTTAGGTGTATGAGCCACTTGCACCAGATGTTCCGCAAAGGCTGACCCCTGTGTTCCTAACGCCCTTTATTGGAAGATTGACAAGAGACTACGAATAATTCACTACGGCGGCGCTTCCGGTAGTGAGATTATCCTACCCGCAACAATCCCTTCTTGATCTTCAAGTCCTTGTTACTCACCATTCGGCCAGACTGTAGCCATACGCAGTTCCGTGCTGGAAATAGTCTACCAAAAGTAACTATTTTTCCCTTGTGAAAATAACAGCGAGCCATCGTCCTAAAATATGGTAGCGATCAGCACTTCATCATCTTCGGCTAGCCCATGGATAGTAACTATACGCTGTACTGCTCCATTTTTCGTCGCCATCATTCTAAAAACTAGAGCTACGTGCATCCTAGTGTCATATGACACATGAGCTAAAACGTTGGTACCTAAACTACACGCAAGGATATCCGCATCAAGAATTACACCCTTGAAGTGGCATTGTCAAAGAGACTATAAGTTGAGCCACCCTGCTGCCTGCCAGACTGTCAGTATTGCGAATCCATGATGCTGCATGCTGCCGTTTCTCCACTGATATTAGTTTGGTTGAGATAGACCGCTGGCACATATTTTAAAAGTGTACCATAAGTGTGGTTCTGTGTGTCAGGTTTTTCTGGTGCTGGAATTAATAATAAATAATTCCCACATTACTACTACATCGGGGCATCTTACAGAAGCACAGTGTCCCAAATGATTTATTCGAGTACACAAAGTTGTTATTTTCGAATGAACTATGACGCCGAGAAGAGAGTACGCAACTGTAGCGGTAGCAGCAGTACCGGTTGTGAGATACACAGAAATCTAGTTTAGTTTCTGTCTCTTTCACGTACCGGACTTTTGCGAAGAAGTGAACTGTACCTGTGTATTTGCTTCTGCGTAAATCTTAGTACAATTCCTTGCGTGTGGCGGTTTCCTCGTGTAATTTTATCGCTGCCAGAAGCTCCATTTTACATGAGTACTTTTAAATCCCCTGTTATTACACAGCGTATACTTTATATCAGTGCATTTGAGTTTGCATTTTTAACTTCGTCGTAGCTTTTGTGTATGCAGAGTTCCTAGCAAAAAGTAACTTTTGATACATCCATTTTCTGTAGCAAAATTTGTTTCTGTTTTAAGAGCCTGTAGAT
Organism: Schistocerca nitens; assembly: GCF_023898315.1. Classification (NCBI taxonomy): domain Eukaryota; kingdom Metazoa; phylum Arthropoda; class Insecta; order Orthoptera; family Acrididae; genus Schistocerca; species Schistocerca nitens. The sequence continues at coordinate 511,488,884 of NC_064616.1, read as the reverse complement.
CCTGTGGTCTCAGGCTATAGGGAAAACTCTTCAGAGCAGATTTTAGTGTTGTTTATTCTTCTCGTTATATTCTGCTTACATTCTAACCTCAGTAGCGCCACAGTTGGGTAATTTTCTCTTCTGTAAACGTCTGTTTGTACTTGCTCAGTTACAGCTGACTGCTTCGCTTGTATGTTTTGAGATCTTATTCAATGGCTAGAGACGGTAATTGTTCTGAACGGACACTGTTTATAATTAACTGGCAAAATGGCTCTGAGCACTATGGGACTTAACATCTATGGTCATCAGTCCCCTAGAACTTAGAACTACTTAAACCTAACTAACCTAAGGACAGCACACAACACCCAGCCATCACGAGGCAGAGAAAATCCCTGACCCCGCCGGGAATCGAACCCGGGAACCCGGGCGTGGGAAGCGAGAACGCTACCGCACGACCACGAGATGCGGGCATAATTAACTACAAGAGATTTAATACAGAATTACTTTAACAGATTTCTTCTTCTTGGACAGCACAGGCTCAACAAATTGAAAGGAAGGTGTAACTATTTCTGCACAGAATATCTGGAAGACATACAGACTTTATTAGGAAAAAACTGACCCAGTTTCAACCTTAGGCCAATATCAAGTGCTCAAATGGATGTGTACACAATCTGATAACATTTGAAAATGATGAGGTGGAAACTAGCCATTAGTGCTGGACAAAGTATTTACTTCAGCTGAATAGCCTGCATGGAAACAGTTATGACATTTGGGATTTGAAACTGTTGGAAAAAAATATCCAAAACTGCAGGCTATATGGACCATATGACAATTAGTGTGCATTCAGTTGAAGGTACTAACCACTATGGATCATAGAACCTTCTTCTGCTTTCACTGAACCAAATGCAGTTTAACGGAATGTGTGACATTTAATAGAAATTTCCTGTGACATCTGATAAATGTCCTAGCATGTAAACTGTACGTAAATTAAAATGTGCTAAGGTTCTCTTTCTTAAAAGAAGCAGTAAAGGTATAATTCTTTTTCTTAATGTAGTTGTTTAATATTTCATTGGCGGATGCTTTGACTAACAACTTCAGTGTTTTGTCTACCGAATGACCATTACTGCAAACAAAGTCTGTTATGAAGAAACTTTTCTCCTGAACAGCATTTATGGTTTCATTTTGAACAAGCACCCTTTGACTGATCGATGACAAAAATTTTTTGTTAGGGACAGATATTAATTTCTGTACAGTAATGTAATTGTAAATAACAATATTCACAAGATCAGACTGAGGGAAAAACAGACCACCCCGTCCAAATTTTTTTTTAAACTAAGATGTTTGTCACCATGCAGGCACATATCTTTGTCTAAGAGAAGGTATTTGCTGCACACCTCACACTGCTGTTTCTTCAGTACACTGGTAACACAATATCCTGCTAAATATGTTAATACTGGAAGGTATGTTTCTGCCGGCCTGAAATCTTCCTCCAAATACATATTATCAACCATTAACTCAGAGTCTGTTTGTATAGTCTCTTTTGTGTAATCATTACAATTAAAGGTGAACCCTTCAGCAACCGACAGTTTACCAGACGTACTTGAATTCAGCAGGAGTGATAACACGTTCTGCATCCTCATCTTGGCTTCCACCTCAAAAATCTGTCTCAGAGATACGAGATATTGAGAGCCAGCCATTGATCAGTAACTGCTAAACCTTGCTTCCAGAGAACCAGTTTGAATTTTTCTAGGCAAAAAAATAAGTAAAACCAAGCTCTTTACAACAATATCTTGCTATCTCAATCAAACCGTAGGTTGTGTGTCAGAGCTACATGGGTTTCCTTTGAAAGGGTATTATTTTTCAGGCCTTAAGTCCTTCCACCTATCGATCCAAACAAGAAACTTTTCCAGAAAAACTTACTTTTCATCATTATTACTTAAAGAAAGAGGGCACTGGAAGGGATCATTTAGTCGAACACCTTTGTGAACTGTCTTAACATTTACAATTTTCCACCACATAAGTATAATTTTAATAAATTCTGCAACTGGCTAGTAGTGTAATTTTCTGTTCCCCTGTAGTAGAATCGGCTTCAGCTGTATATTCACTGAATACCTACAAAACATGGCACACATGCCGTTTTTCAAGTGAAGATGGATAAAGAGACTTAAAAATAACGCCATAACAGTGCTTAAGTAGACCATTACATTCAATCGCCGGCCGGGGTGGCCGAGCGGTTCTAGGCGCTACAGTCTGGAACCGCGCGACCGCTACGGTCGCAGGTTCGAATCCTGCCTCGGGCATGGATGTGTGTGATGTCCTTAGGTTGGTTAGGTTTAAGTAGTTCTAAGTTCTAGGGGACTGATGACCTCAGCATTTGAGTCCCATAATGCTCAGAGCCATTTGAGCCACATTCAATCTTATGAAGGAGCTCAGTGCTTTAAAAGATGCCATTAACACCTGACAAGCATCACTGCTTCCATAAAGTTGTGGATATTTGAGTAAAACTTGGGAGTCCCTTTGACTAACCCAGTTATTACGTATTCACTTAAGGATTTGGACAGAATCAATTATAAAAATAGTGGCTGAGTTGGATTAACTGGATGTGGGTAAACTGTACTGTGTTTTGGAGGTGAGCTAAAAAGTGACACATTTCCTATTTATAGCATTGTTGTCACTCACTACACAAATAACTTTGAAACCAATGTCATGAAGACCACATAATATTTTCTTCACATACAAAAATAACTGTTCAGCTATAAGTTTTCTCACTGGGAGGACGTCCACTACTTCTTTAAAAAGAGACAGCAATGATTGTATCATAAAGACATATTCTGCAGTAGTAACCTTGTCACTATCAAATACTGCCCCCACAATGTTTCCTGCCTTGTAATCAAAATAAGGTTTAATATGAATTTCAGTCATCATTAAAGAAATCGTACAATCACTTTCTGCAAAGATTTAACTCTTTCCTTAATATACAAGAGCATAGCACCTTCATTTTGTTCATTATGAGGACCATTGTTACATGAGGAATATATTTTCTTTAAGGTTCTTGGATGAGGAAGAATAAGATTGCCAGAAGACCTGAAAAATTTGCAGGTTTGAGGGGAGGTAGAATGCAGGTTGCAACAAAATACATTAAAGTGAGGATTAAACCTGTAGTTTTCCTCACTGTTACGTAGCAACTTAACTTGCTCACTTAAGAATTGAATTTTCCATTTAGACTTATGGAACATGTTTTATGCTCAAGGTTTATGAGGTTTTTGGAGAACAAAAACCTCATCTACCAAAATCAACATGGAATCCGCAAACAGAGACATTTGGAGCTCCGCTCGCTCTGTTCCTCCATGAAATTCGTAGAACTGTTGACAAAGGGGCTCAAGTTGATAACGCTTTCCTTGACTTCAGAACGGCATTTGAAGCCCCCCTGGCACTGCATGTTAGTGAACAAAATATGAGTTTATCGAGTATCGTACCAGATTCGCGACGAGATTCGAAATTCGTTGCAGACAGAACTCAACACATCACCCTTAAAGGAAAAATAATCGATAGATGTAATGGCAAGGAAGCGCGACAGGACCGTTACTGCTTATAATGTATGTAGTATGATCTAGTAGAAACCCTTGGGAGATCTTTAAGGCTGTTCATAGCTGAGGCTGTGGTCATGAGAAAGTAGCAATGGCAGAAGATAGTACCGATTTGCAGAATGACCTGCAGAGGATAGATGAATGGTGCAGGCTCTGGCAGTTAACCCTGAACGTGAATAACTGTAAGATATTGAGCACACATAAGAAAAGAAATGCACTACTGTACAACTACACTATTGATGACAAGCTGTTAGAAACAGTATTTACCGTGAAATATCTGGGAGTAACTATCCAGGGCGACTTTAAGTGTGAAGACCACACAAACGAAATGTAGGAAAAGCAGAGGCTAGACAGTTTCATAAGAAGAATCTTAAGGAGATGTGCTTCATCCACGATGGAAGTGTCTTATAAAGCTCTTTTCGTACGAATTCTTAAGTAGCGTTAATCAATTTGAGATTTTTACTAGGTAGGGCTGGTAACTGAGATAGAGAATATCCAATGAAGAACGGCGCGTTTCGTCATAGGATTGTTTAGTCGGTGCAAGAGCATTACACAGATACCCAACAAACCCACTGGCAGTTGTACATCACGGAGATGCTGACTATTGAAATGTCTAGAGAACACAGCATGTAAAGAATAGGGCAACCTATTACAGCCTCGCACATACATCCCGAGAAGTGACTAAGACGATAGAATTCTAGAAATTAGATCTAATACAGTGGCTTACAGACAATCATTCATTCTACGGGCCACCTGTCGTTTACGAGTGGAACGAGGAAGGAAGTATCAGGTAGACAAGCCCCTTTAGGTGGCTCGTGGAGTGCGATATAGATGTTCATATAGATTTTATAATAGAATATCTTATAAGATATCATTTTCATCGAGCGAGTTTAGCTTGCTCTGATCGTTACAATAGTCGTCTCGGATAGGTTTGTTCGGCCTGAAGAATCTGGACAGGGCTTTACCTAATCATCTTAATGGCTTGTGGTAGAAGTCGAATAGGCTGATTTGAAAGATGAGTAACTTTCCTGTGACGGCCGCTGTTTCCCAACATCCATGGCGCAAAATTTCTTCAAGTCCTACCAAGAAGCAGGCAACTTAGAGAAGCGCTATTAGCAGGAGTGGGAAATGATCAATAAAAATTTTTATATTTCCACTCCTGTTGCTGATTAGATAGGAAGCTTGAAATTCAAAAAAAAAAAAAATTCATGGGGTGTTTTGGGAGCAGCCATTGTGAGTCAGAAGTGGCTAGTCGTGATCATTCTGTAGCGGAATTTTTGGTTTAAAGTGGCTGTCATTTCGGGCGTTTGGAGTTAGTGATCCTTCTTCCTCAACCAGGTTTCTTTTATGGTACAGGAGAAACCTAAATATCATTCTGAAGTGCGTTCTGAAGTGTGCTCTGAAAAGCGTGGGCTTTGAATTCTGATTAGGTACTTTCCTATTTTTGTCGATGAGTGTTGCAGGTTAGTAAAAGTGGACTTGTTCGCTACAAAGAGGCCTTAAAATCACAGCATGAAGCATTTACCTCACAGGAGGTGGCGATGGATAAATATGACATACTTGGCTGGCAGTAATGGATACCAATAAATTTCTTTTGTTTTCGTACAGATTTGACTGTGATTTTTGTGTGACTTTTTCGCTATCGACTATGAACTGTATTCCACTTTTGTTGCTGTGGTGACCATCGGCGGGAGCTGCTAGTAACCAGTAGAAGACGTTGAATGATTTGTTAGCTGTGGATATATTCCAGTCCAGTTGTCGGGACCGAGCGAGGTGGCGCAGTGGTAGCACACTGGACTCGCATTCGGGAGTACGACGGTTCAATCCCGCGTTCGGCCATCCTGATTTAGGTTTTCCGTGATTTCCCTAAATCGCTCCAGGCAAATGCTAGGATGGTTCCTTTGAAAGGGCACGGCCGACTTCCTTCCCCAATCCGATGAGACCGATGACCTCGCTGTTTGGTCTCTTCCCACAACCAACCAACCAACCAACCAGTTGTCGGATCTCGGAATCTATCATGAACGCGGTTATATAGCTACAGAGGTTTTAATATTGACGTAGAAGTTGTGCGAAGTTGAACTCTGTCTCTTTGTTCAAAGCAAGGGTGGTGACCCTTATCTAAATTGGTTTTACGTAAATAATAGCGCAGATAATTAACTTGGGCCCGCCAACAAACGTTTCCGATTAAACCTGTGTAGTAGCACATCACGCAATTTGTGTAACGACCCTGGCTCAAGTCGGGGCCCGATGCCAAAATGCAGGCGCCACACGCCAGCTCGGCGTAATGCCATGCCAGTGTCTCCGCAGCCACGAAACAGGCGCTGGGATAATATCCGGTGCTCGGTCGATAAATTATTTGCCTCCACTGGCTGCCTCCGTCTTCTCCACTTCCTCCAGTGAACCGCTTCCTCCGGTGAAACACTCGCTCACACCCATCCACACCATTACATTTGCCTCGCGCGCGACAAACCGCCAAGAACGCGTGGATTGAGGCCCTGACTGTCAGTGTGATCTCGCGTGACGCCGTTGATGCTCCGAGGCACAGCCGAAAGGAAAGTTTCAATCTGTTGTATAGGCTATATACGCATAACACCCCAGGTTAATTTTTATACTTACATTCAGCATAAAATTGTTCATTTAAATTCCACAAATGTTTCATGTTCTATCCAACGGAGTCACAACAAATATCCTTACGATAGACAAATTCGTTCCTCATATTTGGAGTAACAGCATTCAGCGCTGCAGCAGTTGGGAGTAGTAATTCACTCAAAGTTGTCAGATAAGGAGACTCACAGACGAAGGTTTTAACATGACACTAAGAGCCCCCCTCGATTCCCCCTCCCGCAAACACTCATAAAGAGTCACATGTGAAAGATCAACCGAATTTGGAAGCCAGTGCTGCAATGGGAGATCATTAAAATGCTTACCTCTGGTCCATTGTTGAGGCCGTACTCTCGATGAAAGTCAAGCCGCACAATTCTAGCTGAATTCCACTTGTCGACAAAGGAGACCACATTTTTTCGTTACTGCGGTACCTCCTCCTCGACTCGTCGCGCGTTCGTCAATGAACAAGCGAGTGAGTGATCTAGCTGCACCAGGGGACCCCTACCGACAAAAACATGAGCCGCAACTTACACCTGTTACTAAAGTAAAGTTTTACATTCGATGGTTAATTTAAAATCCACGTTATGTTACTAACGCCATTCAAGTAGACGATATAGTCCTTTGTAATCGGATAAACGATTTTGAAACTCCCCGTATACGTGTCACACATGTTTGGTTGTCAGTCACCATGTTACACAGTGCGACCGTGACATTTGCCCGCGTCAGTTATCCTATTCCGTACCCAACCCGCTGAACCAGCTCTCGTCCTCTCGATTAAAATTTTCTCGAAACAAGTTGCATCCATATTATCAACTGCTGGCGTAAGCTCTCACTTAACGGAATATTTCGGGCTGACAGGGTTAGCATTGCCCCCTCAATCACTGTAAATTATACAACAGTCTTACAGGCCAATGAAAGTGCTGTTAGTCTGGTAAGTGGTGGGCTGTCTGTCAGTTGATGTTGAGTGCACGTCCGGAATAGTCTGAGGTGTAGAAAGACGAAGTAATTGGTATTAGTGCAGAATTTTGTGGCTGGCGCTGAGTAGATAAGTAACCGACGTTTCCCATCAGACGTTTGTACTGTTTCAGTAGAGTTCTGAAATATAGAAAATCTGCTTGACATAATTTCATTCAGCGCTTTGGAATGATTTAATGATGTTGATTAGGGCACATATCATTAGCTACTGATTGATTCCCACCTGCAGCTCAAATCGGGACATGTCAGTTAACAAAAGTATTGGCTAAGGAAATATAGGGCTTGAATAGCACTTCCGTCATCATTCGTCACTGGCTTGTAGAAACATCGATGAATTATACAATGTACATTGCTGAATAAGAAAGCATGAAAGTGTTATAATTAACTTCAAAAAATATTCACATCTTATACAATGAGGAAGAAAAATATTACGAAAAAAATCAAATCCTAAATATGTAGGAAAGATAAAGTTACCGAACACAGAAAATAAGGAGCGCTAGAGGGAATAATGTTAAAACGCAGTTACGTTTGAAATAGTTCGATCGATTTTCATTTACTACTAGTAACATATTAGTTTGATAATATTATGACGCAATATGAAAATCTTATTTTATAGATACAACTGAATTAATTTACTCATCCTGCTAAGGTATATATTATATAAACCGGGTGGTGGGAAACAGTTTGAAAAGCTTGTAAGGATGTTGTAGGGTAGGTTGGGCTGAGAAATAACTGTTGCACCGTTTCCGAGTTAATTAGCATTGAAGTTATCCACTTAGGCCTCTCTGCGAGCAAATTCAAGCGGCCCGTCAAAGACGATGTCACCTAATGTGTTCTCCTTTTGGTTTCCTAAAACCGAACTAAAGAGTGAGACAAAAATTGGACATGATACGTTTGTAAGGATTGAACCCGAGCCGAAGGCTTAGCAGTTTCGTGTGCTGTTTTCTAAGAGATGAGAGAAACTGACACTAATTCTGTCTGATGGGCTGCTAAATTTGCGCTCACAACGGCGTGATTGGCTAACTCCAGTGCTAGTTAACTTCTAAACGGCTCAACGTATCGAATTTTTGTCTTAACAATAATTTTTCAGCACAATCTAACCTGAAACACACTTACAAGATCTTCAAACTGTTTCTGAACTCCTTGTGTATTATTTAAAATTATTTTTGAATGCGTATGAGTAACAGCTGCAGCAGGCGTTTTCTGATTGTTACATGACTCGTAATTTCAGAGGCCATAAATATCGTTGGACAGCAGAATAATTTTAATGTGTATGTTTAAATTTCATAAAAATTGTACCAGCCGGCCTGAGAACAGAGAAGGCTGCATGTAGACCGGTGTGCCATCAAGGCTTGCCGCGGATGTAACAAACGTCAGGGCATGAGGCGAGCAGTGCCACAAAACCTCAGAGTGAAGAAAGCAAAAACGCAGTGACACATAACAAGGCACTGTAAAGTGACGCTTAGTAACTTAAAATGAGAAGGCTTTCGGAGCTCAAACACACGTTCAATCGTACTGTCATTCTGTCCATTTCGCTGAAACCAGAGAGAATTATAGTCTATTGAGTTTCAGTGAAACCACGACAAGCTGATCGATGGTGATCTGCCTGCTGACTTCAACACCGAATCACAACTAACCTGGTGCATAACATGGCTGTGACCTTTCTTTTTTGTCTGCTGGATCAGCGCGGGTGAAGAGAAGACTGGTGTGCTCTACTACTACGGGTCATCATGGATGATCTGCAGGCTGCCATTCCGACACCGACCGGATGTGGCACATTTGCGAACCTCCTGGCTGATTCATGAACATCTGCTGCAGCCTTGGTCGAGCCTTAGTGGATGCCCATGGCCTGTAGTCTTCCCGACATCCGACTTCCTGGAACACAATGAGAAATCTTCCCCTACGTGCGTGACATAATGTCTTCAACAGTGCTGATGTGGAAGCCCCACTGTGCTGCAGGATGACTGGATGAGCGACGACTTCTCTTCCTCAAGCTGCCGCCAGCACAGCACGTGGCTGTGGCTCAGTGATCTTCGGGGCGATGTCACATCTCGCCATCGAGGCATCAGCACTTCCTCGTGACACGCGCTTACAACTGGTCACCGGCCATCGCCATAAAGGCATTTCATAACTCTATCAACTCAACACGACAAATAAATGTTGCTGCAGATACCACTGGGTCACTGACACCCACGCTCGCAGCTTTGGTATCTGAATTGTCTGTCACATCAGGTCATCTTTGATAGCGAAGCTACGTCTACGGCATGGACTGTCGTCTAACAGTAGCATAGGGTGGTGTGGTGAGTGAACATTTTCTTTGTTTATGGCCTTTTCATTGTGTAGCTCCCTTGAGGCGTCATCTGTTCAACCACAAGAGCATGTGGATTTGTTATTGTCACTGGGAATAACGCCAGTTTGTTGTAAGATTTGTAACCTTCCAGTTCGTGAGTCACCATGTATCAAAGCTGTGTCATTCAAACGTAGAATTTGTAGGCGATTTGGTACAGCATTGTTTCGAGTCACGTCGGATAGTGATGCACCGCAAGAATTAGTGTGACATTATAGTTTACGTGTTGGAGATTCAGTTTTTCACTATTGTCTTCTTGTTGTTGTTGTAAACGGCAGTGCTAAATTATGTAAAATGACAAGCACACGTACTGCTACTATGGATGACATTGATGCTATATTTGTGGAGCACGTACAGGTATCGTCAGGGTTAAAAACGCAGCAACAGAAGGAAAAAGAGGAGATGTGTAGCTGTGAAAGCTTTACAAGCGGTGGTTCAGCAGATGCTACCAGGGTCTGCGGAAACCAGAACAATAGTGCGTGTACCCTCCCCTACTTCTCATGATCCATCGGCAGCTACGACAGTAACACCTTTTTATGGTAAGTCAGCAGAGGATGTAACTGTATTTACTGAAAATGTTGAGGATACCACAGCACGCGATTACTCTCCATGTGGAAGGCGAAGCGAAGACATACGTGTTGCACGAAGCTCACAGTAAGGTAGAAACATTCCAGCAGTTTGCTGGCTGGTTACGACAACGTTATCAGAAGCAAAATAGCACCCGTTTTCCCTGGAAAAAAATATGTACCTTAACACATAATAATATGGAATCAGTGAAAAACGTTTCAGATAGGACTTGGACGATCAGTACGTATGCATACCAGCTGTCGCAAAACGCAGAAGTGGGTAGAAGCTTGCTGTCGCAAGCTGAAAATAGAGCTTTGGAAGTTTTACCGCATGGTATCTCAGCTGAGACGTCGGCTACGGTAAACTTGGAAAATCCAGGGGATTTGGCCGCGGATCTTAGGGTCTCGACACAATTAGGGGAGATATACGTAGCTCCAAGAATGTATGCGGATCACCGTATGTTTTCTTCAGAAGTAGAGAGTGTCCATAATGAAAGTTCCAGTCCCAAAACGCTATAGAAAGATGACGTCTGCCCGGAATGACATCAAATTTTAACAGCATATTACTGTTGCAGGGTTAACGTCATGGGAAAAAACCAAAATTTTACCAATAGATACCCTTTCTGAGTGTCAGAATATCCACACCAACAGACCCGCGGCACACGGCTGTTCATCGTTTTGCATCCAAGATGCCCAACGTGACTCTCTTCATGAAGGATGTGCGCTACTGGTAAAGTACTTTTACAACAACGGTGACGGTGCGCCAGTAGCCCTGCAGTAGTTCCGGCCACTCATGAGCATGAAAAAAGGCATTTGTCCGGTGTCTGCTAAGGGTGTGGAAAAAATGATTACAAAGTTCGAAAAGACAGGTTCTTTTGAAGTACAAAGAATCAGAGGGAGGAAAGCAATTGATCCGACGTTTGTGGGCGATGTTGCCACAACACTGTAGGGGAGAACGAGCGGTGATGTGAATACTCGCAGGTCACATGCCTGTGAGCAAGATGAATAAAATTCTACTGAACATCCTCCATTGCTATGCATACAAAGTCATCCATGTCCAGCAGTTACCTCCTGCTGACATTCCAGGAAGACAAACGTTCGCTCTGGAATTTCTTGATCGCATGGAAGTGAATAATGAATGGCCATGGAACATTCTGTGGACAGACGAAGTCCATTTCCATCTCTCAGGACATGTCAATATGCAGAACTGCAGAATATGGGGAATGGAAAATCCGCACGCACATCAACCGGTGCCACTTCATTCTGCAAAGGTGACTATGTGGTGCGGGTGACGGCATCGTGTATCGTAGAGCCCTATTTTTTGGAGGACATACGTCCTGCGGGTCATGTTACCTGTACCGTCATTAGTAACCGCTATGAGAGCCATTAGCTCACCAACGGCATTCCAACAGCGCCGATGTGTCGGTAGCATCATTTTTATGCCAGATGTCGCTCATCCGCTCATTTCACAGCCCAGACGCGGTTGCTGCAGAGGCATTTCGGAAATACTAGCATTATCAGTCGTCATTTTCCTACAGTATGGCCGTCCAGATGACTTGATCTTAAACCGTGTAACTTCTGGCTGTTTTTTTCTTTTTGCCGCAGGACTGTTAAACACCCATTTTTCCCATCCGATGTGGGGAAAAAACAGTGCCCCCGATTGAAACGTGCAGAACTTCTGCCGTCATGCACATTGAACGGTACGGATGGTGTAATGTGCAGCTCAAACCACAGACGACGTATTGCGATTCATGTGCCATTTGTAGGCGACCCCATTTACCTTAAGACGCTTACAGTCCCATCAAGTGGTTAAACTATCAGTTATTTTATTCCATGACGTTTCCCCCTGGGTCAATATTATTCTCTTGAAATTTGACGTCATTCTGAGCAATGGTTTTCTTTCTACAGCATTTTGAAAGTGGAACTTTAGTTATGGACTCCCTGTATAATGTTACAGATGTGAACCTAAAGGTTACGTATGGAAGCAGTCTCAGCAACACCAGTGGTTTTAGCGCAGCAAGTTGAAAACGGAGCACAGGACTGTGGGTAGCGAAGACAGGAAAACAATGTCAACAGGAGCAGCCGTTAAATACTAACGGGAATGCGTCAACCATCGGAAGGCATTCCCAAGAGGATGTGAAACAGTAACAGATGCACAGACGTAATGCTGGATGTCACGCTTTCTGAGAGGAAAGAAATGTATATTTCTGATGAACTCAAGTGCGCAAGAGTCAGTCCTCATGCCCACAAACTGCGGGGAGTGGGTGGGCACGATATTTCTCAGTTTCAGTAACGGAAAGCTGGTTTTTCATGAGCATATGGAGATTTTACCATATGTGGGCTATATTTTCGTGACAAACATCATGCTAAAATCGATTTTTGGAAGTGTACAGTAGAAATCATTGGTACTGACAGTGAGGCAATGCCGCCCAGGCACACCCATCACAAAGGTGTTGCCGACTGAACTGCATACACGCACGCAGATTGGTTCCCATGATAAAATAACAGCAGGTACGGGGAAGTTGGTGTGGGTTTCCGTTGATACCAGTTCACCACATGAAGCATTGCATATGGTAGACACACTGAGGGAAATTAAATAAACAGACAAAATGCATTGTATCGTGCGCTGAAGTGTAGTGCATTTAGTAATATCAGTGATTAATTTATGGTTTCTGTAAGCATGATTAACTTCGGCATGGACATACTTAGTTTGTAGAAGGCCTTAATCATTGCGACGGTAGAGCTATTAGATGTAGAAGATACTGATAGGTCATGTGATGACGAGAGCCACAAGCAAACCGTCGACGCAGCAGCTTTAAGTAAAAAAAAATGTTTCAATTGCAAAGCAGTGATCGGCAGGTAATGGATGCTTTACTACTGAGGAACATGGATTAATCAGCACGGCGTAGTTACGGGTAATAACGCGCCGGTTTACGGAATATCGTACCGGTTTGCAAGGCAGCTTTAGCCCATAATGGGGAGTTTATAGATCAGCAGTAAGTGGAAGGTATAATAGAAGACAGTAATAGTCAATGAGGTGCAAATATTGTTATCATACCAAAAGAATTATCAGATGGTATTAAGATGTACAGATTCTGTAGTGATTTCCTCTCCGCTAATGTTAAATCTGTCACAGTTGCATATCCTACCCCAATATTACAGAAACGTGAGACAGTGTAGGGCAGTGACAGTGCTTCACAACGATGGATCTCAGAAGTGGATGTCACCAGTTAAAGGTAGTCCTGGTAGATGGGCCAAAGACTACTTTCACGATCCCATGGGGACATTACCAGTATGAAAGGATGCCGTTTGGACTGAAAAACGCGCCAGACGTGTTTCAGAGGTTATTCAGTAGGGTTGCACGTGATTTAAAGCCAAAAACGATATGATCGTATTCTCAAAAGATACGACAGGTCATGTGAAATGCTTGAAAGACGTGCTCAATAAGCTACGATCTGCCCATCTGACGTTTAACGTAGGTAAGTGTCATTTTGTGTAAGAACATGTAAACTACCTGAGGCCTCCGCCACACACCGTTCGGTGGCTTGCGGAGTATAAATGTAGATGAAATGTAGATGTAGATGTGGGGAAAGGTGTTCAAACCGATGCTTAACTAGCGGAGGCGATCGGGAACTTCGCAGCACCACAAATTACAAAATATTTGTAGCCATTCCTTGGTTTATGGATTTATTATCGGACATTCTTAAAGAATGTTGAACTGATAGCAATATCTTTGATCCACTGCTGAGGAAGTGCATCAAATTCCATTGGCAAGCAGAATATCGAACAACGGTTGCAGCATTGAAGGCAATATTAGTGATTCAATGCTAGCCGTTCCTGATTTGGAGATGGAATTTATCCTCTCATGTGACGCCAGAAATGGGGCGCTTAGCTGTATTTTGAGCCGGAATATCGATGGACAGGAACATCGAGTTGTGTATGCATAAAGGCAACTCAACAAAGCTGTTACTTCAGAAAAGAAGAACTTCTTAACAGAGATCGCAATAAAAATTTTCTTGTAGTTAACCGGTTTCGGTAAAACTAAGTTACCATCTCCATATCTATTATAAAATTACAAGAAGTGCTACAAACTGTTATGCAAATACTGCCATATTAACCCATGGAGGAACCAAATGACACCACACCTTCATAAAGATTATTACAAACATCTTGTGCCAGCTGCACACAAAATCTTTCCATTAAATTTCCAGGTACATAAAAATCAAATGAGCGATCGTTGGAACGTCAAAAATTAAAAAAATTAAAAATTACTATGTAAATCACAATTCACCAAAACATCATACCCGTAACATAAGACGTCATGCCTACCAGGTTGCCACAAGATAGTCAGAGCCAATACATGAAATGAAGTGATTAAAACCGCGACGGGGATCGCTGTAGTACTTAGATTCTATCAGTAAAAGTCAAGTAAGTAATTTAAAAAAGATCCATGACAGCAATATACATAAATGCGAATTCTGAAATGTTTACAAACTATTATTGATGATTTCTTCATGGCAGAATACTGCTAAGAGACCCTACACGTCATATTCACGATCCTTGCGTTATATCGTTACAAAAGTGCAACTACCTTTTCGACAGTATCGCTTAGCAAATGACAAAGATTGTTACGAAAGAAAAATATTTTTTTTAAAATTATTATAAGAAACAGATGTTAGGCTGCAGGCTAAAAGTTTTTTAGTAAATTATTAAAAACAAATTGCAGCGGTATTCAACGAAATATCTGAAGCCAGCACAACCAGCGTGAAAATTGCACCATTATAGTGCTACGCACCATTTTTACTGCACCAAAAAATTAGGCGCAGGGCCATGAATACTACGTAAGATACCAACGAAAGCCCAGCACAAATAATTATATCCCGCATCTTAGATTATGCACATGGACGTATGTAGCTAAGGAATACTGAACATGACAAACCAAAACGCAATCCTGACTCACAAACCTACGAAAGCTCATTCATTGCATTATATTAATATAAGTTACGGACTAATATATAACTTAATGCTTAGGAATATAGTGATGTAGCAAACTGTCTGTTTTCGTGACGTTGTTGCATGTCATCAACGGTGGAGCCATGCATACAATTCGCATTCAGCCGTTAGAGTCAGGTGTGATACTTTCCTGACAACCGAAAATATTACTGACCGTTGATCAGGGGACTCTGAGCATGACAGTTCATATGTGGGAGATGAGAAAAGTTCGAAGATTGTACGAAGCATTCGCAGAATAAAAAACTTCTTACAAAGGTGCAGAGGAAGTACCAGGAGCTGAGCTATGATATGGAAAACTAAGAGCTGAGCTGAAGAAAATCGCTGAACACGTACAGTGAACGCTAGTTCGTACGAAAAAAGCATTGTTGAACGCAGGGGAAAAGTATTAAAAACCGTTTTAGGAACGGCGGATTACGAAGATATCCTGGAACTGCATCACAATATGAGAGAAGTACAAACGATGACGGACATTACAAAAGCCATAGCAGAGTGGCATACCACACAAATGTCGAATGTAGCGCAGGGAGTTCTGAATAACTCCAAAACAGTACTTAAGTTAACCATGCCTTTAGCCCAGCACACCACAAATACACTGAGGTGACCAAAGTCATTGGATAGCGATATGCACATATACAGATGGCGACAGTATCACGTACACAAGGTGTAAATGTGCAGAGCGTTGGCAGAGCTGTCATTTGTACTCAGGTGATTCACGTGAAAAGGTTTCCGACATGATTATGGCCGCACGATGGGAATTAACCGCACGATGGATGTTAACAGACTTTGCACGTGGAACTGTAGCCGTAGCTAGACGCATGGGACATTCCAATTCGGAAAAAGTTAGGGAATCCAATATTCCGAGATCCACAATGTGAAGAGTGTGCCGAGAGGACCGAATTTCTGGCATTTCCTCTCACCACTGACAACGCACTGGCCGATGGCCTTCACTTAACGACCTGGAGCAGCGGGGTTCGCGTAAAGTTGTCAGCGTTAACAGACAAGCCTGAAATAGCAGCAGGAGCAATGTGGGATCTATGATGAATGCATCCCGTCGGACACTGCGGCAAAATTTGGTGTTAATATGCTATAGCAGCAGACGACCGACGCGAGTGCCTTTGTTAACAGTACGACGTCGCCTGCAGCACCTGCCCTGCGCTTGTGACAACATGTCAGTTGGACCCTAGACGACTGGGAAACCGTGGCCTGGTCAGATGAGTCCATATTTCAGTTGGTAAGGGCTGATTTGACTGTGACGCAGACTCCACGAAACAATAGACCCAAACTGTCAACAAGGCACTGTGCAAGTTGATGCTGGATCCATAATGGTATGGGCTGTGTATACATGGATTTGACTGGGTCCTCTGGTCCAAATAAACGGATCATTGACTGGAAATAGTTATTTGCAGCCATTTAAGGACTTCATGTTCCCAAACATGGATAGAATTTTTATGGATGACCATGCGCCATGTCATTGAGCCACAATTGTTTGCTATTGGTTTGAAGAGCGAGCGCTCAGGACATATCGAGCGAATGGTTTGGCCACCATAATTATCCGACCTGAACCTCATAGAAAACTTATTGGAAGAAATTTAGAGGTCTGTTCGTGCACAAACTCCTGCAATAGCAACACTTTTGTTATTGTTGTAGGCTATTGAGTTAGCATGGCTCAGTATTTCTGCAAGTGCTTCCAACGACTTGTTGAGTCCATGACACGTAGAGCTGCTGCACTACGCCGGGCAAAAGTAGGTCAGACATGATATTAGAAGGAATCCTACGACTTTTGTCACCTCCGTGCACAATGAAATCAGTGAAAATTGTTTTGGGGCAAACACAACACTGAGGTTACTAGACAGCAAACCAACAGTAGCCGGACTATTATGTGCATTAGCAGGTAGACTCAGCGATAATGAATTGGAGTAGTGTCATTACAGGAAGCACTCTATCATACGGTAAACAGAGGGTTGGATTTAGTGTTACTGCCATGGCAATAATTCTTAAAAAGGTTTGTACCTAGCAGAAAAACAATTTCCTGTGGAGCTACGACGCGTGACAGAGGGGTCGGGAAAGAATTTATCATTGTTTAACCACACAGCAACTACAGACGTAAGTACAGACAGTGTTAAATAGTAGGCATTGGTCCAGTTACCAGTCGTAGGGATGAACACGCAGTATCGATAGTATACTATTCACCCTCATTCAGAAAGATGGGTAACCATGGGTAAATGGGAACATGTAAAGACGTAAGAGGTGTTAAATAATTTCTGAGCATGGAGAGTCTAAACCTCTGATATCGCTAATGGGCCTAAGTGTGATTTAATGAAAATATATCCATTTGTCCAGCCAAAGAAGTGAAGATTGACGCACAGATATGCGAAGCGCAACTGCTTCTGGGAAGAACAGAGGCGACGGAATGTCAGATAGAAATGTTGGCAGCACAGCCTCATTTTCAGGAGGTAGGAGCACACTGGATATACTCAGTTTCTGCACTATATCATGAACTGCTATAAGAATGGAAAACCTCAGGTTACGGTAAATTTCGATTTACGTGATGGTAGTGGTTTGGTGAACGGTACAACTTGTGAGACAGTAGGGACGATCTTTCACCTCACAATCATATTCACATGTATGACTGTACTCCAGCTAACCTACACTGTATTGTATTGGCTAGAGAAACCGCTGGAAGAACTGCCAACGCAAAAGCTAACCTAGCTAACCCTGGTCTCATACACTATTCAGACACGCTAATAGCATCTCTGATAGGCATAATTACCATGGGTCAAATGTTGCAACATATTCAGCAATATTAGAAGAGCTGACCCCGTAATGTGGTGACCATAAGCATTACGACCACTAGTCTTGCCGTGTTTCATATAGCAATTTGCATATTTTACTTTTGACTCAGACATAGAAGTATCAAGTTTCCAGACCTACTAACACGTCAGAAACCTGTCGAGTGGTTAACTAACATAAACCGAGAAAAGTATACTAACAAAACTGTACAATTAATATAGCTTGTAAAATGGAAAACTGGGTTAGTGTACCACACTTTTAAAAATAATAATGCTTTAAAATTATGAAATTAAGAGACAGTCATTGTAAGACAACTCTCACAAGCAAAACGTGGTGAAATTGGCGCCATGTACAATTATGTACATGGGTCTATGAGGTTGTTGCAGAGGATGAACAAAGGCAAAATTCGGGACGAATTTTTAGAAGCAGGGGGATGTGTTGTGCATCAGAATAGTTTTACTGCACATGTTTAATTTAAAAAAGAAATAGTTCTGTCACGTGAGATCATAACACAGATCTAGGCCCGTATGCCAGTTGGAATGCCAATAAGGTGTACTTTCGATGTAATAGGCGTCAGGTCATGTGGCAAGCATTGTCACACAACCTCAGGGTGAGGAAAGCAGCATCGCAAATCTTAGAGTACTACGTAACAAGGCACTGTGCAGTAACACTTCGTAACTTCCACGCCAGAGCGCCACTGCATAGTCAAATGTTGGCATAGAGGTCCAAGCTTTGTGATCCAGAATAATTACTGAATTACCACAGCGAGGTAAGAAGCGTGGACGAGACCGACAAACGAGGGTAAAGATGCTCCATATACCCAGACCCACCATGTCATAGTCTCAGGATCGGCCATTCAATTAACGCGGCTTTCAGAACTCAAATACACATTTAGTCGAGCCACCATTTTGTCTGTGTCGCTAGAACTGAAGAGAATGACAGTCTGCTGCTTTTCAGTGAAACCACGAGAAGGTGATCGATGATGAACTGCCTGATACCTGCTGGCTGATTTTGACACCAAGATGCAGCCAATCTGATGCGTACCACGGCCATGGTCTGTCTGTCTGTGCTGTCTACTGCGTCAGCGAATAACCTGGAACGGGTCATATCCACACCGGCAAGGCGTGATCTGTTCGTTGCACCTCCTGGCCAACCCATGAGCATATATGGAGTCTTCGCCGATCCTTGGTGGGTGACGAGGGCCTAGTCTTGGACCACAGTCAGCAGTCCTAGATCTGAGCGTGTAACGTGCTGTCTTTGAGAGTGCTGAGGCGGGAGCCACACTTTACAGCAGTAAATCTGGACAGGTGACACGTCGTCCACACGCTGCCGCCAGCGGGGCCAGCACGCCGCCATGGCTCACTGACCCGCTGGGTAACACCTCGTCTCACTGAGGAGATGCCAGCACTTCGCAGCATGCGCTTGCGCTTGGCTTACCCTGAAGACAAAAAAATGGTTCAAATGGCTCTGAGCACTATGGGACTTAACAGCTATGGTCGTCAGTCCCCTAGAACTTAGAACTACTTAAACCTAACTAACCTAAGGACAGCACACAACACCCAGCCATCACGAGGCAGAGAAAATCCCTGACCCCGCCGGGAATCGAACCCGGGAACCCGGGCGTGGGAAGCGAGAACGCTACCGCACGACCACGAGATGCGGGCTACCCTGAAGACACTTCACGACTTTGCAAACTCAAAGTGATAAATAAATGTGTGGTGTGCGTACTGTAAGACCTTCGGTACAGACACCATCAGATTATTTGACTTGTCGCTCTAACGAAGTAGGCGAGTGTAAGCAATATGTCTCGTGGTCCTATCGTGGCGTGTTTATCTTCTGCCGTTCGGTCAGACGATAGAAATGCCACTTGCACGCTTAGAGTAGCAGATTGACGGTGACCAACTTTAAACAGACCTTGATTAATTTTCACACACATTTATTAAAATAATAACAATCATAAAATTACTTAACTTGATTCTGGATGCTATTTACAATTGACAATCTGAAGTTCCTTTGGTCTTGGTACATTAATCTTATTCTCACATATCTCTGATACTTGACAAAGTGTATATACATTTATCTTCATGGCTATGTACAGAAATATGGTAATCTTATTAGGCGCAGACTGAAACTTGACTACAGACTAATGCAGACTAATGCAGACTGGTACAGATTGGTGCAGATAAATGCAGACTGGTACAGACTAAAGCAGACTGATTAATCGGAGGTCTGTACACTCGTTATAATACCTCGCGCGTTCAGGTATCACTGCGCGATTGTGATCCGCGAGGAGAAAAGGTTCTACGTTAGCAGCAATCTCATTGGCTGCGTTACATATTAATACGCGGATCGGCGGAAGCAGAATTTGGTCCGTCTCTAAGATAGCGCCATCTCGTAGTGCGGAGACGGACGAGCGCTGCGCCTGCGCTGTTGTGCTTAGCGGGGCGCGCTCTAGTGGGAAAGTTGTGTACGCGCTGACTACGCGGAACTATGTATACAACAAAATGTTATTGCAGACACCTCTGTAGCATTGACGCCTCTGGGCATAAACGGAATCACTGACCCACACTATGTGTGGCCTCCTGCTCACAGTGCGATTCCGGTTCTCCATGTCGGAACAGAATTATCCTGAAGTAATTCGTACTGCAGATTTTGCCGTTTAGTAGCCTAATTAACGAGTATTTCGTAATGCAATAAATTAACATGCGAGCATTTTCTAGATTGGTGGACTTAGTGGCTGTCTGATATAGTTAGTGAGCAGCGCACAGAGAGTTAGGACACTGTATGCCTAGACGTCACTACATTCCACTGCTCACATCAAACAGATCTTTTTCAGCAGAGTGTCTTAGATGCTACGTGACGTCTATTAATATTTCTGTCCATGGAAGTACATCTACATTCAATTTTAACAGCTTGAAACTTTAGTATATGTTTTAGACGTATATATTTTTTTTTAAATTTGCTGCAGAAATCCCTTAGCTTAACTGAGCCCAAGAATATTGCGTTGTGCTGTCCATATCCGAGGCTATTTGCTGCATTGTCGTGTCTTTAGTGAGATAAGTAGTGGCTGGTCCGTCTGTTTACAGGGAATCGCCTCCAACCATTTCGTAGAATACTGAGCAATATAGTAGTTTGTGTTTACTTAATAGCCAATTAGTTGCTGGTACAAAGTAATGTCCAAACGTGAGTGGAGGGCATGAGAGTAGAGAAAAGATCGTGAACCTGTACTTCAGTAGTCTGCCGCCTCTCGTCTAATTGCTTGCTTCAAGTGCAGATGCTTCGACGCTTCCGAAACACTAGCACGAAATGCGCTTGTAAATTTGGTATTTCGTAGCCATCCGGATCGTATTAAATGTTCACAGAACCCATCCCTACAGTCGAAGATTTGCAAATGAAACTTTTAATAACATTTATATATTGACATTTGCGTCAATGTAATATTTTATTGGAACACTGTATGGGCACTAGTAGCATAGTTATATTGAAATAAAATGTAAATAGAGGTCCATGTTATCTATGATTTCATTCATTTGCGGGAATAATGATATATTATTCCCGCTGTGTGCAATACGTTCCAGGGGAAAACGACTACGTTAACAGATGACATACAGCGTGGGCAATCGTCACGTAAACATATTTTCTTTTGCCAACGATTTTAGGAAACTCGCGATGTTTTCCGTATGAGCTACTAGCAGTCACACATAAAAATGTGTTTCGAAAGATTTTTTTAGATGTTTATTTGGTAACAAAAACTGGAACTTTAAAAAAATATTTGTAGCTTACATGAAGTTCTTGTACATTCCTCGCGACAAGTGGTGCAGTACATTCGTGGCACCTGTTCGAGGCGTTTAGTCGTTTGTGGCGGACTTCTTACGTTTTTCCGCTAGGTTTAGTTGTTGGGTCGAGTAAAGTGCGAAGTTTACAGGAAAGAGGAAATAAGAAGTAATGCTTGTCCATGCTTTAACTGTCTGTGCGCACTTTATAGAAGCGTGTGTCTGCTCCTTTGTAACACAGCATGTGTCAGTACGAGTAACAACATCGGCTAACAAAGTTTTGTGTTAGGCAACGTAAACTATGAAGGGAAACAATTTCCTCTTTCGTCGAAGTATTGTTTCGAAAGCCGCCGTTAACGGCCAGAGGTGACTGAATGAACGCGGCGCTGTTGAACCACACTGCTGAAAGCATCAATGTGGTGCTTCGCGAAGCAGATAGAACTCGAGTGCATTTAGTACAGGTACACGATACAGTCGCATTAATGTGACAACCGCCTGTGTTCGATGTCAACCTGTGATACCCAGCCCTAGCAATTGAGGGTATATAAAGCGTGTCGGGCGGACGCGGATAGCAGTGCTGACGTTGTCGAAATGTGGAAACGGAACGGTTTACGTGACGTCCGAAAGGGCATGGTCATTACCTTCCGGGACGAGGGTGGAAGCGTTTCGGTAAAGGTTAAGTATGCAAGCTGTTAGCGGGGCGCCGTGGTTAAAATATGCCGTGCATGGAAAAGTGCCCTATCCAGAACAGGAGCCGGGGAAACGGTGGTACATCGTGGTCCGTGGGTGACAGGGTTGAGCGTCGGATGCGGTGATGTGTGTGGACGAAAAGACGTGAAACTGCGGAGCAACTCGCTGCTCATACCAACCAAGGGCTACCAATACTGACTCCTCACTGACCGTTCAGCGAATGTTTCTGCGTATGGGCCTCCACAGCAGGGCGCCTGGTTCCTGCGTCCATGCTAAATGCTGTTCATCGGCTATGATGGTAGGAATTTGGACGCCAATACCGCAACTGGACGTCCAGTGAGTGGAAACAGGTGGCCTTCTCAGATGAATCACGTTCTATATTCTGTCGGACTGACGACTATTTGCGTGTACGGTATGAAAAGTCGCGATCTCGTCCTTATGGGAGGCACAACGAATTGAAACAGGTGTGTATCTGTCCTTGGTCACCAGGTCCACCCTTACTTATAGTTTGACTCTCCTCGGCACGATGTCATCTCCCATCAGCACAATACATCACTTCACACCGCTTGCTGTGTACGTGTGAAGTTCGAAGAGCTCCTGGATAAGTTTACCGCACTGCCCTGTCCACTAAACTCCCTGGATTTGAAGCTATTCGGGAATCTGTGGCACCACCTGGACTGAGCAGTTCGTGCCATGGATCCTCAACCGAGGAGCTTAGAGCAGATGGTCACGGCATTGGAGGCGGCATCTTTCCATTTCCCAATCGGTACTGTCCAAAGCCTCACTGATTCTTTTTCTGCTCGTCTGGCAGCAGAAAGGTGGTTAGTCAAGCTTCTGACAGGTGGACAGTGTAATTGCATAATATATATTCAAGGCCCAACATAAATTGCCGGCTGGTCCCGGCGGAGGTTCGAGACCTCCCTCGGGCATGGGTGTGTGTGTGTCTGTCCTTAGGATAATTTAGGTTAAGTAGTGTGTAAGCTTAGGGACTGATGACCTTAGCAGTTAAGTCCCATAAGATTTCACACACAGTTGAACATTTTGAACATAAATTGCGTTTAGGCTTCCCGTATGGCCACAAACGGATATATATTCTCGACATTGATTCATGATTGTCTCAATCCATAGATTTTCTAAACTGTGTGGTCATGGGTGACTTACTGGCGAACGTTATTCACTTTAAATTAAATAATGATTAAGTTTGCATCCGTATTGTCCTTCAGGTTGAACGGAAAACTGAAATAAGTACAGCCACGATTATATTACGCGGAGGTAGGGATCCGCTCAATTGAAGTCCATAACTTGTTTGGAATGAGAATGAAACTATTCATCAGGCTTCCCCCTAACGTGAAAAAATGTACGTGACTCATCGATAGCCTTACGAGCACCACTTCAAAAAGGATAACTGTGTTCGTGGTCGAAGGGATCCGTCAGATCCATTTCACATCATTCTATCGCTTAGTTGTTTTGTACCTGGGCTTTCGAGGCCACTAGCTTCCTGTATTTGATGGAAGCGAACCCGAAGGACGGAAAAGATACGTGTTTATGACGAACTGCCTGTTGTCTTCAGCCTCGGGTTCTTCGGCCGACGTCTGACTGATGATTCTTCTGACGTTTAGCTAGCGCGAGAGGCTGGCATTGTCAAAGCTTCATCCTCCATTGCTGGTGGTAGACTGGAGACGAGCTCGCGGCCGCATATTATATGTACCTGGCAGGCTAATGTCCAAGGGTTTTTCCGTTGTTATTTACTGTGCGGTTCTCCTACTGCTACCTGAACGGTCGTTCGCTGCTGCACGGGAATACAGGATCCGTTCACCTTGAGGCTTTCTTCTTTCTTGTTGAAGCTATTCTCAAGTTTGTGTATTTCTGTAGCTTCTCTGAACAATCGGGTGTGATAGTTCTTCTCTACAGCCAGAACTTCCCCCCGTAACCTCCAATAATGCTTATGTTCTGTGATCTTGGTGTTGACTGATCGTCTAGTAATTCCATCATAAACGGTCTTCCCGCCATAGAATCCCAGAGTGACGGACAGAATCGACCACATATTGCGCAAACACTGCGCAAAGACTATTTATAAACTGACAAAAAAGATCAAAGAGTGTCTCAGATCGGCAAAGCAAAAAAGGAACCCACTTGCAATATCGAGAATATACTGCATACCACGCACATGCGGAAAAGTTCATGCTGGAATGATTGGACGATCAATCAACACCAGGATTACAGAACATGAGCGGCATTGCAGTTTGGGGCAGATGAAGAAATTAGCCGTGGCAGAGGATGCACTGTGTGAGACCGGTCACACAAAAAATTTCGCCGACACGGAATTTCTGGCTGTAGAGAAGAACTATCACACATCCATGGTTATAGAAGCTATAGATATACACAAACATGAGAATAGCTTTAACAAGAAAGAAGAAAGCCTCAAGATGAACGGATCCTTGATTCCCCTTGCTGCAGCGAACGATCGTTGCAGGTAGCGAGATGAGAATCCACAGGAAATGACCACAGAAAAGCCTTTGGACGTTGGCGCTTCAGGTACATATAATCTGCGACCGCGAGCTCGACTCAAGTCTGCCACCAGCATGGGAGGATGAAGCTTTCGTACTGGCGAAACGTCAGAGAAATCATCAACCAAACGTCGGACGAAGAACCAGAGACAGAAGCCAAGAGCTAGCTTCTCAGCAAGTTGCTACGAAAGCCTTAACAATGTTATAGTCGTGTTTATGTTTTATTTTAATCACTGCATCTATGTCAGCCTAAGCCATTTTTGCCATGCTCCCTAACCTTGCGTTTTGAATCTGCAAAAGAGTTTTACCTACAGGCAGAGAGGTTATTTTCTATGAGAGGTTACGAAAGAGTTGGGTGTAAGGTGCGATGGTCTTTGGGTTAGCGCACTCTACCTTCTCTGTCTTTCGAACTGAGCAAGCGTTGGTCAGTCGAATCGCCGAACCCTCTCATTCAATTTTTTGGTAAGTGAGGTGCTGTCTCTTACAGACACTTCGAGATGTCGATACAGATATTGAAATCGTCTTGGTATACTTTAATCTTGATTTATAATGCGTTTCCAGGAATAGAAAGTTAGGAGAAAATTTATGTTATTCATATAGCGTGTTTCAGATTTCTACATGACATGGATCATTTGTTTACCACATTGGATGGCCAGACAAGGGAATCCCGCTTAGAAATTTCAGCAAGCTTTCCATCCTCAACATTGTAAAAATTAAAGTAGTATATTAGGACTTCATGTGATTTTGAAATTCTAAATTTCCCGATTTTTAAGATCTCGTAATTTGGTTCTTCTTTCAGCCACATTTTCGTGTGATACTGTGATAGGATCGATGTCTTTTGCTATCGTAGTCTTTCATAAGCGTACGAATCTTCGGTGCTTTGGGTAGAATGCGGGTGATTTTTCATTAAGATTTGTTTTTGTGGCTAAATAGTCATGTTTCGTATTTCTCATGTCCATCATCACATGAC
The DNA here is from genome assembly GCF_023898315.1 of Schistocerca nitens. Taxonomy (NCBI): domain Eukaryota; kingdom Metazoa; phylum Arthropoda; class Insecta; order Orthoptera; family Acrididae; genus Schistocerca; species Schistocerca nitens. Next base: position 511,463,083 of record NC_064616.1, on the reverse strand, counting down.
GATACAAATTCTTCACGAAAGCCTGGAAACACCACAACTAGACTGGATGTCGACACGTTCTTTAACTTGCCAAATACTCTTTAACATTCCTCCGATCACGCATACTGAATCCCTATCTTCAACACTTGCATAAACGGTTTTCCAGTATCCGCAAATACCTTCACGAATCTCTGATAGTAATTGAAGAGGCTGGGTAAAGCCTGCAACTCCCCAGTAGTTCGTGGTACTGGGAATTCTTGCACTGTTTGAACCAACCTCGGATCAGTCGCTACACCATCCTTACCTATGAGATGACCCAAATAGTTAACGTTCTCCAGCACAAAGTGACATTTTTCAGCGTTGAGTGTGAGACATGCTGCCGGTAATCTGCTGATTACTTCTTTTAGACGTTGTCTGTTCCTACATATACCTTGAACGGAAGATTATGTTATCCAGATATACTAAGAACTGGCTTGGTTTTAGTCTTCTCAGTATTCCGTCCATCAACCGCTGGAATGTCACTGGAGCATTTTTCATCCCAAAAGACGTCTTCCAATATCGGTAGTGTCCGCCATTTGTTGAAAACCTGTTTTTGGTCTATCTTCAGGAGCCACATCTAATTGATGGTGTCCATTCATTAAGTCCAACGTCAAGAAATACTTGCCTTTGCCTAGGCTATCTATGGTCTCCGTGATATTCGTAACAAGGTACACATCTGTTGTACACTTGCTATTCAAACAGCGGTAATCGCAAAAAAAGCAATACTTCTTCGAACCATCCATAGCCTTCTTCGGTACGACTACAATATGTGCCCCCCATGCACTATTACGTTCTTCTATTACTCCGACAGCTAGCTGTTTTCTATGAACTTTCCTAAAACTGGTTGCAATGGCCTTGGTATTCTTTATAGTCTTCGGTATACCGGTGCTTCATTTCCTGCTGGAATCCTGTGTTCTGTTCCTGGCGTGGCAGGCAACAGCACTCTCTTAAAAAGCAGATGCTGGAATTCTAGCAACAGATCCTCCAGCTGTGCTGTTTCTGCTCCTTCCAAATGCTTCAACTTCTCAGCAAATGCAGTCTTTGCACCGTACTGTGCCCCCTTATACATCACACCTCCTGTGTGGTAATCTTCCTCATCCGGAATCTCTAATGTAGCTTCTAACGTTCTCTTCAACAACTTTACATCTTCAGAGCCAAAATTATCCTCTTACAATGGTATCACTTTTCATCTTTGTCTTTTCTGTACGCGTACAATACAACGTTTCACCAAACAACAGTTTGTCTAATACTTCACTAACCTCCACCCAGTGGGACCATGCAAAGTTTTGTGGAATTTAACGTTAGAAATTCGTTTATCGTCTGGGGGTCGGCAGCTGTACATTGCCTCCTGCCTAAGCGTTGTAGGTGCAATTTTCACAACGTTTATGTACCGTTTGGATAGCAGCGGACGCTTCTGGGCTCAATGCCACAGAGATCGACGGAATCCAGTCAGGAAAACATCAAAAGCAAATTTGGAGTGGTTGTACTGAGTGCTGAAACTGAGTGCTGAAATTGGACCTACTGCTTATTGAGGTATCGATCAAATCAGTATAGAAACTGGCAACTTTCGACTGTCTTAAACATGGTACCTTCCACTTCAGTACATTTAACTGTTCCCAGTTCCTATCACTTGCTTTTTTGAGATAAAACACAGGTGTTAAACAGCTATACGTCACACTCGGCCTGAAGGAATAAAAAGACAAGCCCGGGAAACCTGAATTGGCTCATTGTTTCAAAAGGCTTCTGTTGCTAGCGCATCTACACTTACTGTAGTATAGGTCAAACGGAATGCTCTTACATGACCTTACCGAGCACTGTTTTACCTAAATAAGCATTAGAGGTGCCTTTATGAATTCATGTGAAAAATATGAATGCCACAGAGTTACATCCAGCTTTGGATTAAATATTTGCTGAAATTTAATTGCTATTTCCGCAGTAACTATCAAACAAGACGCTACCCGTCTGCAGATGGTAACTCACACGGATAGCGCCAGTGTTTATCATTTGTGTTTCATCTTTTAAATTGGACAACGTGGGAAGTGACAGCTTATACCACTAGCCTCATCTACGTCTACATCTGCAATGTAAAAAGCGGTAAGCTGCAAGGAAGTAAATGTTTTTTTACATTCCCATATTTTGTTGTTTTCCAAATAGTATTCGGAAGGAGCTTTCCGGGCCTAGCTATATAAACCTGCTGTAAGCTTCTGTGCGAGAAATAATTAAGTTAATTTTACTTCCTCGTACCGTGAGAGAGCATTATGTAAGGGCCCGCATCTCGTGGTCGTGCGGTAGCGTTCTCGCTTCCCACGCCCGGGTTCCCGGGTTCGATTCACGGCGGGGTCAGGGATTTTCTCTGCCTCGTGATGGCTGGGTGTTGTGTGATGTCCTTAGGTTAGTTAGGTTTAAGTAGTTCTAAGTTCTAGGGGACTGATGACCATAGCTGTTAAGTCCCATAGTGATCAGAGCCATTTGAACCATTATGTAAGGATTTACGCTGATTAATGTTTCTTGTAGTGGAACATTCGCACAAAGCCAACGATGTAAGTTGGCTTGACACAAGCAAAAATTTCAAAAACAAATTCGGCAGAAAAATCACCGGACACACAGTATATAGGAGACTGAAGAACAATAAAACATTCTTCCTTGAAACAGGGTTTTTTAATTTTAGTAGGCACTTTACAGTGAGAAAATGACCGATTACAGTGTTTCTCAATAGCTCTTTCCCTGAATGGCGTTTACGTTCCTTCGCTATAACCTAACAATACGTCCATTGAGGCTGAACTTGAATTTACGGTATTATCACAACAACAGTGGCTAGTCTCACTGATACACTAAGCTTGCTGCCAAATGCCGGTCGACCGGGTCAAAGAACTGGCGCAGCTACAAAAGCTCAGATAACGTCTCCCATTTCTTTCTGGTCGTCCTCAAAGCTTGAATGTATGGGTAACAGTATCTAAGTGCTGCTATTCTGGGAGTCTGTGACAAAACATGCAACTATTTTATAGTAATCAGTGTTTTAATACGTTGTTATTGACGACTTAACAAACAAAAGCCTACTATTCAAAAGTTAGGATTGTGGGATATACGACGTCCTTGTTCTTTCAAACAAGTCGTAAAATGTTAAGTTCTGAAACTATCTTTTATTAGCCGAAACTTATTTACGCTTTATTCGCAGTGTAAATTGTTGACAGAAGAAGTCTACAACGTTCCTGAGGTGTCAAGAAGTATATATAGTGCAACTATTTGATGCCCTTTGAAACCTTTGTCTTTTGCTTTGTTTCTCTTCATATTAAGAGTATTGTATAAAAGACTAGCAACGCTGGAAATGAAAATTTTATTTGAAGAGTATACAGCTAGCTGAATTTTTCTATCAGGTATTTATATTATTGATAACGCATAAAAAAAGGTTCAGCTGGTATAAGATAGATTCCGGACACTACATTTCTGACACGTTTCAAAGTGCGCGGGCATCGCATGGACCAGAATGCAAATATTTTCATAATAGGCATAGTATACCCGTATTTGTACTGTTTAGTCACAGGCTCCCGGACTGCACGTATTAAGTGTGTTCTGTTAATCGTCATGAAGTAAGTGGACTCATTTTGTTTCTATTATAGGTTGGTATTTTCTTGTAAAGCTATGAGGTGTATCCGTAACTGTAATTCAACACTATTAGATAGGTGTTGAAGTTATTATGTGTAACATGGCAAAGTAGTTAAACTGGTTGGTTTAATGTAAAAATCATTCACCGTAGAAAGACACTGTCACAATAACAAACTTTTCGGTATTTCTAAATGAATTTAAAATGTTCTTGTGTCTTACTTATCAGGATATAAGGGTCCCAACGTAACATACTCACTACTATACAGCGAGTTTACGTAACCACAATTAATTTAGTGCAGACCAATTGTGTACCGGCTTGATATGAAGTTACTTGCTTAAAGGTTGCATTATTTACGCCCCATCTGTATTATAAATTTAGCGATTCAATTTTCTGTGCTGAAACGTTTGTCACAACATCTCGGTATTGATTAATAAAATCATCTCATAACTCTCATATTATTCAGTTAGAATCTATGTCAGTTTTACTACGTGTTAAAATAATTCAGGTTGTTATAGAAATTAGTTCCTAATAGCCTCGATGTCGGTAGATATTAGCAAGTAGTGGAATACTAGGATTCACAATGTGGATACGATATCTAGCTCTTGTGGTCCCTGTAAACTGACATATAGAAATTAAAGGATGGTGGTGACTGTTCCCGTACCGTTACAGCACAGTGCTTACGGAAATATTTGGTTTGAATTCAAGAAAGTTGATGTCAAAGATTTCGTTGATGAAATTCCTAATGACTTCCACAATAACACTGAACTTGTTGATGCGTCAGACTGCAGTAAACCTTTTAGTTCAAATGGTTCAAATGGCTCTGAGCACTATGGGACTCAACTGCTGCGGTCATAAGTCCCCTAGAACTTAGAACTACTTAAACCTAACTAACCTAAGGACATCACACACATCCATGCCCGAGGCAGGATTCGAACCTGCGACCGTAGCGGTCGTGCGGTCCCAGACTGTAGCGCCCTTAACCGCGCGGCCACTCCGGCCGGCAAACCTTTTAGTCTCACTCGTAATTATCGCAGTGGATGTAATACTTATTCGTATTTAAATTCGTGAGTATGGTGAGGAAACTATGTACGTGGAACAGCTGGCGTGTTGCGACAATACTGGTCTCAGATTCCACTTAAATATTAAAAGTAGTTACAAATGTGGGCGGAGATATGTTCTGCACGATTCGAACTTTTACTTAACCCAATAAGTCAAGTATACTATTATTGGAAAATATTTCACAGTTATTATTGAAAATCCGTACTATATCCTAGAGGGATAGAGAAACAATTAAAATCGCTCAAAAGGGGAAAGGCTGCTGGACCTGATGGGATACCAGTTCGATTTTACATAGAGTACGCGAAGGAACTTGCCCCCCTTCTTGCAGCGGTGTACCGTAGGTCTCTAGAAGAGCGTAGCGTTCCAAAGGATTGGAAAAGGGCACAGGTCATCCCCGTTTTCAAGAAGGGACGTCGGACAGATGTGCAGAACTATAGACCTATATCTGTAACGTCGATCGGTTGTAGAATTTTGCAACACGTATTATGTTCGAGTATAGTGACTTTTCTGGAGACTAGAAATCTACTCTGTAGGAATCAGCATGGGTTTCGAAAAAGACGGTCGTGTGAAACCCAGCTCGCGCTATTCGTCCACGAGACTCAAAGGGCCATAGACACGGGTTCACAGGTAGATGCCGTGTTTCTTGACTTCCGCAAGGCGTTCGATACAGTTCCTCACTGTCGTTTAATGAACAAAGTAAGAGCATATGGACTATCAGACCTATTGTGTGATTGGATTGAAGAGTTCCTAGATAACAGATCGCAGCATGTCATTCTCAATGGAGAGAAGTCTTCCGAAGTAAGAGTGATTTCAGGTGTGCCGCAGGGGAGTGTCGTAGGACCGTTGCTATTCACAATATACATAAATGACCTTGTGGATGACATCGGAAGTTCACTGAGGCTTTTTGCGGATGATGCTGTGGTATATCGAGAGGTTGTAACAATGGAAAATTGTACTGAAATGCAGGAGGATCTGCAGCGAATTGACGCATGGTGCAGGGAATGGTAATTGAATCTCAATGTAGACAACTGTAATGTGCTGCGAATGCATTGAAAGATAGATGCCTTATCATTTAGCTACAAAATAGCAGGTCAGCAACTGGAAGCAGTTAATTCTATAAATTATCTGGGAGTACGCATTAGGAGTGATTTAAAATGGAATGATCATATAAAGTTGATCGTTGGTAAAGCAGATGCCAGACTGAGGTTCATTGGAAGAATCCTAAGGAAATGCAATCCGGAAACAAAGGAAGTAGGTTACAGTACGCTTATTCGCCCACTGCTTGAATACTGCTCAGCAGTGTGGGATTCGTACCAGATAGGGTTGATAGAAGAGATAGATCCAACGGAGAGCAGCGCGCTTCGTTACAGGATCATTTAGTAATCGCGAAAGCGTTATGGAGATAGACAAACTCCAGTGGAAGACTCTGCAGGAGAGACGCTCAGTAGCTCGATACGGGCTTTTGTTGAATTTTCGAGAACATACCTTCACAGAAGAGTCGAGCAGTATATTGCTCCCTCCTACGTATATCTCGCGAAGAGACCATGAGGATAAAATCAGAGAGATTAGAGCCCACACAGAAGCATACCGACAATCCTTCTTTCCACGAACAATACGAGACTGGAATAGAAGGGAGAACCGATAGAGGTACTCGAGGTACCCTCCGCCACACACCGTCAGGTGGCTTGCGGAGTATGGATGTAGATGTAGATGTAGAACATGGAGGCTTGCCCTGGACACCAAATGAAAGAGAAGGGCTGGTAAACCGAGTTATGGGGAAAAGCAGCAGCAAGGTTTCTTTTTAAATTTTTCTTCCCATTTTATTGTTATCAAAATTTTTGTGTTGATTGTAGTAATACGAGTCACAGTTCCCACTTGTAAAAAGTAGTTGCAAATGTGGTGAGATGTGTGTTTTACGTTACTTTCATGTAGTGGATGCAACCTCTGTAGCTGGCATCTGTGACATCTAGCAGCGTGGTGGGGGGGGGGGGGGGGGGGGGGGCGAAAGAAGGTGCCTGAGAGCTAGGAGAGTTCATTATATTGTTGGCAGCCATTAGGGCAAAATATTTGTGGAGTGCAGTACTAGCCAGTTTGTTTTAATGTATGTGTTCTGTACATGTCGAACTTTTATGCAATTCATCATGACAAAATCTTCATACAACTAGCGGTAGCCTTTCTGCGTGGTTCATTTCCTCAAAATTCTATTATACAATAGTTGTGCATACGTTCTCGTTTGTCAGTTTATGTTGTACCAAGATATTGACGTCACCCACTCTTGTTACGTTTTTTTCTATACAAGGACCTACGAAATTTTGCTCTTTAGTGTCATTAAGCTTAATAGCGTCCTTATGCACTGGCATTATTACTTTCCGTACGATGATGTACTGGAGGTCATATTAATCTGTTTACTGTCATTATCCTTGTAATAACGTACTTATGATTAGACATCATCATTCCCGTAAGATAATGTACGGCCCTTTAGAAGTCTTAATGTAGTCTAGTATATTTCAGTTTGTATTAGTGTTTTTCAAAATTTTATTCTATACTCATTCATTCGCATGGTGTATTTATGTAATTCTCTTAGTAATTTCAGTGTGCTTACATTTACGCAGTCAAGCGTACATGATTATCGGCGAAGGCGCCTCAGGGTTTGTTTTTCTGATATCCACGCTTTCCACTCTTCCTCAGTCGACATCTACCTCTTCACATTGTCTGGCATTTTATCTGACTGATTCTACTGTTGTGACAAGTCCTTGATTTTAGGGGCCTTAACTTTTAGAAATGGATGTACAGATTGTTGCTGACATATTCCATATGGAGATGTTAGATCGCTTTACTAACTGACTGCCTCCTAACGTGAAATTTGTAGTTACTGCTTTTTAAATGTTGGTATATATCATGTTGTTTGTGACATGCCTACACTTGTTGTAGGTATTGGTTTCTGTATGACACGTAATATTGCTCCATGATGTTTTGATTATAATTTATGTTGTCGCACTGTATGTAGGTTTCTTGTCCTTCTGAAGGAGGCAGGTATAAATAATTTGAAACCGTGGTTAAGTTTAATTGAATACCACCATTTATTGCAATTGGTTCGCTGTCTTATTCACGTGCGATTCTTTAACAGTTATTATTTAAAAACAGCACTAGAAATTCAATATGTTCCTTGTCTACCTATAAAATTCAAATACATTCGTTGCAAGATCGTGACGGTAAATACTGCATATGATAAATGGTTATAATGATCTCGGTTTTTCTGTAGGGTGCCAAGTACGTCCTCCACATCCGTGTGGCCCAAGTGATCACCAATGTAATTTGGGGCGACAAAATTTACGCTCGGTCGTCAACCAACGAATTTTATCGGAGATTGCTGATGCATATTCTACACTCCTTTAGATGTGAACAGGTTTTAATAACAATCACAAGCCTCACATTGACTCACGAGATAAGGTAAATTAATCAAAATCCTACGTCACCGATTTGTTTACTACTGCTGTCTGATTGCTCTCAGGAGGCTACTGATCAAACCATTGGATCGGAAATAACACACCTCAGGTGACGTTTATTTTCCTTATAAACTGGTTACTGTTAGTCACATCAGGATGATACGTGTGCAGCACTTTCATAATGGTTGTTGTCATCTTTGAAGATGAGAGTGCACACAGCCCCCTCATCGTGAATATGTAGAAAGACGGATAACACTAAGTCGTCAAGAATGTTTAACCAAACATACTTGTTCTTACTTCGACCTGAATGAGTGGGCCCAACTATCTCCTGCCTTAGCTACACACTCCGAAAACTTCATGCGTCAATGCGCTCGACACATTTGATGAGAGGCTCCCTACTGCAATCGGTTACTCGGTCATGTGAATAGAAATAGTGGGGTCAGGAACCTATACCAGATGATTACCTTCAGGAACCTATCCCAGATAATTATGGGCAAAGCAAACAAAGCTCCGGGAGCGACCAACCGCCATGTCATCCTCTGAAAATTACGTCACAGGATGATGTATGGAGGATCATGGTGTCAGTATACCTCCAGGCAGTTGTCGGCTTTCTCGACGTTGGAGCCGTTACTTCTCACTCAAGTAGCTCCTCAGTTTGCGTCACTAGGCTGAGTGCGCCCAGTTCTAACTTCCGCACAGAGGAAAAAGCTCTTCACAGAACCGAAAATTGAATCAGGGTCCTCCGCAAGGCTGCAAGACACATTTAAAATTGAGATACGCAGGCGGACAGATAATAGGATATTTTACTGATTCCTGGAAATAGTCTTAAATGATTAATTGTGTGAATTTTTACTCCTAACATGCCTTTTTTCCTTTTAATTTTCAGTATTCTTTTATGGAAACGGAAATGACATTCAAATAATCTGATCGCGCTCTAAAACGCGTCATTCGAGTCATATGAAGTCTATGACGTCACTGGCTACCTCGCTGCTCCTATTGTCACAATACTAGTTCACAGTGATGTCTTGTTTTGGAATGTAGGTTTTCGGAAAATGTGTTACAAACGGTGTATAGTGGCACACTGTACAAATACATCTACAGAAATTCCTGAAGAGTTGTTTCTGAGTGTTCCAGAGAATGAGAAGATGCGTAAAATGTGATTGCGCTGTACCGGAAAATTGCCACCACGTCGAGACACAAGATCACTAACTTAATTAAAAATGTGTTGCACTGTGAAGTTAACATTAACTCATCTCCGAGATATGCTTTCCCACTGTTACAACGAAGTATAGCGTCATTCAACGAAATTATGTCCGGTAGCTTAGTCGTTTGAGCGGTAAACCTTCGAATTTTATAAGACGATGTCCATAGAGCACTGGCTCGAATCTCATCAAATAAAACTTTATAACTTATTTGTAAAACGACTCGACAGTCCTATCATATGAAAACCAAATCACAATTACAAAACTTCACCACACTGATCAGAAACAAAATGTTCTTGTGTTTTCCTTGCTGTTTACATGCGCTTACATTTTCAATTGCTGTTCACACACGTCACGTTCAGTAAGATATTTTCTAGTTAATGTGACCACAAACTTTTTAATATTTCAGAAAGTATGCTTTTATCTTCGTACTGTCTAGGAAGAATCCTTATGGTTCAAACTTTTGCAGTTTCATTACCTTACACAAAGATGAAGTAAGTCTGCTTCAGACGCTAACGTTAGTTTACTATCACAAACATCACAGTCCTTACGTTTGTGTCACCCGAATGTTTTACACCCTTTACATCGCTTCGTATACCGTCATCGTCCTTCATCTCATTGTACTGTGGACGTTTGGTTATATCTTCCCTACTAACAATGCTTTCCAAAAAAATTTAGTTGTTTTCTCGCAAAGTAAATAAATTTATTTTATGTTGCGCGTTTCTCAGACTAAGACTAATGTGAAGCTACGAGTAATACGTCCCACAAACGAAACAACTGCTACAATCAGTTCTTGCTAACGCTATTTTCGTATTTCGTGGAAATCTTTCATAAATATATTATCCTTCGAGGATTCGAACATGTTGCCTCTGGCACTGCACTCAAACTCGCGATACGTTGCGCCATAGCACGCCTGATGTAAGCGACATTTCTGCTGAATGTCTTGTAGACAGGACACCAGCACTAAGTTTTGTCAAGAATAATTTATACTTTGGGTCGTATCTCATGACTGATAGTCGACACTCAAGTTATAATATACGGACCCATTTGCAAAAGTTCTAAAGATCCTCAGTTTTGAGAGAGTTTAATGATGTTGCAGGGAGCAGGGAAAAGAATGTCCGTCGTTGCACATACCGCCGCTCTAAGATGGCGGTACATAAATGCGACAACTTTCGCAAGGCTCCCACTATCAGCGTTCAGAAAATTCATTTCTATTGTTATTTAAAAGCTGTAATTGCGTTTTCCATCACTAAACAGCTAAACTGTTTGTAGTGAAAGTGCGTAAAAACCTCGTAACTTCGGCTAACGCCACTACAACATAAGTATAGCTTCGTCTTACTCCTAGTCTGTGACGTCACCAGAGCATCAGCCAGTGACAGAGGGTTTTCGATCACGTGACCAGATTTGATGTTTAATGATTTTTAAGCTTGCTATTTAAATGATATAATAAATCAGAATAACTACAATCCGAACCACGTTTTTAACACAGGATAATAGCCTATTAAGACACAGGCCAATAGTGAACTCAATCACACACAATCTACACTCACTCAGAACAATATACAATACACAATAACAATATACAATAAAATATACAATAACAATGTTATTGTTTTCAAAAGACTCACTAGAATTTAAAATTTAAGTGACTGATCACTCAAAGCATATACCTTACAGTCTCATGATGCTGGCGTCGTCGAACGTCGTTATCTTCTGGAGAGCTGGGTTGGCACCAGCAGTGTCCAAACATGCTCCATTTCCGAAGTTTTCGACACCTCATTAATATTGTATTGTGGCAGAAACTGTTGTCTCAGTTTTAGTCTCCACCAATTCTAGCCTGTGAGTGTAGGCTTTCGAGAAAGTCACATGCTGTTAACTCGCAAAATGCACGCAATGGCAGTTCGTCCTACAGATTCCCGCCTCGAGGCTCAAAGCTGCTGCTAACGACGCGTGAAGCGGCAAATTCTTCCTCTGCGACCAGCGAGCGCACCCACGCACTCCAAGTTTCAAAGCCATTGCTAGGAAGACATATCAGTCCTTAACCTTACATTTACCTTTGTCCTATCGTACCACAGTGATTACAATAGCGGCACTTTAACATAATAAGCATCGAATTTTTGATTAACGTGTACTACTTCCAAAATATGTAGGAATCGATAAATCTGAGTAAGTTTGACTTGTGACATAAAAATATGTGCAATACTGGCACTGTGTTGGGGCGTTACAAGCGTTATCTGCTGCTGTGAGTAATGACCTTTTGTGAGGTACTCGATTCGAAACGTCCATTGCATGTGGTTTCAATCATAGTGTCCACTCGGAAACTGGTTGAGATGGACCTGCATTCGTTGTCAGCAATGGGTTTCCAACAAATTGTCATTGACAATGCGTGACACTCGTCTCCTACAGCTGTCCGTTAGAATTCTTTTACAGCCACTGTTCTTACGTCGAGTTACATGGCTGCGAGTGCTATACGGTTCTTTGTAACCACATTGGACAGGCCACAACCATACTCCAACAAATCGGGGATCATTCGCAGTGATCTGGGGCAGATCCAAAGGCGATAGTTAATTTCAGTCATTCTGTCATGTCTTCACGGCGATCCATTTAACTGTGGTGATACCATGCCACCGATTGGTACATAAACATGGGAGTGTGTGGGTTTTATGCTGTCAAGCTGCACAATGGATTGATCCAGCAAGTACCCTTTGGCTCCTGCAAGAAACAATTTCCACCTCACACTACTACAGAAGTCAATCAGACGCTCCTAATGTACCAACAAGAACTGCTTGAAAAACATTCAGCAACAGATTTCTTCTGGAGCCGTCCGTTGCAACAGCCAGAGCGAGAGCACCAGCAGCAGTGAGTACTGTTTGTATAAAGCGTTTATTTTGCATTTTGTTTACGACCTTCCACTAAGGAAGGGATTCTATTTGTGTCTATCTGCTCTGCATAGAAACTAACAGTTCTTGATCGTTAGGAGAGAAATTTATTTTTTACTTATTTGCTGCGCTTAGCTTTTAAATAGTTTTTCTGGGAAAACCTAGCGTAGTTTTCGCGTCTCGTATTTCAGTGAGTGTTTCTTGATTATCAGAGTAGCTCATCAGAAGATTATCTTGGGAATTTGTCACCGTATAGAGTAGGGTAAACATAGTCATGTGTAGGGACTGTGGTTGTTGTGAGCGGACGCAAGGAGAATTGGCCACTCTTCGGGGGCAGGTGGAGGCTTTGTCTGTTAGGCTCATCGAGCTCGAGGCGCAGGCGTCGGCTCGTAGTGGCGTTGGGGCAACTGTGGTGAGACCTATGCCTACTTCGGTGGCCTTGGAATCACATGGAACCCCTGATGTCGCTGCGTCTTCCGGCAGTGAGCATCTTACCGGTCAGCCATCACTCCAGGGTGAATGGCGGACAGTGGTGGGCTCGCGCGTGCCTGGCCGAAAGGCGAAGGTGGAATCTGGCCGCGTGGCAGCTGCCTTACCCCTTTCCAACAGGTACGGGGTGCTTCCTAGTGGTGATGACATCGTTTCCGAGCCACCACAGGATGCCTCGCCTGTTGGGCCAGTGGCCGATTCTCCGGCAAGGTCCCGACAGTCACAGAGGGCGGGCCTATTAGTTATAGGGAGCTCCAACGTTAGGCGGGTTATGGAGCCCCTCAGGAAAATAGCGGGTAGGTCGGGGAAGAATGCCAGTGTGCACTCGGTGTGCTTGCTGGGGGGTCTCGTCCATAATGTGGAGGAGGCCCTTCCGGCAGCTATTGAACGCACTGGGTGTGACCGGCTGCAGATAGTAGCACATGTCGGAACGAATGACGCCTGCCGCTTGGGTTCTGAGGCCATCCTTGGTTCCTTCCGGCGGCTGGCTGATTTGGTGAAGACAACCAGCATCGCACGCGGAGTGCAAGCTGAGCTTAATATCTGCAGCATAGTGCCCAGAGTCGATCGCGGTCCTCTGGTTTGGAGCCGTGTGGAGGGTCTAAACCAGAGGCTCAGACGACTCTGCGACTATAATGGTTGCAAATTCATCGACCTCCGTTATTGGGTGGAGAACTGTAGGGCCCCCCTAGACAGGTCAGGCGTGCACTACACACCGGAAGCAGCTACTAGGGTAGCAGAGTACGTGTGGCGTGCACACGGGGGTTTTTTAGGTTAGAGGGACCCCCCCTTGGGCGAAACGATAAAATACCTGACGGCTTACCAGAGAGAACATCAGCATCGTTGATAAAGAACGTCCGTCCTCAGAGACCAAAAACAGGAAAAGTTAACGTAATATTGGTAAACTGCAGGAGTATCCAGGGCAAGGTTCCTGAATTAGTATCGCTTATTGAAGGAAATAGTGCGCATATAGTATTAGGAACGGAAAGTTGGTTAAAACCGGAAGTGAACAGTAACGAAATCCTAGACACACAATGGAATATATACCGCAAGGATAGGATAAACGCCAATGGTGGAGGAGTATTTATAGCAGTAAAGAATTCAATAATATCCAGTGAAGTTATTAGCGAATGCGAATGTGAAATAATCTGGGTTAAGTTAAGTATCAAAGGTGGGTCAGATATGATAGTCGGATGCTTCTATAGACCACCTGCATCAGCAACCGTAGTAGTTGAGCGCCTCAGAGAGAACCTGCAGAACGTCGTGAAGAAGTTTCGTGATCATACTATTGTAATAGGGGGAGACTTCAATCTACCAGGTATAGAATGGGATAGTCACACAATCAGAACTGGAGACAGGGACAGAGACTCTTGTGACATTATCCTGACTGCCTTGTCCGAGAATTACTTCGAGCAGATAGTTAGAGAACCAACTCGTGAAGCTAACGTTTTAGACCTCATAGCAACAAATAGACCGGAACTTTTCGACTCCGTGAATGTAGAAGAGGGTATCAGTGATCATAAGTCAGTGGTTGCATCAATGACTACAAGTGTAATAAGAAATGCCAAGAAAGGAAGGAAAATATATTTGCTTAACAAGAGTGATAGGGCACAAATCGCAGAATATCTGAGTGACCACCATCAAACGTTCATTTCTGAGGAAGAGGATGTGGAACAAAAATGGAAAAAATTCAGAAACATCGTCCAGTACGCCTTAGATAAGTTCGTACCGACTAAGGTCCAAAGCGAGGGGAAAGATCCACCGTGGTATAACAATCATGTACGAAAGGTACTACGGAAACAAAGAAAGCTTCATCATAGGTTTAAGAGTAGTCGAATCATAGCTGATAAGGAAAAGCTGAACGAAGCGAAAAAGAGCGTAAAGAGAGCAATGAGAGAAGCATTCAACGAATTCGCACATAAAACATTGGCAAACAATCTAAACAAGAACCCTAAAAAGTTTTGGTCATATGTAAAATCGGTAAGCGGATCTAAATCCCCTATTCAGTCACTCGTTGACCACGATGGCACCGAAACAGAGGACGACCGAAGAAAGGCAGAAATACTGAATTCAGTGTTCCGAAACTGTTTCACTGCGGAAAATCGTAACACGGTCCCTGACTTCAGCCGTCGCACGGACGCCAAAATGGAAAATATTGAAATAAACGATATCGGAATTGAAAAACAACTGCTATCACTTAGTAGCGGAAAAGCATCCGGACCAGACGAGATACCCGTAAGATTCTACAGTGATTATGCTAAAGAACTTGCCCCCTTTCTATCAGCAATTTATCGTAGATCTCTGGAAGAACGTAAAGTACCTAGCGACTGGAAGAAAGCGCAGGTCGTTCCCATTTTCAAGAAGGGTCATAAATCAGATGCGAATAATTATAGGCCTATTTCGCTTACGTCAATCTGTTGTAGAATAATGGAACATGTTTTATGTTCTCGTATTATGACGTTCTTAGATAATACAAATCTCCTTCATCATAACCAACATGGATTCCGCAAACAGAGATCATGTGAAACTCAGCTCGCCCTATTTGTCCAAGAAATTCACAGTGCCGTAGACACTGGCGAGCAGATTGATGCCGTATTCCTGGACTTCAGGAAGGCATTTGATACGGTTCCGCACTTACGTTTAGTGAAAAAAATACGAGCTTACGGAATATCGGACCAGGTTTGTGATTGGATTCAGGATTTCCTAGAAGAAAGAACACAACATGTCATTCTTAACGGTTCAAAATCTGCAGATGTAGAGGTAATTTCGGGAGTACCGCAAGGAAGCGTGATAGGACCTTTATTGTTTACAATATACATAAATGACTTAGTTGACAACATCGGTAGCTCCGTGAGGCTATTTGCAGATGACACGGTTGTCTACAAGAAAGTAGCAACATCAGAAGACTCGTACGTACTCCAGGAAGACCTGCAGAGGATTAATGAATGGTGCGACAGCTGGCAGCTTTCCCTAAACGTAGATAAATGTAATATAATGCGCATACATAGGGGCAGAAATCCATTCCAGTACGATTATGCCATAGGTGGTAAATCATTGGAAGCGGTAACGACCGTAAAATACTTAGGAGTTACTATCCGGAGCGATCTGAAGTGGAATGATCACATAAAACAAATAGTGGGAAAAGCAGGCGCCAGGTTGAGATTCATAGGAAGAATTCTAAGAAAATGTGACTCATCGACGAAAGAAGTAGCTTACAAAACGCTTGTTCGTCCGATTCTTGAGTATTGCTCATCAGTATGGGACCCTTACCAGGTTGGATTAATAGAAGAGATAGACATGATCCAGCGAAAAGCAGCGCGATTCGTCATGGGGACATTTAGTCAGCGCGAGAGCGTTACGGAGATGCTGAACAAGCTCCAGTGGCGGACACTTCAAGAAAGGCGTTACGCAATACGGAGAGGTTTATTATCGAAATTACGAGAGAGCACATTCCGGGAAGAGATGGGCAACATATTACTACCGCCCACATATATCTCGCGTAATGATCACAACGAAAAGATCCGAGAAATTAGAGCAAATACAGAGACTTACAAGCAGTCGTTCTTCCCACGCACAATTCGTGAATGGAACAGGGAAGGGGGGATCAGATAGTGGTACAATAAGTACCCTCCGCCACACACCGTAAGGTGGCTCGCGGAGTATAGATGTAGAAAAAAAAAAAATATATTCCATATTCTTACACAACTAGTGGAATACTTGGTTATGGGAGTATTGATAGTTACTGTAAGAAAAGCATTAAACGAACGAAAAATATTATTTATTACAAGAAATTCTGAGAAATCCTGTGAAACATTTTCTTATAAAATAATAATAAACTTCCAGGCTCTTTTCGGAACCTTAGATTGCCTCTTATGGTTAGGAAGGCTATAATTTACAATGTATTGAAATTTTATTTTCTTCCTTTTATTTAAGAATGTTATTTCCTCGGCAGAATGGCTGAGAGCCGCACCTACACAACTTGATAACTTTTCTAGGTACGGTCAAGGCTGTCACCTGAGAAATGTAATGGAGTGTACTGTTATGGAGGACAGATGGGGCTCGCATACCCTGTAGCGCACAATACCATGAGCTGCGACGACTGCTGCCTGTGTCACTCGCTGCTGACAAATAACACAACTATCTCTTTCTATCTGGATTGACCTTCACCAATCAAACTCTCCCCATGCCTTGATGAAGTCAAGGACTTCTATCCGCCCCTAGTCTAACTATTGGCGTGGTACACTGGTCAGATAACCAGTCCATCGCGATGTCACTCAATACTCGCTTGCAGCGTTTAGCTAGTACTCTGCCCGTGTTCACACCGCACAATAAGTGTGGCGGCAACACAGTGAACAATGTTTAATCGCAAGCGATCAATATAGAGTGTCACTCCGATTCGCTAACGACAGAGGTGCTCTCCCAGTGAAGTACTGAGGAGAGACTTTGTTCCTCGCTCTTTGCATACACGTATGAGTGTACTCTCTCTCGTTACGCGTTCCCACTCCAAGAGCAACAACGGAACAGCTCCTTTTTCTGGAAAACTTGCAAGGGTATATCATTCGCTGCCTTTCCTCACTCCTCTGACTCTTTGCATCAGAAATATACCGTCGATCACCGTTGCTCTTTAAACGGGAGAATGACGTTTCGTTTGAGTCGACCAATGCGGAAATCTGTAGCATCTCCGTTATGCATATACTGTCTTCCTGTGAGAACTCCGTAACTACGCAGTCGGTCTGTGAAAAAATGCGTCTTCTGGGCGCTCCCACACAATGTAGCGGAATTTACTTTTAAGTCGAACACGGGGGTCGTTATCCTTTCGCTCCGGGAAAAGCTGTCTTCTCTCCGGGCGGTCGCTTCGGCCGAAGTAGGTAAGTTGTTGACCCAGCCCTCTGAAGGGACAGTCTTGCCAGCGGGCTGGTTTCCTCATTAGAACGAAAATTCCTGTGGCCGTCATGTTGTGTACGACAGCTTCGACTTTTCCAAACCTGGTGTGCACTTGCGATTTATTTATTAGATTTGCATATCGCTTACATGAATTCATACAAAATGGACTCTACCTTATCGAGTTTGGGTTCGAATGAAGCGTCTTGATGTGCAGAATACGATTGTGAGGACGGAATATGTAATAAATGACGGTCAGGAGACCACGCCACCTTACAAACATTACTTCACTGCCTTGACTTACGTCAGAGATGGGGGGTCACAGGACCACTTGCGCCATCTGCAGCGCTCCAAAGCGAAAGGCGTTCTTCTCTTTTAAGATGTTGATCAATATTTTGTCTGGCAGTCATAGTTAAAGAGTGCGTCTGTAAAATAGTCATGGGAATGAAAAGAATTTAGTTGCTGTGAATGAAATGCCAATATTTTCACGTTTAAAAAAAGATATCAAACGCTTAGGGTGAATTTCAGCTTACTGCATCTGTTATTTAGTACTACAAAATACCTGTCAACCTGTAATTGTTTCCAACAAAACCTCACATCATTATATCTCATTCCACAATAGTCCATACGCGACTTATCAATTTCCCGAGTCCAGGGCAGTCTCCACAGTAAATTTGACATGTAGCCTGCCAGGTTGTCATGAGTGTGGTTATGGACTTATAAGTTTGTGCCTCAGTAATTCAGATATTTGTGTTGATTCAGCCCTTCACTGATTAACTAATCTGTACTAATTATTCTTCTTTGCGTAGATCAGCGTATCAAGGTTTTCTTTCCTCGTCGTTGATGAAACGTGTAATTCCTACACACGACTGTTTTTTAATTTCAAGTCACTGCGTAATGACTCTGATGGCAGCATGCTAGGGCTTCTACATCTACATCTTCATATCGAACAGCAACCTCAAAGTATAGTTCTACAGTCTTAATCGGCTGGGTACCATTAGGTATCTAATATGTGGTGTGGAGTTCATTTTACTAACACATATCAGTGTTGGTCTTACAATTCCCGTAATCGTTGGCGTAGAACTTCCTGGTAAGTTGAAAAGCCAAATACCTTTATGGCGTTTCAGTTTGGGTAGATTCAATGTACTTTTCCGACAATAGCAATATAAATTGCTAGATTTTTGGAACAATTTAATATCTTCGAATGCGTGAGGGCTTCTATGAAAGGGGAGCGGGAAATGAAAGAAGAGTCATTATGAAACTGAAAAAAGTAGGTTTCCTATAAAATAGAATCAAAACAATAACAACACTATGGTAGTACTTTAGAAAGTGCACATTATTGCACACAACTGAAATAAACAGCTGCTGCTAGGTGACACTGAGTTCCGTGTTGCTCTATCCCATGCATTACAATAAGCCTGCAGCCTCCTGGGTATGCTGTCTACCAAGTACTCGAGACGCTGCTGCTCAAGCTCGCCATACTCTTCGACACTAGGGCATGTCATCCAGTGCGTGAAGAGGGATCGTGCGACGACGCACTCCAATTCTCACCTGTTCCCCGGATTGCTGAATATAATTCATGTCATACATACCGCAGCAATTCCATCCTGTTGATTCCTACTCTTGGGTAAAGTTGTTGACAGTATTGGTTCGGTGATCTCAGTTATTACCGTCGCGAACGACAAACCAATCTTCCAAATATTCTCGCAGAGGAAGCAGAGTAGTACCGTAGTGTAATGGGTATGATAGTAAACTGTTGGATTGAGGGTCGTGAGTTCAAAACTCACCTGTACAATTTCAAATTCCATATTTGGTCTGAGTACATTCTAGAAGTATTCACAAATGACTAGAGTCTTTGTACTGGAATGTTCTGTAGTCGTATGTATACTGTATGTGTTCCGGCCGGAGGCAGTTCGCTCCGCGCTCTTGTATGTGCAAGTGTTGAATAAACCTTCGTTAAGTGAAGTTAGTGTTCGTCATCTAATTACACCTTCTTCTACGTGACATTATTCTGGTGGACGCGCCGGGTATTGGAATTTGTGATAGCACACATTATCGACGACACAGTGGCTCCCATCAGCCCACGACAGAGCCGCCGTTTAGGTGGCGAGAAGCCCGAGTTCGAGCCATATTCAACAGATCGCAATCTATCAGAGAGAGAAGAAGAAGAGGACGTTACGATGACAGCAACTGTGTGCCACAACATGATACATCCTTCCGGATTCTGTGTTGACGGTGGCCAAGATCCAAACAATTGGCTGAAGGTATATGAGCGTACAGTCAAATTTAAAAAATGGGATGTCACCGAGTGTTTGGCTAAAGTATTTTTCTACTTGGAGGGCACTGCCAAGCAATGGTATGAGAACAACGAGGAGAAGTTCACAAGTTGGGAAGTATTCCAGGCGGAACCGCGCCAGTATTTCGGCGACGCACAACGAAAGAAGTGCAAGGCTGAAGATAAATTAAAGTGCAGTGCACAGCGTCCAGAAGAAACGACAGCATCCTACATTCAAGACGTCTTGGAGCTGTGTTAAATAGTGGATCCTAGAATGAAGGAGGAAGATAAGATTGCACATCTCACTAAGGAAGTTGCTGAGGACATGTATCTAGCCCTACTCCTGAAGGAGGTATCGACAGCAGACGACTTCATAAAGTGGTGCCAATAAATCGAGACAATGCAACAAAAAAGACTTACACACAAGAAGTTTGAACGGCTTCCAAACGTCGTATCGCTGTCTGCGATGGAGGAAACAACTGATTTCGCAAGCGTTCTTCGTGAAATAGTGAGAGAGGAAGTTCAGAAGGCACCTGGATTGCACGGCCAGCAAAAAACCGAGACGCTTCAAGAGGTCATAAGGGAAGAATGGAACAGAGATTGAACCCAACCTCTCGTCCTTCATTTCCCGTTTCGGTGAAAAAGTCGAGGCCCAGGCCGAGTTACGTTCGTACAATGCCGTATGAGGTACCTGTTTGGTCAAAAAATGGCTCTGAGCACTATGGGACTCAACTGCTGTGGTCATAAGTCCCCTAGAACTTAGAACTACTTAAACCTAACTAACCTAAGGACATCACACACATCCATGCCCGAGGCAGGATTCGAACCTGCGACCGTAGCGGTCGTGCGGTTCCAGACTGTAGCGCCTTTAACCGCTCGGCCACTCCGGCCGGCACCTGTTTGGTCACCAAGGAAGAATGACGTCTGGAGATTCAGGACAACCAACAAGTATGTTTCCACTGTGGACGACCGGGACATGTGGTGCGCTATTGTGGAGAAAGGCGGTGGATATTTGATGACGCCTGCACCAGAAGATAGCAGACCGATCTTCGCCGACGCCAACTCCGGGACAACTAAGGTGAAACAGAAGATGTAGGTGCAGGACGACGTAGGTCACCATCGCCGCAAGCTAGCCGCTGGGGAGGACGCTCCCCAACAAGCCGATCAACGTCTCCATCGCCGTTTAGAAGATCCAGCCGATCACCTATCCACCGCAACCTGGAAAACTAAAGGGTGCGACCTTCCTTGGAGGTGAGGCCGCCGAAGATAGAAATCCTTGGCCGTCGATCTCTACAAAAATGACAGGCAACTACGTCGATATCCTCATGGATGGCCGAACAGCTCAAGCTCTTGTGGACTCTGGAGCATCATATTCACTCATTTCGGAGAAGTACCATCGCCACTTGGAGAAAACCGTATTCGTCGACAGCAAAACATCTCTGTTGAAGGTGGCTAATGGAAAATATGTAAAACCTACAGGAAGATGTACCATTCGTGTGGGTATAAGTGGCCACAGCCCGTAGAATTCATCGTCTTACAAGAGTGTAGTCATGACGTCATTCTCGGATGGGTCTTTTTTAAAGCTTCTCAGGCAATTATTGATTGTGGTCACTCGAAGATTATGCTAGGCGAGATGAGATACTGTGGACAGGAAGAAGCGCATCCGAGTGTGTGGAGACTATGTGTGCTGAATGAAGTGGTCATTCCTGGAATCAGCGCTAGAAAGGTAACTGTCACATGTCATGCCTTGCCTCGACCCCTGGATCTTGTAGTGGAATGTAAGAGAAGCATGCCACTGAAGAATAACTTGGTCATCCCAGCCTCTGTCGTCTCATTTAAGAACGGCTTCCGTGAATTGTGGATAGTTAACTGTAGCTGAGAACCGCAGACCCTTCCAAGACGCATGTCGTTGCAAACACTGAGCCGTTAACTGAATAACAGCTGAGTGCCGTACAAACTGACCATGCCGACTCTGTGGGCGAAATTAGCGCTACCACTACGAGTAAAGATCTTCGAGCTCGACTATCACCAGATCTCACTAAGGAACAACAGAAGAAGATAATTGCCATTCTTCAAGAGTTCTCTGAATTCTTCAATCCACAGGTGAAAACCAAATTAGATAAATCGACGGTGAAGCACCGTATTAGCACTGGAGACAGTCAACCAATAAGCCAGAAAGCATACCGTGCGTCAGCAACGGAACATCAAATAATTCGCGACGAGGTAGAGAAAATGATGAAAAATGACATCATTCAGCCTTCGCAGAGCCCATGGTCGTCTCCAGTGGTCCTCGTCAGGAAGAAGGATGGCAGTTGGCGCTTTTGTGTTGGTTACATGAAGCTTAGTAAGATAACTAAAAGGAACGTTTGCCCTCTTCCACGAATTGACGATACACTAGATTGTCTGAAGAGGGCTAAGTTTTTCTCTACGATGGACATGTACTCGGGATGCTGGCAAATCGAAGTAGATGAGGCTGATCGTGAGAAAACTGCATTCATCACCCCTGGGGGCTTGTATGAGTTTAAGGTAGTGCCGTTTGGTTTGTGTAATGCACCAGCAACTTTTGAACGGATTATGGATAATGTGCTAAGGCACCTGAAGTGGACGAAGTGTCTTTGTTATTCAGGTGACATCTTAGTTTTCTCAGAGACATTTGATGAATATATAAACAGACTGAGGGTCGTTCTTAAGTGTCTCCAACAAGGCGGACTGAAACTTAATCCAAGAAAGTGTCTCTTTGGAGCAAAGGAAATCAAAATACTGGGACACCTTGTGTCAAACGAAGGTGAGCGGCCAGACCCAGACGAGGTAAGCTCTATACCGGAATATCCTATTATTGAAAGTATTAGAGATGTGAGAAGCTTCCTCGGATTATGTTTTTATTACCGTCGTTTTATCAAAGACTTTTGTATCAAAACCAGGCCACTCAAAGAGTTGTTAAAAGCTGATGCTAAATTTATCTGGAGTGGTGCTTAACAAGATTCGGACTACTGTCCCTGAACTTCGTCTGTATGATAAGAGAGCACCTACAGAACTACACACAGATGCCAGTGGGTTCTGGTGCTGATTTCGGATGGAAAAGAGACGGTTATAGCCTATGCCTCTAGGACACTTACAAAAGCGAGAGAAACTATTCACCTACAGAAAGAGAATGTCTTGCTGTGATCTGGGCCATGTTCAAATATCGACAGTATCTCTATGGAAGGTAATTCACAGTTCTTACAGACAATCATTCACTTTGTTGATTGGAGGGTCTTAAGGATCCAACAGGACGACTCGTCACGTGGGCACTACTACGTCTTCAAGAGTATGGCATTACCATAGTGTACAAAAGTGGAAAAAACACCAAGTTGCCGACTGTCTTTCAAGAAACCCTGTGCAAGACCATCAAGACTTTGATGAAGATAGTGACTGTGTCGCTGCATTGCCGGATCCCTCTGCTGAGGAGAAAGAGGACGCCAAGATCTCTTATTACGCTTGCCTTAAATCCGACCGAGCGAGGTGGCGCAGTGGTTAGCACACTGGACTCGCATTCGGGAGGACGACGGTTCAATCCCGTCTCCGGCCATCCTGATTTAGGTTTTCCGTGATTTCCCTAAATCGTTTCAGGCAAATGCCGGGATGATTCCTTTGAAAGGGCACGGCCGATTTCCTTCCCAATCCTTACCTAACCCGAGCTTGCGCTCCGTCTCTAATGACCTCGTTGTCGACGGGACGTTAAACACTAATCACCACCACCACCACCACCTTAAATCCGATGTGAAAGGACAATTTAAGGTAGTTAATGGATTACATTGCAAGAAAAACATAGATACGTTTGGAAGGAGGTGGCTACCAGTGATTCCTAAACACATGCTTTTAGATGTTCTACAGAAATTCCATGACACACCTGAGGCCGGACATTTAGGATTTATTTATTAAGACATAGGATAGAATCGGTAAGAGATTTTTCTGGCCAGATTTATTTAGGAGTGTCCGTCACTATGTGTTTCACTGTCGAGAGTGCCAGAGGAGGAAGGCAGTTACTCAGAAGCCAGCTGGCCGACTCATACCAATTCCACCAGCCGAAACGCCTTTCCAGCGTGTTGGGATTGACCTCGGACTTTTTCCAACGTCTGCGAGTGGCAATAATTGGATTATTGTTTGCACTGATTATCTGACAAGCTATGCCATCAAAAAATCCGTGAAAACCGCCGAAGCATCCGAGGGAGCCGAATTCATCGTGGAAGACATTGTACTAAAACACGGTGCCCTAATGTCGTTAATTATGGTTCGAGGGAAAGTTTTTCAATCGAATCTTGTGACAGAGATAAACTATCGGTACAACATTCCTCATCACATGACGACTGCCTACCACCCGCAAACTACCGGACTTACTGAACGCCTTAATACGACCGTGGCCGACATGCTATCAATGTTCGTCAATGTTGAGCAGAGCAAATGGGATGAGGTGCTACCTTTCGTGACATTTGCCTACAACATCGCCAAACAAGACACCACAAGATTTACGCAATTTTTCCTGGTGCATGGGTGTGAGGCTGCTACGACGATGGACACTATGTTCCCGTTACATCCTGATATCCTGATGACGTGGACGACGACTACATCGGCCAGGTGTTACCCAGAGCTGAGGAAGCTCGGCAGTTAGCTCGACACCGCACGCTGCAGGCTCAAGAAAACGATCGCCGAAGATATGACGCGAGCCACCGCCCTGTTGTCTGTTAGCCTGGTGATCTCGTTTGGATCTTCACTCCTGTTCGGAAGGCTGGTCTCTCTGAGAAGCTCCTCAGGTGCTACTTTGGACCTTATAAGTTTGTAAGACAATTGTCTCATGTTACTTATGAAGTTGAATATTTCGACCCCACCACAAGACGACGAAAGATCAGAGATACGGTCCACACCCTTCGAATGAAGCCCTATAAGGATCTTACAACTCAGGGTAAATTCGAAGCTCCAGCGACAGGCAACATGCGGAAATGTGACGAAGAGCGTAGCGGCAAAAGAAGTTCTAAGAAGATCACCGCCAGGGTGAGAATCAGTCATCAGGAGTCGGAGTATGCAGTACCGATGAATCGTTCCAGGACTAGGAGGACGAAACACCAAGACGATGTTCTCTTAAGGAGGGAGCAATGTCGGAGAAGAAGCTGAGTAGCACCGTGGTGTAGTGTTATGATACTAAACTGTTGCATTGAGGGTCGTGAGTTCAAAACTCACCTGGACTGTACAATTTCAGTTTCTATATTCGGTGCGAGTACATTCTAGAAGTATCCACAAATGACAAGAATCATTGTACTGGAATGTTTGTAGCCGTATATATACTGTATGTGTTCTGGCCGGAGGCAGTTCACTCCGCGCTCTGGTATGTGGAAGAGCTGAATAAACCTTCGTTAAGTGGAGTTAGTGTTCGTCATTCATCTAATTACACCTTCTTCTTCGTGACAATATATACTGCAGGGTTGGACAACAGGTTGGAGGAGCCTGTTCAAATACTGCACTGCCAGCAAATTGCCGTCGATAGCGATTACAGTCGCCTCGCATCCATACATTGTACCGGTTGGTGATGTCGAAGACGGACGGTCGCTACGAGATACATTTCCATACTGTGTCTCAGACTGCAGCTGGATCACGTCGGAGAAGTGTACACCACTTTCGTGGAAAACCTGAAGTGCTGACAACCTTTTCCTAAGCTCTAAGCTCCCTTCGAGGAATATTTACACATTGAATAGTCTACTTTACAAGCACTTCTCGCGTAACAGCTGAAACAAAACGCTCTGTATTAAATTGCACTGGCAACGGAAATTAACTTTTATCTTTACCTTTTGGCTTTACGTAGCGATTTCGTCTGGAAAAAGCTGGGAATAAAGCCAAAAAATACCGAACTATGCAATACATGAGAGTGGCGCAAAACTTTTTCAACAGTATTTAATATCGAACAGAACACTCTGAACGTTGTCATCAGCCGAAATATGAAACTGTGTAATGTCAATTAATTTACTATAAAGTGGAGGAAAACCGATTTTACATTCAGTAAATCGTTAGTGAAGAATAAATCCAGCGAAATATTACGCCATTCCACTAGAGCGGTATTTATTGAAAACAGAACCGATAAATTCTTATTTTCTTACCGTCAGAGGAAGGTAAATTTTGACTCAGTAATTCACTGTCTGTAACTATTTAAGTTACAGACAGTGAATTACTGAGTCAAAATTTACCTTCCTCTGACGGTAAGAAAATAAGAATTTATCGGTTCTGTTTTCAATAAATACCGCTCTAGTCTTATTAAAATTTATGATGAGAAGTATTATTCACGGTGCACGGAGATGTATCGCCCTTCGTTTCCTGTTCCCGGGGGCTTCCTGCAGTTTGTTGGCTCAAATGGTTCAAATCGCTCTGAGCACTATGGGACTTCATTTCTGAGGTCATCAGCTCCCTAGAACTTAGAACTACTTAAACCTAACTAACCTAAGGACATCACACACATCCATGCCCGAGGCAGGATTCGAACCTGCGACCGCAGCTGTCGCGCGGTTCCAGACTGTAGCTCCTAGAACCACTCGGCCATCCCGGCCGGCTGCAGTTTGTTACCAGCGAGAGGAATACTAATACGTTCTTACAACAGTATCCATGTCCCGATGATTTTAAAGATAATTACCACGCCGTCACTCAAGTACTCAATAAACTGCAACAGTTCGACATATTTTGGTGAGGCAAATGTTGGCAGAATACTGTTGAATTATTTATAGCAACTAGGCAGCTACTTAGGTTCTGAGATTTACTTGTCTATCCATGAGCAGTTTCGCATTTTGTACATTCTACATTTAGAGCTGAACGTTAAGAGTTCTGCAAGTTTTTGCTCTCGTTTTGTTTTGGAACAAAGGTACCTTTGTATAGTGGTACGCGAAATGTGCACCTTCTGAAGGTTCATGAGAAAAAATAGCATGTCCGATGACCTTAGTAAAGTAAATTTCGAAAACCAAAGCCCGATCGGTGGTGGCAGATGCTTTTTCCGGTAAAGTTATTATATTATGATTTACAATAATCTGCTGTTCATTATGGCAGATGACGGTTGATACTCACACCATCTCAATGCGTATGAACCGTAAATAAAACTCAAAGAGTGTTTGTCATTTTATCCTCATTTCCAGCGAAAAAAGACACATTTCTTCTCAACGGACGCGTAACATGCAGACGACCGACAACGTCAGACTGCAGTTAAAATTTCACACATACACTAGTGAAAAATACGAGTATCAGAATACCAAAGAGCATTTATGTGACATAAACCAAAGTTGGTTGGCGTGTTTCTACATATGAATGATGACACCTATTCAAATTTAGCGTCACTCGCATAAGAGCGGTAGTAGTAGCGCTACTATGTGGATGCAAATCAGGTTTGCTTTGAATACACGCTGTAATGGTCGCGAGGGTTAGTTACTTTTGAGGTTGGACGTGGTGAGTTAATGTTAGTCAAGAACGTCTTTAAGGCGACAAAGACACCATTATCACCACCTCACTGAGTTTAAACGATGTCGTATAATAGGGCTACGGGAAGCTGAACGTTCCTACTGCATTATTATAGAAAGACTTGGCAGGAA
Organism: Schistocerca nitens; assembly: GCF_023898315.1. Lineage (NCBI taxonomy): Eukaryota > Metazoa > Arthropoda > Insecta > Orthoptera > Acrididae > Schistocerca > Schistocerca nitens. The sequence goes on along the minus strand of NC_064616.1, from coordinate 511,435,635 downwards.
TGTAGCCACCGTGCGTGATTTCTGGCAGCGGTTTTCACGAGGATGTACCGTCGCAAGAAGACCGTGTTCCGGGCAGCCACATGTCACTACCGATGTGGAAGACCATGGTATGGCTCTGGCAATTTGAGTAGTTTTTGTAACCATAGGGACACAATGAACTGTTACAAATCGGTTACTTTAGGGACAGCTCCGAATCAGACGATTTCGTGTGACAGTAGTAGCACTCTCATGTTTATCCCACACATCCTGACTGCAAATCTATACGTTAGTCTGGTGATTCGACCTGTTGTGTTACCATTGATGAACAGCATTGTAGAGGGTGTTATCCAACAGGATAACGCTCGTTCACATACCACAGTTGTAACTCAACATACTCTTCAGAGTACAGACATGCTGTCTTGGCCTACTCGATCACCATATCTGTCTCCAATCGATTACATACTAGACGTCATCGACGACAACTCCAATGTCATCCACAAACAGTATTAACCGTTCGTGTATTGACTGACCAAGTGCAACAGGCATGGAATTCCATTTCAATGACTGACATCGGGGAACTGTACAACAAAAAAAATGGCTCTGAGCACTATGGGACTCAACTGAACTGTACAACACAATGCATGCACTTTTGCTTGGTTACATTCAACAATGTTAACGTGTCAACATTTCACATTCCTATGGCTGATCTCTTGCTTACACTAACCTGTGATCTTGTAACGTTAATAATTTTTATATGTTACTTCGACGAATATAATACCGAAATTTTATTACTGTATATGAATTATTTTTTGGTGTGCAATTTTTTCTCATCAGCATATAACGCTGGTGAACGTTGCCAAGGGAACTGATAATACGAACTCTCGTGTTTGCAAAATTCATTTGTTTGGCGTCCAGGTAGGTTCAAACCAGAAAATGTGCAGTGACAAAGAGGCAGGCTCGCACACTAATATTCCTGTTTCGCACTGTGAACAGTAGGCACGAACCGAAAATTTTAATGGTTGAGATACTACTATTACTTGTACGTTGTTGTGGCATGCAGTGGAAACTGTATTGAGGGCTCAGCCGGTAGCAAGCTCCGAAACTTACAAAAGGTTACTGTTTTATCTCCTCTCTGTGTAAACGAACCTAAGAATCCACTTCAGTGCTAATATAAAATAACGTGTCACAAATACATGTAACACCGTAATCAAGTTCTGGAAGGCACTTATCTTGTACTTTATGGCACAAATCTATAGACTGTGGCTAGGAAAGTTAGCTTCGCTAAGGTACTAAAAGTAGATAGAAGCAGTTCAAAACATGTGAAGTCACCTTAATATCCTGCCACCCAAACAGTATGGGAACACAGAGAGTGTGGTAAATATCTACCGTGACTCCGGGTCGCTGGGAACACATTACTCCCCTCTAGGCTGATTATTGAACACACCTGTTACCTCGCTTTCCTCATACCATTCGTTTTTTATTGTGTTTTCGGATTTTGATTTAGCTTCAAACTTGGTTGGAAATACTATGTGGTTAACGGCAATGACCTGTGTAGTTCGTGACCCCCTGTGTCACCAACATTACGCCAAGGCCTGTGCGAACTACACTCGTACTCATTAATTAAGGATAATTGCAGAAGGTGGTGCCACACAATGTGGCACTACACAAAACTGGCGCTAAAAGCTTAGGCACATAGCGAACACACACAACACAGATCTGTAAATTCACGGTATTGGTGATAAGCTGCGAAAACACAGAAACACAGTTGCTACAAAACGCCACTGTTTCCTGCGAGCAGCTGCTGGGGTATAGCCTCACATTCTTGCACCAGTGCCTTTCGGAGCTCCTGAAGTGTCGGAGGAGTTTGAAGACGTGCAGTGATACGTCGACCGAGTCCATCCCAGACGTGCTCTATGGGATTGAGGTCTGGAGAACAGGCAGGCCACTCCATTCGCCTGATATCTTCTGTTTCAAGGTACTCCTCCTCCTCGATGGCAGCTCGGTGGGGCCGTGCGTTATCATCCATTAGGAGGAAGGTGGGACCCACTGCACCTCTGAAGAGGCGGACATACTGGTGCTAAATAACGTCCGGATACACCTGACCTGTTACAGTTCCTCTGTCAGAGACATGCAGGAGTGTACGTGCACCATTCGTAATCCCACCCCACACCATCAAACCACGACCTCCATTCACGCCCCTTTCAAGGGCATTAAGGGGTTGGTATCTGGTTCCTGGTTGAAGCCAGATGAAAACCCGGCGAGAATCACTGTGCAGACTATACCTGGACTCGTCCTTGAACGTAACCTGGGACCACTGTTCCAATGACCATGTACTGTGCTCTTGACACCAGGCTTTACGGACTCTCCTGTAACCAGGAGATGCACCTTGCAGGTCTCTGGGCGAATAAACAATGTCGGTTCAGTCGTCTGTAGACTGTGCGTCTGGAGAAACAAAATGGTTCAAATGGCTCTGAGCACTATGGGACTCAACTGCTGTGGTCATAAGTCCCCTAGAACTTAGAACTACTTAAACCTAACTAACCTAAAGACAGCACACAACACCCAGCCATCACGAGGCAGAGAAAATACCTGACCCCGCCGGGAATCGAACCCGGGAACCCGGGCGTGGGAAGCGAGAACGCTACCGCACGACCACGAGATGCGGGGTGCGTCTGGAGACAACTGTTCCAGTGGCTGCAGTAAGGTCCCGAGCAAGGCCACCTGCCGAGCTCCGTGGCCGTCTGCGGGCACTGATAGTGAAATATCGGTCTTCTTCTGGCGTTGTACACTGTGAACGTCCCGTACTGTAGCGCCAGGACACGTTTCCTGTCTGCTGGAAACGTTGCCATAATCTTGAGATCACACTTTGTGGCACACGGAGGGCCGTGCTACGACCAGCTGTGTTCCACCAGCCTCCAGTCGCCGTAGTATTCTACCCCTCATAACGTCATCAATATGTGTTCTTTCAGTCATTTTCAACACACAGTCACCATTAGCACGTCTGAAAACGTCTGCATACTTACTCACTGCACCGTACTCTGACATGCACCAACACACCTCTGCGTATGTGGACTGCTGCCAGCGCCACCGTGTGACGACCGCAGGTCAAATGCACCGCATCGTCATACCCCGAGGTGATTTAAACCCGCAAACTGCCCACCAGAGCGTTGCTTCACCATGTATCAGCATTATCCTTAATTTATGAACACGAGTGTAGAAATCTTCATTTCTTAATTCGTTTTATTCAAATGAACCAGTACAATATCAGATCCGCTTCGTGGTCACGACAATGACCTGCCTAGTTTGTTACACCGAAGTAATATCAAGGCCGGTGCGAACTATGAATCTTTGTTTCTGAATTCGATTTATTCAAAAGTACCAGTGTAAAATCGGATCCTATTTTGCTCAAAAACAGTAACTTTCAGAGTCACGGTGGTGGACTCCGTGGTACATTATCCTTTGTAACACTGCGAACTAACACCCGCAACAGTGCCACTGAGACCCTCAACTGATTTCGGTTCTACGTGTAAGCAGAGCGTACAGCGCTGCGCTCGTGGTTCCCACAAACGGCTGTAAACGGGCGCCGGCGAGCGCTCCCAGATCCGTTACACTGACACCGCGCTGTCGGTTGCCAGTAGTTGCGTTCACACCTCTCGTGCCAAGCGAGACGGCTTGGCTGTACAGACAGTGAACCCGTTTCTCTTTTTATATACTTTTTTCTTTTTTACACCCACACAACTGCCAGATAGAAGATGTTGCAGGTTCGGTTAACCACACAATCTTCGTACTCTTATAACGGTTTCGAATTAGAAAATAACGTGAAACCTTCTCCACCGTATAGATACGTTTTGCTATAGCTGCAGCAATAATGACAACTCCGACGGTGCAACATCAACTACTGTCGTCTATTATGTGTTACCGTGTCTTCTATTTGTTCGTTGGCAGTTGATGGATATGGTTCATGATTCCTTTTGATATCTATAAGTTAGTGTCGTATTCGTACACACATACTCAGCGTTTATTACTGACATTCTGTCGTATTTTTCTAGGTCATGCCATTGTTAATTTAGTGTTCAAACGTCTCCTCATGTATCTGCTATCACGACTTCGTTCTCCATTATTAGGCTTGGCGCTCCTCCCACATGCTATCAGTAGATACTGTTCATTCATTTACTGTGTAGATTCTATTACGATCAATACAAGAAATATAGCTTTATTTTCATTTGTCTATACGTCTGATAGACACTAATAATAGACCGAGGGAGGTGGCGCAGTGGTTAACACACTGGACTCGCATTCGGGAGGACGACGGTTCAATCCCGCGTCCGGCCATCCTGATTTAGGTTTTCCGTGATTTCCCTAAATCGCTCCAGGCAAATGCCGGGATGGTTCCTCTGAAAGGGTACGGCCGACTTCCTTCCCTAATCCGAGACCGAGCGAGGTGGCGCAGTGGTTAGACACTGGACTCGCATTCGGGAGGACGACGGTTCAATCCCGCGTCCGGCCATCCTGATTTGGGTTTTCCGTGATTTCCCTAAATCACTCCAGGCAAATGCTGGGATGGTTCCTCTGAAAGGGCACGGCCGACTTCCTTCCCCGTCCTTCCCTAATCCGATGAGACCGATGACCTCGCTGTTTGGTCTCTTTCCCCAAAACCAACCAACCAACCAACCACTAATAATACTGAACCTCTTTACAAGCCTAAGGAACCAGTTTTGACAGAACGACAAAGCCGAAATTCACCACCGAAAATTCTAGAATGTCCTGTTTATGACAGAATCCTCTACAGTAATATTCCACAGACAGTATTGTTGGTAATAGACGGCAGCTGATGTATAATCTGTGTTATATGGTCTTTCTAAACCCATTCAGGACATTACGAGAAGTAAATTAATATTTTCTGTTGTGGTTTCAAATTACCTAAGACAACACCAGCAGTGCATGGTTAATACACTCAAGTTGGTGCTCTTACCACCGGATACTTAATGGAGTAGTGCTGCACTGAACAGAGTGTACGGATTTTGTGCCCTGGGCGAAGGATAGTCAGACAATGAGGTTATCGCGAAGTTGTATGTCTTTTTCCAGCGAGAGGTTGGTGAATTACTACACAGTGCTCCTTTACTTCTTGTGATGGAAGATGCTAATGCTAAAATAATAACGAGCGGACACGTAAAACCGGTTGACTGCAGCAGTTCAAATTAAACACAATAACACAACGCCAATAAAAACTCACACTAGAAACCGATTATGATTTACAATATCTAAGAGCCCTACATTATAGTGGAGTATAAAATCCACTAAAGCTTCACTGTATATGCGACAGCTTGAGACGTCGCTCTAAATTCAGCCGTTACACGACGTCTGCCAAACGATGACCTCTGTACTCGACTGTGGTAAACACATTTTGCTACTTATGAGTAACTATTTTGGTCAACATATTCCTTCATGTGCTTAAAAACTATCAGAATTACAGCATCTTACTTAGACAGAACTGTGAATAGGCAATTAGTCGTCGTGTAACATCATTTGACAGAGGAGATATTTTTGACTACACATTTAATTTATACTGCAACAGTTGCTGATTTGACTTTTCGCCTTTTCTCACGTAAACAGTAGGAAGGCGGAAAACTGTGTCACCCGTCACAAGAAAGTCACTGTCTATCACTAAGGTCCCCACAATGGTTACTCGCTTGTGGGGGCGTTAAAGTACATCGAGAAACCTAGTTCCGAAGTCCGGACCGGCTGCATTCTCTATTGGTTCCACTATCTTATTTATTTATTACTTCGCTTAAGCCTAGCGAGCGAGGTGGTGCTCTGGTTAGCATACTCGAGTCGCATTCGAGCGGACGGAGGTTAAGATCCGCGTCCGACCATCCAGATTTGAGTTTTCAGTGATTTCCCTACAACACTCCATGCAAATGTTTGGATGTTTCATTTGAAACGGCATGGTCGATTTCCTTCGCCATCCTTGAAACAGTCCGTGCCGGTGCTCTGTCTCTAACAACCTCGATGTCGACGGAACTTGAACCTTTAATCTTCCTTCCTTCATATTTCTGCTAACGCTGGAATGTCGAATTACAGCAGCAAAATCGAAATAAAGCGTGGTCATACAACAGTTTGACCGTAATGCTCGTTATCTGCAACGCACGTCGGCATTACCAAGCATGGTAGGTGCGTAGCCAGTGGTTGGTTGTCACAGTGAACTGATAATTGAGTTTGTTTGGCAGACATTGACATAACACACATTTATATACTTATTAATATGTAATGTACTGAGTGATCTTCCGAATTTTCATGAAAAACATAGTATTTCACATACGACGTAAACTCAGTGTTGGGCGGGAATCAATACCGGGGAGGTAGGTAAAAATCGGTGCATACGCTGCGGCCCGTTCCTCGGACCTTAATAGGTGTCCTATCGATTTTATCATAACTATATAATGGCCATGACAAAAGTCACAGAAAATCGTGGCACCATTTACCACTTCAGTCCGGTGTGTCACTAGCACCTTCTCACAGAGCTGTGAACAAACTGAAACTGAAACCTTAGATGTAGCATAATACACCTAATGACCAAATCAGGTACGGAAGCAAAGCACTCATTGATCGGGCACAGATGTCCTTCTCCTTGTTTGATGTTATATGCGACGTCAGTTAAGGAATTTTGGTGCGCTATTCGAATCCCGGTATCCGTGTAAGAGAATAAGGTCTTTCAGTAACTCGCGGACAGAAATATGGAAACACCAAAACGGCAACACATTGTGATGCATGATACAGTGTAGGAAACCCGTTCGTATTCAGTACAAATTCCACTAGTCTCGGAATGGATAAATACAGCTGTTGTATGATTTTCAAAGGAATCCTACATAGCTATTCCTGCAAAATAGCGGCAAGTTCAGACAACCATGATGGAGGTGGATAGCGATCACGTACATTTCACTCCAAAGTAGACCCCAAAGGCTCATGTAACACTGGGAACTGATATGTGTCGTGGCCAAGGGACAGGCAAAAATTCATCTTCGTGCTCTCAGAATGTCCTGGAAGATGCGGGCTGTGTAAACAGGGGCCGTGTCGTCTCGGAAAACAGCATCGCCATTGGGGAACAAACATTGTGCCATGGGATGCACCTGATCAACAAAAATGGTGACGTAATCCTCAGCAGTAATGAGGCCGTACCAGTGGAATACCATGACATGACTACCTACATCATCACTGAACCCCCGTCACTTTTCATTTTGAGGCGTAAACAAGGCCAGAAGTTGGAAGTAGCTCCATAGTCCAGGATTTTGTTTTCCAATTACGGGTATCTGTGTCACTGATGTGTGGCTTTGGAACTCCAGCTTTCCCTGCAATTCCCTGATTATGGAGCACCCTTCGTGCTGTTATGAGGCTGACAGGGCTCGCGAGGGCGACATTCACTTCTGCAATGACTTTTGCAAGTACTGTCTTCTTATTTTTCGTCACAGTCCTCTTCAGTGATCGTCTGTCATTATAATTCAACAGGCGCTATCGTCTGTGATGTGAATTAGTGGATCATGTTTTAGTGCTTCCCCTGTATGCACTGTAGATCTTCGATGCAGTGCCTCTTGAACACCAAACGCTTCGCTCCCTTTGTTTACAGAAGCACCCAGCATTAGAGCACTAACAATTTGCCCATGTTTGAATTCACTTAGCTCCGACATGATGCACTCAGAACATCACAGAACACTATTCGGACCACAATGACACCTGCAACAAGTCGAGTACATTAAGCCTAGTTTACACGACGACACTGGGTTGCTGGCAACTGAGCTACCGGCCACTGCGCGTTTGGGCAACTCGTCGGTGAAACTAAGCACTTTCGGCGTTTTACAACTTTGGCGACATTAGTTGCTTGAGTTTTAAGGTTATGTGTAGACAAACTGAAATATGACGCGGGGATCGGAGAATAATGTTCGCTTTTTGGATATATATGCTTTTCATAGGTGTTTGTGGGAATTCAGTGATGCTGATTACAAAAATAAGCAACATATTGCTGCTCCTGAGACCGTCACGTGCTATCAGAACATAGATAGTTTGACAGTATCTGAGCTGCAGAGCAAAATTTATTTGACTGGGAGCACATATACAGCTGAATTAAGAAAAATACAAGCAAATGTAATTCTAGCTGTGGGAATGCTCTCGTCTACAAAGCTAAAATTCCATCGTTCCAGTTGGCAGATTTTTTTTTAAGGAATATTGTTGAAAGGGGAGAAGGCTACACATATCAAGAAGCTGCAGTCTTTATTCAATACTCGTCTATTTAAAACGTCGCAACAGTGCTCCCCATTCACATATGTTTGAATTTTGAAATATTGCCACTGTACAGGTTTATCTTCAGGAGAGTAGTTTGCAAACCAGTCTCTTCTTAATGCAGCCTTCTTCGAATAACTACTGCTGTTAGTGTTAATAATTATTACTGTTAATGTTAATAATTATTGGTGTTAAAGAAAAAGCGTCATCACCACTAAAACCTCATCTTATAGCATGCCAGGTGTTCTCTATTATAAGCACGCAATGTGATATGTAATTTCAGTTCTGGTTACAGTGCTTCATGGGTTACATATCTTTATTCCTCATCGCATAATGAACTCTATATAGAAGAAACGTGAATAGTTCTGGTGACATTCCAAGATAATTAAAAGAACACCTTGGGTCTTCCTTTATACTCGTAAGTTATTTCAGCGAGGATGCTGACCATCCGGTGTGACGTCTTTTCTTCATCCAGTCACAAATAGAAACACGTTTCTTATTTTTTTTTCTTATGCAGCATTCCACCCAACAAGCTTTAACTCCATCACAACTCGTGCGACGTACAGCTGCCAAAACTTTTGTTTCAGACACGACTCAGGAACCCACAAAACGACGAAACTGAAGTGTATACTGATTTCGCCGTGTCTACATTTAAATATGAAACCACTTGCGTGTAATTCATTCCACGCAATGTCGCCGTGTAAACTAGGCTTTATACAGGTGCCGTTCGTTGTCAAGTACAACAGCGCAGTCTGCTGGCTACGCTAGCAACTGCATTTATGTTCTAGCATTCAGTTCTCGTAGAGTTTCCATATTGTTGTTCAACCCCTCTATATCTCCAGTTACATCTACACGTATACTGTGCAAACCTTTGTGAAGTTCATGGCAGAGCTTACTTCTCATTGTACTGCGTATTAGCGTTATATTGTCTTGCTTCCAGCACAGCTGGCTTACGCACCGGCAATGCTGGCAAAATACAGTCTTAGCGGCAGGAGGCGCCTAACGGACTGCAAAAACCGACCGAAAGAAATAATACATCACTTAACTGACAAGGTCATCATTCGCCGAATGAAGCCATTATGAATTAAAATGGCAACTACAATGTTAAGGGTTTCAGTACTGAATGGAAGCCTCAGAACGAACGGTAAAATTGATGTTAAAATTGTCGACAGCAGTTACCATGAGTCAAGGGGCAAGTTTGCTTCAACACGAGACACACAAATCATATTGTCGATCCTCGTATTATTGTGGAGATATTTTGACTGCAATAGAGATACAGAAATAAGTAAGTTTAAAAAGTCCAAGGAAATCTATTTACTCTGACATGTGTCACTGGAAACCATAACTCACTGATACGAAAATACTCAGTAAATATCCCTGAGTAACCTTCGAAATCTAATCGGTGGAGTTCGAATTCACCCTGTATTTTCTTCATTTTAGTGTCATTCATTGAATCAATGTTTTACGTCGCATGCGCTGTTAGTAAATATTTACGAGAGTTACAGGGTAGTTTCAGGACATGAGCCAATGTAGATCGAAAATTATTTACCATACACGTATCCAACTTTATAGGACTGATGTGCAGACTGTACGCTGCAGGATTTGCGTTGTTAGTAGTGTTAGTGTCGTGACTTGCCGATAGGCGCGGGTACTGGTACGGCGACGTATAGATGAAACGAGTATCAGTGTGTATTAAAGTTACCGGCAGTCAGCATGGAACTGGACAAGGTGAGAAGGGCTTTACTTAACAAGCTATTTTATCAAACCAACAGGAACAGCGATGCTGTTCTTCGCGAGTATCGACTCATTAAAAGAATACAGAAAAGTGCTCTTTCCGCACAGGGGTTGAAGAACATGATTCCGAATTTCGAATTAACTAGCGATTTGGGATTGCTCCTGGGAGAGGCAGGCGGCTAATTGCGCCACGAATTGTTGAAGCAGCTACTGTTGTCATGGTTGAGAATACTCGACACAATGCACGACACATGGTAAGCAATTAAGAAATGTTACCCTCTCTTGTGGAAATTGAAATTTGTTTCTTGCAATGGTTTATTTATTGTTTTTCTTCCGTGTTTCCTTACAGATTTTTTTGCGAAGTTTCGCTGACGTAAGATCACTCTTGTTTTAGGGGGCACTCTGAAGTAGCGAAAGTTTAATTATAACCACTCTGTAAGATAAAAGCGTTTGCAAAATCTATTAAGTCTGGACAAAGTAATAATTCACACTTATTTCCCCGTTCCATAATGTCATTAACTGCCGGCAAATGGTCCATTGTTCTATTCTAAAGCCAGCTTCTTCCTTTGCCTGATTAAAATCACGTAGTTTTTTTTGTGTACTCAAGGATAATTTTAGAGACTGTCGTGTACGTTTGAGAAAGAAGGCTTACAGTTATTTAGCTTTTTTGTGTTGTTTGTTCTGTTTAGTATAATGGAGAGTAATTTAAGCCTTCTTGCAATTTTGTGGAATTGTCGTCTTTCGAAAACGTTCAGAAAATAATTTTGGAAGTATCTGTTGTAAGATTCTTTTCCAGCTGTGGCTCCGTCAACAAAGTAAAACATTCTTTAGTGATGCTATCAACATACTGGTCTGTTGTTAGGAGAAATGTGTAAGTTGTCAGGGTAACTAAGTTGAGAAATAAATGTGTAGACATGAATAATAAAGATATACAATGTCAATTACGTTAGTCTTATTTTAAAACCTTTAGAATCTTTCACATAAAAAAATTGGAGGTATGACTTTTCAGCACGCCTCGTACCTTCTCAAATCCTTTCGAAGACATTACAGAATGCCGATGTATGGTTCATCATGTTTCGCTTGAAACTGTGACATTGTATTTAAAAGCTGCTTCGTTCTAATGTATCGAGAAAGGAAGTATAGGGTGTAAGACAAAGTACATACGCAAAATTTTGGAGTCTTTAAAGGAGATACAAAGATGGTTGATTATGTGAAACAAATGTCACAAGTGCACCATTTCCCTGCAAGAGATCGATAAACTTTATGACGCTAGTGATGTTCAGAGACATCTAACTGTCGTGTGATGCATATTGTTTTAGAGACGTTGGTTACCTGCTATGCATTACTTTTTGTGCGGTGAGATGAAGAGTTTGGTGTGCCAGACACCGATAGATACTCCAGAAGATCTGGTTGCGCGTTTGGGTGAAAGTGAAGCCATTATTCGTGAAATACCTGGTTGTTTTGAGGTGTTAGGCAGTCAGTAGCATGAAAATGCCAGTTGTACATTCACGTATACGACCGAAATTTCAACAAGATCTTCAAAACAAAATTCATCGCACGAAAATTTGAACGTCATCTCCTAACTTCAATAGCGCCAAAACCTGTATGGACACTTAGAGCGGTGGAACGGTGCACCTGTGCCACCTTTGTCTCATAAAAAAGTATTTCCTTTTATCTCGTTTAAACATTCTAAATTTTATATATGTAGTGTTTTTATCTCTCTCTCTCTCTTTTTACATCTTGCATGTGGGGAGGTAGCGAAAGGAAAAGAGGCAAATATATAGTTCCTAGGTAACGAAAGAATAAAAGTGGAGAAGGACTAAGGTTTAATAGATTAGTTTCACTGAATAATATATTGTTCACTTACGAAAACGGAGTTCCGTAGGATGCAGAAGACGACATACGGAGAGATATTCATCAAATACAGAAGATAATTCCAGATAGACTGAAATACTCTCATAGAAAGTATTACTAAACAATCGCGTTTAGAAGAAACATACTTTAATATGGAACAAGAAATGAACGAGAAACAGAGACAACATTGAAGAACCACGCGGGGTCGAAACGGTCTAGGAAAAAATAATAAAAAGCTTAAAACAATATACTAAGAAACAGTGGAGGAATCGAAAAACTGACAAGAACGAAAAACAGGCAGCAAAGACTGAAATCTACGAGGACTGCCAAAACATCTTAGATGTCATTGCAAGTGATGACATAAGGGGGAAACTTAATGTGAAAACTGGACTAGAAATTATCTCAAATAAATTAGTCATATTGGCTCATAAAGGTACAAGGGCTGTAGGGGGAAATACTAAATAAAATAATAAATACATACCGATCTAATGGAAGGAAGAAAGGTTAGGATTTAACGTCCCGTCGACATAGATGTCATTAGATATGGAACACAAGATCGCACTCTTTTAAGGATTAGAAAGGAAACATCCCAGCACTCTCCTGGAGCAATTTAGGGGTGTGAAGGAAAACATACATTAGGATGGCTGCACACGGAATTCAATTGTCGTCCTCACGAGTGCGAGTTCTGTGTGCTGATTGACGGGCTACCTCGCTCGAGCCGATCCAGTGCGAAAAGAGGTCGAACTTCAGGGCATCTAACACCATGCCGAAATAGAGTTTAGTCTGTTTTCCGCTTTGGCAAATTCTGATTGAGACCACGTGTATAATTTTGAAATATCGTGCGTGTATTTAAGCGCCCTCGAATACGTAGCCAAATCAGTATGTGTACAGTCGTGCGTTCTCCGATGGTTTGCCACATACTGTAATACAAATGTATGTAGTACAGTTAATACAGATCTTCTGTGACTGTGTTTTACAACATACTCAGATACAGTCTCAACTCTATCATACTGCAATGGAGCCCTCTTTCTTGCTTTACATCTCTTCACGCGACTAATGAAAATGTGATCCGCGTGGGTTAACAGCAGTTCGCACCTCCGTAATGGAGAAATGTACTGTATTATTTTCTTTTATTTAAAAAATAATTCTCATTATCCAGACTCATATATATGAGATAGACGCCGCCATATTTTGCATTCAGTGGCACAAAATGAAAAGTATGGCAAGGAATTTTAACGCTTCTGGGGCGGAACAGGCGCAATGGACTGCCTGCAGGAAGTGTAGGTCATGGCTTTGACTGGCAGGGAGGCTGGCGGGTTTCCTGCTTCCCGGAGACACGTGGGGACAACCGTTGTTTCTGGCGGGCTGCCGGACGCTCGTCGCGCGCGCCAGCTGGCAGCTCGTGCAGCCAGCACCGGTCCCGCTGTTTCTTCGGAATCCCTAATCCCGTAATGACGTTGCAGTGCACGTGACAGACTGCCTGAATAAAGCGTAGCTGATATGCGCTACGCGCACCGTAGGTGACGAAATGATTATGTTATCGCTTCAACAACATAGTAACACTTGCCGCCTAATGAACAAAATACCAGCGTACGAAATACCAGGCCAATTGTGTTATTAACCTGAAGTGTTTCTAACAAACAGAACACAACAGCCGGCCGGTGTTGCCGAGCGGTTCTAGGCGCTACAGTCTGGAACCACGCGACCACTGCGGTCGCAGGTTCGAATCCTGCCTCGGGCATGGATGTGTGTGGTGTCCTTAGGTTAGTTAGGTTTAAGTAGTCCTAAGTTCTAGGGGACTGATGACCTCAGAAGTTAAGTCCCATAGTGCTCAGAGCCATTTGAACCATTTTTGAAGAACACAACATGTCATCCTCAGATGGCCATTACTTTTTACAGAATATGTAAATGACCTAGTAGATAACGTCGGAAGTTCGACGAGGCTTTTCGCGGATGATGCTGTTGTATAAGGAGCAGTCACTACGGTACAAAATTGTAGCGAAATGGAGGAAGGCCCCTCTGAGGATCGACGCATGGCGCGGGAAGTGGCTATTGATACTCAACATAAACACATGTAACGTATTGCGAATGCATATACGGATAGACCCTTTGCTCTATGATAACACAACTGCAAATTAATCACTAGAATCAAATGGCTCTGAGCACTATGGGACTTAACATCGGAGGTCATCAGTCTCACTAGAATCAGTTACGTCCATAAAATACCTCGGAGTAGGCATACGGAGCGATTATAAAGGAACGAGTACGTAAACAGCGATTAAGTCAAATACCATACTGAGATTCATTGGAAGAATCCTCGGAAAACAAAGGAAGTAACTTACAAAACACTCGTTCGACCAATACTTGAATATTGCGTCGGTATCGGATACGTACCAGGCAAGACTTATAGACAAAATAGAGAAGATCGAAAAAAGAGCGGCACATTTCGTTACACGTTCATTTAATCAGCACGAAAGCGTCACAGCTATGATCAACCAACTCCCGTGACAGACGCTTTAAGACAGGCACTCTGCATCACGGTGTGATTTATTATTAAAGTTACGAGAGTGTACTCTCCTAGAAGAGTCAGCAAATATGTTGCTCCGTCCTACAGATATCTCGCGAAAAGACCATTAAGATAAAATTAGAGAGATTCGAGCCCACACCGAACCTTATCGGCAATCGTTCATGCCGCGAACTGTTCACAACTGAAAGAGGAAAGGGGGCAAGTGGCAGTGGTACACCAAATTACTCTCTGCCACACACCGTAAGGTGGCATGCGAAATAGAAATGTAGAGGTACACCGGACAAAGAGTTATTCATCCCCAGCAGACAATACAATAAGATTGGGTGACACAGACGAATGTTGATAATGGCCTCAATTCGGTAAGGAAGAGAATCCATCAGGTATGCCATATTCAGCTGAAGCGATTCATTGATGACTAGATCCCGTGAAGCTACCAATTCATATGGATTGCTGCACTTCACCGCTGTTCAAAATAGTCCCAAAAATTTTCTATAAAGTTAAAATCGTTTTATTTGTCGGGTCAGTCGATTATGGTAGCTGAATGTTCGTCAAAGCAGCAACTAATGCATCCACTCCTGTGAACACGATTGTTGTCGTCTTGGAAGATGGGTGTGTCTACGACGTACTCAGATTGATGATATACGAGAATGCGCTGCACTCTGCCACCGAGAATGTTGAAACTGACATCATACTTAATGTGCGTGGTGACGTGAATGCGTGGATCCATTATTAGTACTAAACAAGAACTGTAAAACGTCACAGCACCACCTCTGGCCTTTGCTACACCCTCTATACATTGAGAGCTAAACGTCTCATTGGGTCGACGACGCATTCGAAACCTTGCTTAATTTGAAAAAGAGTTTTACAGTTCTCTAGCCACCTAGTGTCAAGTTTCTATTCCGTTTGGCGCATTAAAGACGTATGGCTTTTGTGTCACTATTAGCAATGGCCTTCGGTGTCCATTGCATGGAGTTCCTTTCGCAAACCTCCACTGTGTTCTAGATCGCTACCGCCTGCTGGAGTGGTGACTCTCGACTTGCTTTTAATCGTGGAAGAAATTTTAACTGCTAGTATTTGACCGGTAAGGGGAAGAGAGATGATGGCGTAAAGTTCCTGCTCAACAGACTTTACACCAATATCGTGATTTACATTCCATACCGCTCCGCAGTGCTCCATGTAATTAGGGCATGCGACACTCTTGATGGTGATCTGTCCGTCGCATGAGGACTTTAAGCCAGACAGCCCTCTTGTTGTCATTCGAGGGAATTAGGTACGTACCAGCAAGGAGGTCATTATCTCCCTCTTCTCTTCTCTCACCATCATACGATACAAACACGATACTATACTACGCACACGCATTACAGTCACGTTTATTCTACAGATATACCTAAAACACAATTTTTACACATGCCCAGGAAACGGTTGTGGATACTTATCAGCAGGTCACTTCGCGAACTTCGTCTATACCGTTGTTCAGGCATCTCGGAATTCTAATTCTCCCGTCCCTCTACATTTAGTCCATGATGTGGTTCGTCGTTGCAAGTATTGACTCATTCAGAAGAAACAGCAACATTCACTCAGCGAAAACTAGAAGGAAAAGCGGTATTCACTTGGATAACACTTCCTTAAGCGTTGTACGCAAAGGTGTGCGCTGTTCAGCAGGTTTCATTCTCAGTAGCCTTCCAGCAAAACTGAAACTATTCAGTGATAAACCTCAAGTATTCTAATACAAGTGGAAAGGATTCCCCGCAGCGTACTCTTTCAACTCTATGGAGAAGTTCCTCGCGGTTTTGAGAACTTTCCTTCCTTTATTCCCATACTCTGTCTTTTCACGTATTATTAATTCTTTGATTCTTTATTTATAATTCTTTTTCTATCAGCATTCAGTAAACTGTTTACTGGCTCAGTCTGTGACTAAGTAGCTTTGGTCCGTACGGCCCTACTTAGGGTGATAAATAAGCAAACAAAGCGTGACATAGACACTATCGGTTGGGATCTTTTTAAAAGTTACATGGCTCCAAGTGTAGCACCATTCCTTGGAAACACATTGGACAATCACCACAAATCGAGCATCTTCATTCACAGTGTGGCCGTGAGCACAAGCAAACACGATGGCTCCTCTTTGCCACTCTGGCACGTCTTCACCCATCTTACAACGCTTTTCCATACAAACGACTACAGCATGCATACATCACAACAATGACTTGCGTTAACGGTGGAAGGTCATTTGATCGGTTCGTAGCAGTTTGCATTACCTACAAAACACCAAAGCAACCAGCGTGTTCTTTTAAGGATGCGACAAATATTTCGTCCGGTGAGTTTGTCTTTTATGACCTACATAGCAGATGTCCTCCGTGTTCTTTGATATACTAGGAAGAAACCTGGTTTGGAATCCTTTTATCGCTAGAAATTTCAGAAGAACAAGATCTCTTGCTTTCACAAAACTGTGACATTACAGGCTTTAATCTTGCCTTAAGAGAATACTTGCTATGTGGTTGGCGGTTGGAATGGACGATTTTCCTGGGAGAGAATAAAAGGTTGCTCAGGTACTTAAACGATAGGATTTGGGCATTGTACGGCAAGCCGTGGCTGAGAGAGGGCATGTGCCAGATCAGCAGCGAGTTAGCCGACGTGTTAAAAAAACTTTTTAACATCATATAGCGGAAAGTGTTACTACAACAGTTAATCCGGCTTGAACATTTGTTATTACTTAATGGCAGCACGAATGTGAGCATTTTGCCGAAGTTCCAATCGCCAAAAGTTTACAACAAACAGTAGTGCGGTGTGAGCGATTAATTTACTCCTACAAATTGTGTTGGGCTGTATCATTTCTCCGTCTCTAATGACCTCGTTGTCGACGGGACGTTAAACACTAACCACCACCACAATGTATCATTTGGTAGCTATACCCGCCTGTAACTCTTTTACCTATATTTTCTTACAGAGAGTGCAATATACACAATGAGACTGTCAGCCTTTATGCGAGAATTCTTGCTAACCTACAGACTGCAGTATTCTTCCGACGTGGCATCAGCGGAGGCGAGAAAAACGAATTTCTACCATTAAAATGTGATGAAATTTCGGAATAGAAAACTTTCTTAGTATTTACGTTAAGACTTTATGTAAGAAGAATATTATTCTGTGTATTTTGCAGATATTGGGAGATGCCCGGCGTAGGTACCACTAATAGTATATTCAGCTACGTCTTAAGACTTACTGCCCAAACTATACGCATCTCACAGCTGTCAGTGTCCGCAGATCGTGGTCTAGCGGCTAGTGTTGCTGGCACTGGATTACGAGGTCCCGGGATCGATTCCTGACCGGGTTGGGGAATTTATCTGCCCGGGGACTGGATGTTTGTGTTGTCCTCATCATTTCATCATCATCATTCGTGACAGGGGCTAGATTGGACCCCACAAACCAAACATCATCAACATCACAGCTGTCAGTGAAATCAAATATTACGAGATTGTGCAACGACGTCGTGACATGAATGTTAAACCCCAGCACAATTCGTGCCGTGGTATGGCCGTGTGCCACTACAGATGATGATCCGACTGTAAGATTAGGTTGTTGTCTATCCGAGAGCAGTAGCCTACATGCAACAGACAAGTTTCATCTCCTCTTTGAGCCTTTCTTTAAACATTTATACATATGCCGGACATACATAGACAGGTCATTTTGATCAGCAAACAGTTATCACAGTGGTACACACAAGAAACGAAGTGTCCCACTTTCTTACAGGAGATAGTATTGGTCAAATCTAGAAAAAAGTCTGTAAAGATATTCCGGAAGCCAATAATTACTAAGATAAGAGGAATTTAACTTGTGCCGAGAAAAGTTGGCACTCAATTGAGTAGACTGCCTTCCCTTTACCGTTTGTTTCTCATTTCTTGTTGATTATGGAAGTCACTGTACTTCGTTCTATGACTGTGACACTGTTTTCAGACATATGCCACTTGTCCAAGACAAGAATATTCGCCAGAGCGGCGTTTCTGCCGGCCGGTAGAAAACCTGACGCGCTTGTCCAAGAAGACGGTGCCGGAAATACTGCAGTCGAGGTGTGTGCAACGGAGCAGTAGGATGGATAACAGCGACCTTTGCACTATTTTTACAAAAAGAAACAACGTCGTCGTAGGAAGTATGTGCTGCAAGATCGATTTAAATTTGGTGCCTTCAGTACGCTACATGAAAAACTACGACAGGATGACACAAAGCACTTTAATTTTTACAGGATGTCAAAAACAACGTTTGACAAACTCATTTGCAACATGAAGATACCAATATGCGAAACCGTATCTCAACTGAAATGCTTGCAGTGACACTGAGATAAGTACACAATTGAAATTTACTTATTAGAAACTATTAATTTGCTGTATCAAAAATGAACACCACAACTTTAAAACGCTCTTGATAAACAAAGCAGAATGGCAGTGAATAGGGTTTTCTTATTTCCATTACGATGAAAGAAACAATGTTCGATTTAGAATTAGTTTCAAAAAATTAAATGTCTCGGAAATGTTGGATACGATGGATGCTGGACTTGCATACGTTTCCAAAGACATGTCTTCATTAGATGGCGTTGTACAAGTTGATACTTGATAGTGTTCTGCAGAGGTGTACGCCAAATAGTTCCTATCTTGATTTAGCCTCGATGTATGGTACGATGATGTACCACCAAAAGTTTGGTATACCTGTGAGGCATAGTTCCAGGAATCTTGGGCAGATTGCTGGTGCATGTTTCTGTAATGTGGTTTCGACCTAATTCTTTTTATAAGGTTTAATGACTTCGTACTGGAAGTCTACGATATCATCATCGTTAAATTTATCTACAGTTCGGGCAATCCCCCTAAAAAACGACATACTTCTATTGTGGCCCTGCTCAATAGAGATGTCAATGATAGTCATAATTTTCTATGCAACTCATATGTAGCTTTTTTCTGTTGCCTTTCTTTAACTCAGTGACAATGTCTTTCAGACTGATTGTCAGCGTGGTTTACGTCATCACTATTATCCAGTATATTTGATGAAGTTTCTCGACTGTCTGCTATTTATTTTAGAAAATGTAGCTGATCATAAAATACGTATTTCCGCTTCTTGCTTGCTCCAGAACCGCTCTTATTTCCTTCGTTTAATTTCCTGTGGCATTTCATCCAGTTATCTCTTATGTTTGCCCATTTTTTACTACCATATTTCCTGAAAAGAAAAGAAAGCCGGAGTAGAATCAAACTCATATATTTTTCTCATTTCAAGTACCTTGCAACAGAAAATACTTTCACCGATCTCCATTACAGTTTCAGACTGGGAATAAAAACAATTACTAGAATTGTACGTGAAGTTTGTACGAAGATGTGGTTGTTATTGTATAACACATATACGCCCATTCTGGAGGAAAATGACTGTCTGAATACAGCGCGCCAGTTTGAAAATACTGCAAAATTTCCAAACTGCGTAGGGACCATTGATGGTAAACATATCAGAGTTATCAAACCACAAGAAAATGGATCAATGTTTTTCAATTATAAAGGCTATTATTCGTTAGTCCTGATGGCGGTAGTGGATACAAATTATAATTTTATTTATGTGGATGTCGGTGCGTATGGTAAAGATTGTGACTCAAGTGTTTTCACAGAAACGTCTTTATGGAAAAGTTGCAGACAAACACACTGAACCTACCTCCTACTAGGGTATTCCAAAATATTCAATGGGAATTGCCTTATGTTTTCGTTGCAGATGAAGCGATTGCATTGGATAATAATTTACTTAGTCCCTATGGTGGACGAGATCTTGATATCATTAAGCGTATTTTTTTTAACTATCGCTTAAGCAAAGCAAGACAATTTGTAGAGTGTGCTTTTGGCATAATGGCCAATAAATGGAGGATTTTTCACCGACCTTTAAATGTCTCCACTGATTTTGCGTCTGACATAGTGAAGGCTTGTACTTTTCTACAGAGTTTCATCCATAAAGAAGAGGGTCTTAATACTCTGTGTGCGGATACGACTATAGATGTGGACTCTGACCTGCGAGAACTACCACGCATACAAGCAGTACGAGGTGGCGTGTCAGCGAAGATTATCAGAAATCAATTCGCTAATTACTTTGTTTCTGAAAATGGGAAAATTCCGTGGCTAGGTAAGTTCGCATAATGTATTCATATTTCATGTGAAACAAACAATGGTATAGAGAGAAGGAATGTGGTGAGTAATGAAAATTAAACAAAATAAATTTGAGATGAAGTTAAACTACATACCTATATCATTTCTTTCCCTGTCTCCAAGAGTTTTAATCTTCTTTAAGTGTGTACATACACCCTTCCACGCTTCCAAAGTCAGTCGTCTATCCTATATTCTTCGGTTCTCTTATCCCACAGGACTGGTCGTCCCTCCACCAACTCAATCAAAACTTCACAATCAATATTCAGTTCAGCATTCATCTTGAAACTCAACAGGTAGCACGTATGACGGCTCCAGGCGCGACTAAACTCTCCCGGCAACCGGCGAGCTGCCGGCTCGTGGACACGCAGTCATGTTCCAACATGTCCAACTGAGAACACGGTGCACCGTCCGGCTGCCGGCTTTGCAGTGGGCAACCGGAGGTGCATCCGGCAGCCGGGCGGGTTGTTTTGCCATTTCGTCCCGTGGACAAGCCCTCATAAGAAACAATTTGTCACTACAAACCCGATGGATATTCTTGTCGCAGACAAGGGCCCATAAGCTCACAGGACAAAAAATTAGTGACCTCTAGAGAAACCATTACGAGCATCATTTAACACTGTTTAATTCCTCTCCTGGACTTCATAACTGCCTGGTATTGGTTAGAAAGCGAGTCCACAAGGTTTTCAGGTACGTCGCATCCTGATTAAGCCACTCGCTGCGGTTTCGATCGCCCATTTCCACCATACTGCTGAAATGCTGACGTCGGTGTTTTACCTGCTGTTCCAAGATATTACACCGATTTTGCAGAACAGTAGAGATGTAATAGGGTGGCGGAGTGTTAAAAAAAACAGTAGTATATTCTTCCAACCCGATGACACTTACTGTTGTCGTCTTTAAGTGTTTATGTGAGCAATGGCATCTTGCGATCTGACTGACCCCAAATTTTCATCATATGCAGTTCCCGTCGCAATGTTTTCTCGCTAACAGGTTTGGATGGATCTACATTCTCTACCTGCAGGAATTCTTGTCAGCCTTGGAAGCGATTTTGATCCACAAGTAGTGAAACGCGTCTCCGGGCCCTCTAAATCAGGTCCCTTCTCCCGACCACAATCCTGACGTGTTTCGTGGCAAGGTGTGTTACAGAACTGCTTGCACAGACGTTGAACATTCAGCCGCGATATGCTAACAAATGTAGCAACTTTGCACACTATATGGCCATGGACACGGCCAAACACGAGTACCACTTTTTGGTTCAAATGGCTCTGAGGACTATGGGACTTAACATCTTAGGTCATCAGTCCTCCAGAACTTGGAACTACTTAAACCTAACTAACCTAAGGACATCACACACATCCATGTCCGAGGCAGGATTCGAACACGCGACCGTAGCGGTCGCGCGGTTCCAGACTAAAGCGCCTAGAACTGCTCGGCCACACCGGCCGGCATACTGGTGTATTCCTCACCCTTGAATATCTTGCACGCGTTAGGGGAGCGCGTGTATAATGCATGTGACCGTTCCGATGGCAAATTTGTTATTCATACAAGAGGAGCGTTGAGGGATGTGAATGGCTCTGAGCACTATGGGACTCAACTGCTGAGGTCATTAGTCCCCTAGAACTTAGAACTAGTTAAACCTAACTAACCTAAGGACATCACAAACATCCATGCCCGAGGCAGGATTCGAACCTGCGACCGTAGCGGTCTTGCGGTTCCAGACTGCAGCGCCTTTAACCGCACGGCCACTTCGGCGTTGAGGGATGTGAAGAATGACTGGTAACCCCATTCAACACCTCTGATAGTGTCAAAATACAGACGGCTCACGGCTCTCATAGGACAGAATGTTCATCAGCTCAACAATTATGTGTCTCCGGGTATAATATTTACAGTCTAAGTACACCTGACGCTTAGTAACGGGTTGGAGGAAGCTTAACTGCAAATAGCACAATCAGCGCTTTGCAGAGGTGATCAGTGCTAGATTCCCCAATTGCTATTACCATTGCTATTACCCAATTGCTAGTACCATTCACTGCAAGAGAAAATGTGTGTAGTAGCAACCTCTCACTATCCATATCGATCTCACCTCTTATAACAGAATGCCTATATTCAGCAGAAGTCTTATTTATATCTAATGAAATAACCTATACTTTTTGGTCTGTATAAAGTAAGGATTCAAAAGTGTCCAGAAATTCGCATCACAAAAACGTGGAAATGTTGGTGAAAGTACAAATTTGATTTATGGAAAGGCATAATATCAGTGTGTGACTGAATTCTAACGAAGCAGAACTATTATTCTCTAGGATATAGGTTTGCCACAGGGAGACGTATCTGTTTTCTCAGCTTGTTCAAATGGTTCAAATGGCTCTGAGCACTATGCGACTCAACTTCTGAGGTCATCAGTCGCCTAGAACATAGAACTAATTAAACCTAACTAACCTAAGGACATCACACACATCCATGCCCGAGGCAGGATTCGAACCTGCGACCGTAGCGGTCACGCGGTTCCAGACTGAAGCGCCTTTAACCGCACGGCCACACCGGCCGGCTCTCAGCTTGTGCGTGTACTATTACAGTATCTGTGGATCGAACCATTGGCTAGAAGATGGTCGCTCGTATTGTGGCCACAGAACAAGGTGAATGTTGTGTTATCCGCATCATTATAGCGGATCGTACAATTTAGTTCATGGAGTTGCTTCGATACCGTTGGTGACTTCATACAAGTCCCACTTAAACCTGTTCTGTACTAATTGTGGCATATGCGATGAATTCTTTCGAGCTGACCATAGTCTTACTGTTTGTCACGTTCAGCTAAAAATAGTGAAATGCATTGAGTGATGGTTAAGGTCTTTGCTTCCTATGCAATGTCAGCTATTGCATATCAAGGGCACTTGTAACAGAAATCATTACACTAGGCCAATTATAGGGAGACTCACTTAGGTAACTACATATTACATATTTAAGCAGAACAATTCCCAGTCCCACGTGATGAACAACGTTAATGCTTTATGCTAAGGACTTCGAATTAGTACAAACATCTTCCCTGACATGGGAGATTGTCTAGAATGTCACCCATCGTACATGTCCGGAATGTATTTGTTTAGCAGCTACTCGTGACAGTTCTCAACCAACTGCTATATGTATGTCTTTCTAATTTGCACTCAAATCTTGTGGAGAGGGATAACCTGGTATTGTTATATTGTCATGTTACAAATGAAAAGAGTTTATTCCTGTACCTGAGATTCGTGTAGTTCTCATGCGAAATGGTAATTTTGAGTTAGTTAAAATACTTACATCAGTCTACAGCCACCTCAGTTATATTCCATTTTTGGTGTACTACTTCTCTGCTGTTAGTATCATTAGTAGCGGAACCGAATTCTTTAAGATTAAGAGAAGTTTTTGAGCAGAAGATTGTGTGTTGTGTAAGAAGCAATGGATTCCTAGCAAAGCACGAATGACAGAACGATAATATTTGATAAATCATATAGCAAGTTAGCCATACACACGAAGAGCCACCGTTACAGTCACACGAACATAGAATTTTTTGTCAGACGTCATGAACATTTGAATATTAATTTGCTTAATCATTAAATATCTACAAATCACTTAAACAACTACAGTTCTACAAATCACTTAGACAACTACAGTTGATGCCTAATATAATAACTCACAATTGTTCTCTCTATCTATTAAACATTTTTAAAGGATCCTTAATATCAACAGTAACACAAGGGAACTTGTTTTTGTGGTATCACAGTTCGATACCATCCTCACTGCTGGCAACGGAAACGTACGTTTCCAACAGTCGCCGGTAGCTGTCGCGGAGGGATCTGGCGGATCCAGTGATGCATGGATGCTGACCCACACCTTCAGCGGCTCCGACTACGAGCGCCCTCTGTCAGCGCGATATCGGATGGCCGGCGGCAGCTACGTGGCCCCATCTCAGTCATACTCTTCGACAGTGTTCAGTTTTACTCTGTCTTCGACAATTCGCTAGTGCATTAGTAGCAGGAACCTCGCGCTGCATGACGCTCTTCAAGTTGCTTCCTTTTAATAGCTGGACTTTATTGCTTTTTGTTCTTTTGCAAAATTTCTTCGCAACGCTTGGAGGAAATTATAAGTTTAGTAAGATTTCTGTTTACTGTATTTACGTGTTTGCTAAACATTTCCGCTCCTGTCCAGCTTTCCTACGAAATCAGCTGCTTCACCAGTCTGTAGCCTATCTCTCCTTTAATTCAGTATGTAATATTTACAATTTTTATAACATTTTTGTGTAAGTATAACATTTTTCACTAATTTTAGAAATAGGATACTGTTCTTAACAGTCACAACGAAATTCAATAATATTTACATAATGTAATTTTACAATCAGTACATACTATTTCAATAATTGCTAAGATGATCTTTAATGAATATAGTTTGGCTAGTTCGCATGCGTTATTCCTTATATTTACGAAAATCTCCAGATAAATGTTCGAAAGCTGTACATGTAATAAGAAATTTAGAATATTGACACACCGTGACGATAAATATTAGATGTTACCAGTAAATTCTGGGCTTCACCAATCATATTTCTTTTACAGTCATTCACAATTTTATGACAGTAAGATCAGGTAGTAATTGTAAGATATAATTTGTCCTTTCCTGCAATTTTTGAGATGCTAGAGAACTAAAAGTTTGCTCCGTGTTAAATAACAACAATGAGATAACTATGAATTCAGCCAGATTGTGGAGAGCATAATATTAGCTCGAAAAATGTTTGTCTGCCGAATGGAACTATCATTTTGAATACATCATGCCTTAAAAAGGTCAAGTGTAGATGTTTCTTGTTCCTACGTGTTTTCTATTCTCTTGCATCTGCTTTACATTACATCAGTTTCCCTGTGTTTTCTTATCTCTTGGATACCTGGTGAATGGATGTTAGACGTATCAAGACTGTTCTTTAACAGTCTTGATCCGTCTAACATCCATTCATGAGGTTGTTTGTCCCGTCCATATCCATTTGGCTTTCATTACAGTCAAAATTATTTCTTCCAATACAGTCTGTTGCCTCATCCATTTACATTTGCTGTCCCTCCTATAACTATAAATTAACCTTTAGAAAATCTTTGCGTATTAAGTAACTATGGAAAAACAGTAACATACTTGGAAGAGTCTGATGTGATTGTAAAGCCATTTTAAAAAACAATGCATCTTTTCAGACATGCTAGTTATTGAAGAAACAGAAGTTAATTATTTATTGTAACAACCGGTTTCAAATTACCATTCGTATCAATCTGTGCTTACGAAATCGTGTAACTGCCAGTTTCGTAGAACGAAGAAGCACTAAACTTGATTATGTACCAGACAATTAATATCACAGATAAGGTTTTGTGGTATTGATTACCAAACTAGACTACAAAAAAGTAGTAACCTGCAGCTCAAGGGGTCTTTCACACATTAACTACCGCAGCTCAAACTCGAAGTTGTCACAATGGAAGACTAATTGTCTCCTTAAATTGCACATGAATTGCGGACACATAGGTGACGATTTTCAGTTTAACCACAAACGGAAGAGGCTCTCTGTGTCAGTTGATATGTTACTTTCTCTTATGTTGAAATTTGTTTACCGTGCCTGAGTCTGTTACTACCACAGACCACTAGGTAAGATTCATCACAGGTCTTATACAATCTTATTAAGATTTCTCATAAAACTTTTGATTCCTAACTGTACACACTAAATGTCATAATTGTGTCAGGTAAGAGATATTTCCTTAAAAATTTGTGTACAGAACCTTTTTAGGGCTGCATGAGAAGATATAGTTAAAATCAGTATGTACGAGGACCACAATTCTGTGACACAGACATAAAAGTTTAGTCTTTTTCGTTTGTTTCACGGATTTTTAAAATTGAATCGTCTATAATCAGGCACATTTTAGCTAAAAATCGCAACCTACTTTTTAGGTTCTCAGGATACTCGTAAAACAATGTTAATGCCCTCTTTCGTCAAACGCACCACCATCAATAGTGTTACTTTACCTGACATCTTGAGACAATCTATAGAGGCTTGAGATTTATGCAGGATATTGCAGAACACAATGTTGAAGAGTATCTGCGAGCCATTGTTTCTTCTCGACTTCTTGGAAAATATTGGTAAATAAAGTGTCTCCCATGAAATTTTCCATTTTATGCTAATCGCAGTATTATTGACATTTTAGAAGTGAGAGAAACATGTTTTGTCTAACATCTAACAAGAGCACTAACTACGTTGGTTTGTTGATACGGGGGAGGGGACCAAACAGCGAGGTCATTGGTCCCATCGGATTTGGGAAGGATGAGGAATGAAATAGGCTGTGCCCTTTCAAAGGAACCACCCCGGCATTTGCCTGAAGTAATTTAGGGATATCATGGAAAACCTAAATCAGGTTGGCTGGACGCGGATTTGAGCCGTCGTCCTCCTGAATGCGAGTCCAGTGTGCCAACCACTGCGCCACCTCACTTGGTAGCACAAACTAGGTAACATTTACGTATACCTGTACAATGAGTAATGCATTTATCAATAACAGAAGTACTCAGAATACATCTGAGTAACCGTCAGTCGCGTCTCTTCTATGAAGGTACTGAAGGAGAAATTACGTCACGCTGCACGTTTAGTCGATGCTAAATAAGGTGATGATTATTTAATGAACAATGAATTACTGAAATTGGGTGTAGAGATTTCAGTTTCATATAGTTTATAGAGAGGATTATTGAATATAATAAGAACCTATATAGTCTTGGATCATTTAATTATCTCAGCTGTTCGGAAAGTGTTTCATTGCACTATTCCCCCAATACAGACTTTTCCAGAAACTCGGGGATACTGTGTAGCTCTGTTCCTAGAGATGCCTGAGTGCTGTTGTGTTTTCCCCCGAAAGACGATACTCGGCAGAACGTCAGAACCCACTCGCACAGTGGGCGTCAACTTGGTGGCTCAGGTGTCAGCAAACGGCAGCTGTGTTCCTTCCAAAGCGCTGGAACTTCTTTCGAGTGTCTGTCTTCCCTTACAGCCTCTGCACTCTCTAAAGTGTAGTACTGTAAGGTAACTACAAGCGTACCTCACGCTTCATAGGTTTTTATTTGTCGAATGAACTAATAAAAATTCGTGTTCTCGAAACTGGGCGCGTCTTATGCTGCTTACAGGATAATACAGACCTACTATGTCAGCTTTATTCAATGATTTTGATTGATGTTTTTGAACTGGTATGTTCTTATGTATATTTTTTCATTAGGCCAAAATTTATAATACCGAGTGGTTACAGTTAAAGTGCAGCCACTCACGGAGCTGCAGGGTGGATTTTAACTATGGAACGGCAACGAAACTTAGTAGATATGCTAATGCGTTAATGCTAGAAAACAGTGAGTTCCAATTTCGGCCACATGATGCAAATATGGCGCTATACAGCACCACGCCGATATCCCGGGTGCTTTTATGGAACAAACTGCGTAAGCGGCGGTTACTAATAAACCTATGTTATGCCAGTCTCACTTGTTTGACCTCTTCCGCTCACGTTCCGATCCTAATCCATTACAAATGGAAACATTTCTACACGTCTTTCTCGCAATCAAAGCGCCAGATTTGCATCTGGTAGCTAAAATTGTAACAAATATTTTTCCAGCGTAAATATCTAGTAATTTTCGTTGTCATACGTTAGTTACACCCCAGACTTTAATTTACCTCTGTGAGTAGCTGCACTTTAAATATAACCTGCCGTTTTAACTACCATGATCGCAATGGAGGAAGAACAGTTTGGAAGAAACTAGTGCAAAGACCCAAATGTAAGGCGAACTTGTGATCGAAAGAACTAGCTAACATTTATGTCTGTTATCTATAACTATATAAGACAGTATTTTCTGGTGATAGTTGTCGCTTTGTCGCTAGTGTGTGTGGATATGATGCCATTATTGTAATGGACGTAAATAAGTGACTGTGATTTAAATAAATCAGATGAACAGCTTAAACACGTCAGATGAATGAAATAAATAACCACGTATGGGAACAGTAGCATACAGGGTGTTCCATGAGGAACGGTCAGTTTTCATTGACAGCACAAGAACCATCATCTGAAGCAAAAAAGTCCAGTAAACATTGGCTCTAAAAAGCGTACCTTGAGAGCAACGAGCACTCGTTAATTTTCTATAGGGGGAATCACACCTCTTCTACTGAACAACTACTCATACCTGTTATTATATGGATTTTAGAGCCTAATTCTTTCTTGTGTGGGTCCATACTACCTCCTACCAAAATAAGGAATGCAAAGAGCTTGTAGTAGAACAGATCTGTTTCACAATAACGAAGATGAGGAATTGCTCATAGCTCTTAAGGCCTGCATTTTAGAGCCCATGTATACTATACCTTTTTTGCTTCGAATGAGCGTTCCTGTGATATCACTGAACACTGACCAGTCCTCCTGTTACACCCTGTGTCTATGGCGCACCTGGCGCACTTTGCAATGAATGTCTTTTAAAAGCACAATGGGAACAAAAACTCCATACCTATACTACCAATGGCATCAAAAATACAAAATGTCGAGTGAAAGGTAATTAAAAGTGCTAGATACAGGGAAATTTTGAAAACATTGAAAACATTTTCAGAATCCTAGATGGTGGCGCTAGACCAGCTAAGTTTTGTACACCATCTCTTCTCACCTTCACCCTCCCCTCTGCAACTAGTTTCAGCATAGAATTAAAATGAAGCAGCCAATGACAGGGTAGTATTTTAACAGGTAAGAAAATGAGGCAGCTTGACTTATGTAGAAATGGCAACAAGTTCAAAGATACACAGCAGCCCACAGTAGTATCCTCGCTTTCTTGAATGGCAATATTTTATTGTTTCACTTCACTTTACTCGACGTTTCGCTTGAATGTTGATATTTTTAGAACCATACACAGTCAGAAACATTTATAATATTTTTATGAACAGAAATTTATTTTCCCAATTTAAACATATATTTGAATGGAAAACCTTGCTGGAAATCTGTTCAGAATTTATTAATTACTACTTAATCTGAAAACAGCTACTGTGCCAATAACTTACTGTTATTCCACCAGATGATACAACAGTACTCGCTTCTGACACTTTGTGCCTGATAACAGATGCTGAAGATTGAAATATTCTGTATCCTTTGATCTGAAGTGAAAACATGTCACAGTAAATTTCAGCTTATTAATTTGTATCTTCATTGTTTTTCACTACCATTGTTATGGCTTTACTATTGTCTTATATATTTGCGAAAGTTCACTGCAGACACGTAACATAAAATTTTAGTTCTGCGTTACGGGAAGAATGACGGATATTTCCCCAAGGAAGCAAGGAATGACGTCAGCCCTAAAACTTTGGGAGGTTCAATTAAGAAAATTCGAAGGAAGAGTTCATTTGAGAGGCACACACATGCCTTGCTCATACTGTGGCATCAAGCAGTCAGGCCTGCAATATGAGTGGTCTGCCAAGCGAGTTGATTCATTCTTATTGATCCGGTAACATGAACTCTCGTACTCACAATTAAGTTACTAATTATCCTCCTGTATGAATAATACGCAACGGAAACGCACATCTGACCATCAGTAATTTACAGTACTCTGACTGTTCACTACGCACTGGCAATACCACATTTTTTTTTTTATTTAACGGCTTTTATCAACACGTGGCCATCGCACTGAATATGAGTGGTGCACACATTATAAATTATGGATATAATGACAACATACAATTCGAAGGAAAAGGCCACCAATCTTTTTATTTTCACTATCTTATTTATTCCGATAAATTCTATAACCTAAACACACAAATTCTATAACCTACAACAATAACACATGAGAAATTCCGCCCAGTGGGCATGGCTTTACATTGGTGAATCTCTATCTTATGGTCTCGTAATTATTTAACGCTACAGTGCACTTTCTGGATAGGATGGTGGATCTTTTATTATTTCTCACACTTCGACTCTCACAATCATCATCACGAAACTTTCCTCCAGACCGAGCAGTACGAAAGGAACACGCATAACACACTACCTCTGAAACTACCTTGCTACTCTCCCATGCAAACCACACATACTTAAATTACATGAAATACACCACACTACAACATGAAATACTACACAGGGAATAGTCACAACATTATCACTTTCAGCTTTCCCACTTCAATTAATATTTATCCCAGTTTCACACGACACTGCCCCACTTCGTAATTCTACTTTCCTACTATGAACTCTGGAGATATATGCACGTCTTCCTGTGCAATGCAAGCCAAGTGGCGTTGCTGGATAGATGGCTGACTCACCTTGTTTCTCTCTCAGAGTGTTATAGTTTGAATCAAGCGTCACACGGAAACATATCTCGCAAAGTAATATTAAGAACATATTCATCACACACACGAGTCCTCAACTGATACCATGGACGAGTACTTCTCTTTATCCTTTGTCTCATACACAAATTGAGACTCACACAGTACTCACCACGTGGAAGTACTCGCCTCTAATTTCAAATTCTGCACACGCTATTTCTTAAATATTTCTACTTATTGTACACACGCTAGTAATTCAGCTTAACTTAAGCACACGGAAGTATTTCAACTTATTGCTACACGTGGTTTCATTGTGACCGTTGGTCACTTCCGAAGATTACTACGATCCCATTAATATTACTTGCCTGACATTTAATTCTCCCCACAAGTGTTCCTGCAATAGAGAAATTATTATTTGAAACTACTCTTAAATATTCCACATGCATACCATGTCTCCACTCTTTTGTCTTTACGGAGCACAACTAAGACAGGTCTTAACAGCACAAGATCCAGCGGCAGAGTGCTGAAACATGGCTGTTCTTCAGGTTCTCTCGCACCTCTGTCGAAGTGGGGGAGCACCTTGCTACCGTATTGGTCAGCCACATTTCAGGCGCTCAAAGCTCAGGTAAATTTCATCTCTTTGGTCCCACCAAAGGTGGCCAAAGGATCGTCTCAAAGATGATCATATATTCACATTCACTATCTGCGGTTAGCAGACGACCATACATTCATTCATTTCACAGATCTCACCAAACTGGACGTAGGGATTTATTTTGTGGGAGTGCACATGTGATCAGTTAAATAAATAAATTGTCATTCTTTCCCACACTGGTATCCGGCTTCGCTGTATTAATTGAAATTGAGTTATTATTAGAAAAAATGTGTTGTTCTGACAAAAATAATGAAGTATGTTGTACCTATTTTCAATGTCGGGCGGTACTGTACCCTTTCACATTAACCAAAACGCAGTGGATCCTATTTTTAAAAAAGCAGAGAAATACAGTAACATAAAACGTTCGACGTGGATGTGGGCGTAAGAGGGACGCAAGTCCCCATCCGTGTTGCGCAGTAAAAGTTCTAGCAAAGTGAGAAGGAAAATGCGTACTTGTCATATTGCTTTCTTATCAGAAATGCATTTCAAAAAGAGAATTTCGCATCAAACAGTGATTAAAGGACTTTAAGAGATGAATCTCAACAAGAAAATTTAGAAAAAGAAACCTATGTCTACTAAGAACCAGATCACCGACAGGATTCAGTTTCTTTTTAAAATGTATGAATAATGGACCGTGGAAGATTGATAGATGGTAATTTTCTGCGACGAGAAGAGGTTTAATGTGGAAGTTAGTGATGCTGGCTTCAAACACCTGATTGAGACAGGAGAGAAACTGAACAGTGAGTATATTACCGAAATCAAAAGGTTCCATGAATGTGTTATGGTGTAGGGTGCTTTTTATTCCAAAGAGATTGTAAGGATGAAAGCACGTACAAGTCTAGTTAATCGTATGGTGAACTGTTAACTCATTGAAGAGAAAGTAATGATCAAAGCAAGAGATCATTTCAGTGGTGTAAAGCACGGGCCATCCGCTTTTCAAGATGACACTGTCACGTAACACTTATCAAGGGTAGCACAGCAGTATCTGAATGATTTGGGTTTCAAGAGAATGAGGTAGCCAGTAACCTTCCCGAAAATGAACCGTAATGAGCACGTACGGTCGGTAATGTCAAAAAATTCGAACGAGTACTGCTTTGCCTTTAAAATAGAACTGATGGATACAATAGTTTGGGTACGCTACATCTACATCTACATAGATACTCCGCAATACACGGTATAGCGCGTGGCGGAGGGTACACTGTACCGCAACTAGTCGTTTCCATTCCTTTTCTAATCGAAAACAGACCGAGGGGAAAACGACTTGAAGGGTATCTGTGCTTGAAGGAGCTCATTGGGGATCGGTGCTCGTGATTAAGGTGTCCATAAAAATGAAATATCTATTAACATGGAAGGTAAGAAGACACTATCTGGATATGCATGAAAGAAAAGCCTTTGATGATAAGATGAACTGAGTTGCCAGATCTGCACATTTAGGATAGTTGAATAAACATTAAATAAATATCTTGGCCATATTTATCTGTTGCACAAAGGATAGCAGTAGGACGTAAAATGGAAGTTTTCTAGGGAATACGTAAGCATGTGCTCTGGTAAAAATATCACTTTTATTCAAGAACAGCTGAACAAACTAAAAGCTAAACAACTAATATATGGGTGATGGTTGCTGTTCTTCAAAGAATTCTCGGCTGAGTTACAAAATTACATTTACAGCTGGGTTTTGGAGACTCCAGCACGATTTATCATTAATTATTAATTATGGAAGGGTCAGATGAATCTTTCAATGGCGACATTCACGCTCATATACACATATAATAGATGAACCTATTCCTCAAACTGTGCGCAATACGCTGCATGATGCGTAACTCCACTCCCGACGTCCTTGGCGAGGTCCATCTTTACAAACACTGCACCATGCACTGCGGTACAGATGGACCCAACAACATGGCGAATGGACCGCTAAGGATCATCGATGAGTGCCGCATAAGCCTTCAACCAGACAATCGTCGGAGACGTGTTTGGAGGCAATCCGGTCAGGCTGAATGCAGCAACGTGGGGGTTTCCTGCTGTTTTGGGTGGCATTATGTGTGGCCGACGTACGCCGCTCGTGGTCATGGAAGGCGCCATAAAGGCTGTACGATACGTGAATGCCATCCTCCGACCGATAGTGCAACCATATAGGCAGCTTACTGGCGAGGCTTCCGTCTTCATGGACGACAATTCGCGACCCCATCTTGCACATCTTGTGAATGACTTCCTTCAGGATAACGACATTGCTAGACTAGAGTAGGCAGCATGTTCTCCTGACATGAACCCTCTCGAACTTGCCTGAGATAGATTGAAAAGAGTTGTTTATGGACGACGTGACCCACCAACCAGTCTGAGGTATCTGCGCCGTATCGCCGTTGAGGAGAAGGTAAAGTTGGACCAACAGTGCTTTGATGAACTTTTGGATAGTATGCCACGACGAATACATGCATGCATGAATGCAAGTGGACATGCGACTGGGTGTTAGAGGTACCGGTGTGTACAGCAATCCGGACCACCACCTCTGTAGGTCTCACTGTATGGTGTTACAACATGTAATGTTTGGTTTTCATGAGCAATAAAAAGGGCGGAAATGATATTTATGTCGATCTCTAGTCACATTCTCTGTACAGGTTTATGAACTCTCGGAACGTAAGTGATGCAAAACTTCTTTTGATGTGTGTAGATACTGAAATTTATCTTGTACACTCTGATTGATGCTTTTCTTTCACATGTGAGAGAAGGAGAGGATGTATATAGTTTCATGTTGTACATATATGTATTGAATATGGGTGTGTGGCTCAGATAATTACCAGAAATCTTAGTAGAATATGAAGTGAAATAAAGGTAGTGCACCTTGTAGGCAGTATAGACACATTCAGCTGCTAAGTACTTTTCTATGTAGTTTACAGTTTGCGCCTAGATTTGAGGTGCCAGAGTTAAATGTTAAGCAAAATGATGAAGAGTCTCATGTAAAGACCCTTCAGACTGTCTTTATGCTCCCGTAGGAGCCAGGATTTCTCGTAGCTTCGTGATCCTTACGCTCAGTATATGTTGGTGGCAATTTAATCGTTCGGCAGTCAGCTTCGAATGTATGTTCTTTAAATTTTCTTACTTGTGATCCTCAAAAAGAACGTCGCCTCCCTCCAAGGATTCCCATTTGATTTCCCAAAGCATCTCCGTAACACTTACTTGTCGTTCGAACCTACCTGTAACACATCTATCATCCCGCCTCTGAATTGCTTCGATGTTTTCCTTCGAACCGACCTGGTGCGGATCCAAAACACTGGCTCAGTACACAAAAATAGGTAGCACTAGCGCCATATATGCGATCTCCTTTTCACATGAAACAAACTTTACTAAGATTCTCTCATTAAACCGAAGTAGACCATTCCCCTTATCTTCCATGGTCCTAACATGGTCGCTCCATGTTGTATCACTTTGCAACATTACTCACAGACATTTAAACGGCTGGACTGTGTGAAGGAGGACACTACTAATGCTGTATCCGAACATTACGGGTTTTTTCCGTACTCATCCTCATTAACTTACATTTTTCTAGACTTGGAGCTAGCTTCCGTTCATCACACCAACTAAAAATTTTGTCTAAGTCATCTTGTGTTTTCCTACAGTTGTTCAACTTCGACACACTACTGTAGATCAAAGCATCAACAGCAAACAACAGCGGATTGCTGCCCACCCTAACCGTCAGTCATCTATGTGTATAGAGAACGACAGCGGCCCCATCACGCTTCCCTGGGCCACTCCTAAAGATACCCATGTCTCTTATGAGAACAGCATACTGGGTTAAATACGTCAAAAAGTCTTCGAGCCTCTCACATACTCGTGAACCTATTCCATATGATTGTACCTTCTTTAACAGCTTGCAGTGGGGCAGCGTGTCAAAAGCTTCCTGAAAATCTAGAAATATGGAATCTGCCTGTTGCCCTTCATCTACAGTTCGCAGTTTATCATATAAACAAAGGGCAGGCTGAGTTTCGCATGGGCGATACTTTCTAAGACCATACTGTGTCGCGGACATAAGCTTCTAGATCTCAAGAAAATTTATTACACACATAAAAATTTTTTTGCATTAACCCGGTTCTCAGAACTCCTGAAGATACAAATTGGCTGTAGATATTATATCACAGATACAGTCCCTTTCACTGTTCAGAGATGTCACTAAACCCGCCCAGAGACGTAAACAACCATGCATGAGCAGTGCCTATTAAATGTAGGGGGTCCGATAGCCTATCAGTTACATTCATTCCACCAGGAAGGAGGTACACGCTCTTGTGTTGACTGTAGTTCAACCATGCCTAGACGGTCAATACCGTGGTTCGATCGCGTCTGCATTCTTACTTTATGCAAGGAAAGCCTCTCAGCAATTGAAGGGTCCAGGTGTCTCGAAGTGAACCAAAGCGATGTTGTTCGGACATGGAGGAGATACAGAGGGACAGGAACTCTCAATGACATGCCTCGCTCAGGCCGCCCAAGTGGATGACCGTTACCTACGGATTATGGCTCGGAGGAACCCTGGCAGCAACGCCACCATGTTGAATAATGCTTTTCGTGGAGCCACAGGACGTCGCGGTACTACTCAAAGTGTGCGCAATACGCTGCATGATCCGCAACTTCACTCTCGACGTCCATGGCGAGATCCATCTTTGCAAACACGACACCATGCAGTGCAGTAGAGATGGGCCCAGCAACATGCCGAATGGACCGCTCAGGATTGGCATCACATTTTCTTCACTAATGGGTGTCGCATATGCTTTCAACCAAACAATCGCCGGAGACGTGTTTGGAAGCAATCTGGTCAGGTTGAACGCCTTTGACACATTGTCTAGCGAGTACGGCAAGGTGAAGGTTCTCTGCTGTTTTGGGGTGGCATTATGTGAGGCCGACGTACGTCGCTGGTGGTCATGGAAGGCGCCGTAAAGGTTGTACGATAGGCGAATGCCATCCTCCGATCGATAGTGAAACATTATCGGCAGCATATTGCCAAGGCATCCGTCTTCATGGACGACAATTCGCGAGCCCATCTTGCACATCTTGTGAATGACTTCCTTCAGGGTAACGACATTGCTAGACTAGAGTAGGGAGCATGTTCTCCTGACATGAACCCTCTCGAACTTGCCTGAGATAGTTTGAAAAGAGTTCTTTATGGACGACGTGACCCACCAACCACTCTGAGGTATCTACACCGTATCGCCGTTGAGGAGTGGGACAAGCTGGACCAAGAATCTTTTGAATAGTATGCCACGACGAATACAGGCATGCATCAACGTAAGTGGACGTGCTACTGGGTATTAGACGTACCGGTGTGTACAGTGATCTCGACCACCACATCTGAAGTTCTCACTGTATGGTGGTACAACATGCATTGTGTGGCTTTAATGAGCAATAAGAAATGTGGAATGATTATTATGGTGATCTCCATTCCAATTTGCTGTACAGGTTCCGGAACTCTCGGAACCGAAGTAATTCAAACCTCTTTTTGGAATGTGTATGTTCGAACTGAAAATATATTCAAGGATTCGGCAGCAAACCGAAGTTCGGGATATTGGTCTGTAATTTTGCGGGTCTGTTCTTTTACCCTTTATATACACAGGCGTCACCTGAGTTTTTTTCCAGTCGCTTGGGACTTTGCGCGGGGTGAGACACTCGCGGTAAATGCAAGATATGTAATGGCCAATGCCGTAGACTACTCTTTGTAAAACGGAATATGGATTGGATCCGGACATGGTGACGTACTTACTTTCAAATCTTTCAGTTGTTTCTCTACGCAAGTTACGCTTATAACTACGTCGTCCATAGAGAAGTCTGTCCGATGGTCAAATAACGTTACTTTTCTAAGATTCTCCTGCGTGAACGATTCCTTGAAAGGAAATTTAAAACTTTCAGTTTGCTATCTTCACCTGGCACACCATATTGGGCAGCAGGCGACGGGATGGAAGCCATAGACCTGCTAAACGATTTTACATATGACCAGAATTTTCTTGAGTCCTCTTCCAGATATTTTCCTGAGGTATGACGGTGGAAATTGTTGTATGCTTCGCGCATAGATTTTTTCACAGATACACGAATTTTTACTAACCTTTGCTTGTCGTTAGTTGTGTGTTCTCTTACGAACCGAGAGTGCAACGATCTCTGCCACCGCTGCATTTTC
This sequence comes from Schistocerca nitens, assembly GCF_023898315.1. Taxonomy (NCBI): domain Eukaryota; kingdom Metazoa; phylum Arthropoda; class Insecta; order Orthoptera; family Acrididae; genus Schistocerca; species Schistocerca nitens. The sequence continues at coordinate 511,398,009 of NC_064616.1, read as the reverse complement.
TTAATAAACCATGGTGGGTCTGTTCCATTCTTAATCCACTTACTAGGCACATATCTCTACCGACTGGCAGCTAGCAGTAGGAGACATTCAGACAGTTGAGCTTTGCGAGTAACCAATAGATTTGACTAACTATCAGAGTTGAGTGGAGAGGAGCCTCTTGTAGCTGTAGGTGTAGGAAACATGCAGCAGTCCTCAGCAGTTAGAGGGCCTAAGTCAGTTGGAAAGTCTAACAGAAAAAAGAATGTTCTGCTGCTTGGTGGTTCTCATGGCAGAGGTGTGGGCCAGCAGTTGCAGGAAGTGTTGGGACGTGAGTACCAGATTACCAGTATTGTGAAGCCTAGTGCAGGGTTGGCTCAGGCGAACTGCTAACATAGGGGAATTATGTAGGAATTTTACGAAAGGGGAGCAGGGAATAGTCTTGATATGGACGGGGAATATGATGTAGGTGGTGATATGGCAAAGATAGCTACTCAAACTGGTGCCACTAATGCGCACCTCGTGCAAATGTTTCAGCGTCATGACTGGCCTCATATTAATGCTGCTGTTGTGGGTTTTAACATGTGACTGGGGAAGACAGTGATGGCGGAAGCATGGCTCACATTGCAGTTGTCCCAGTTGAGTCTATCAGTAGATCGGGTTTCACAGGGCATGGCCTGCACCTCAATAGGTATGGGAAGCAGAGGCTGACAATGCTTACAGGTGACAGTGTAGTGGGTGGTGGTGGGACCACTCAAGGAAAAATTCCTGTAGTAGTTGGTGTTAGGACTGTACTTGTTTTATATGGAAGTCAGCTGATAGATATCGATGCTTAAAGGAAGTCCCTCTAACAAAATAATCACCTTCAGAGGAGGTCAGGTTTCCACGTAGAGATGGAATTAGCATATTTCATCAAAATACAAGTGGTATTAGAGATAAAGTTTGTGAACTGCTTATAAATGTTGACTCTCACATTATTGGTATATAGGAGCACCACATACATAATTTCACAGTTCATAGGCTTCCTTTCCCAGGATACAGATTAGCTGGCTGTTTTTCAAGGCCTTATTTTCGGAGCGGGTGAGTGGCCATGTACGTAAAAAACAGTATTCCATTTGAGTCCATAGACATATCACAGCGCAATGAACAGGTATTTGAATTTTGTACAAGGGCAGCTGAATTAAGTGAAACTAGACTTCTAATTGTTGTTGTTACTAGGTCGCCTAACTCTGACTTCAGGCCATTTCTGCTCAGGCTAGACAGGGTTCTTGGTTCACATTACAGGAAGTACCAAAAATTAGTTATATGTACATAATTTTTGTATGTGATTGTGCATAATAAAGGATGCTGGAATAACTCCTACACTCGTATGATCTGGAGCAGACTGTGTTCTTTTTCCATCCAGGGTGCAGAGGAACAGTAGCTCAGCCGTAGACAATATTTTTATTCGAAAATGTCAAATGTATGTGAATTCCTAAGGGACCAAATTGCTGAGGTCATCGGACCCTACACTTACACACTACTTGAACTAACTTCAACTAGTTTATACTGAGAACAACACACACACCTATGCCCGAGGGAGAACTCGGACCTCCGGCGGGAGGGGCCGTGCAATCCGTGACATGGCGCATCTAACCGCTCGGCCACTCCACGCGGCATATTTTTATTCATTCTTCATTACCAGATTGGTATTCTGTCAGTAGAAGGGTGAATGCCCTTTCAGGTCATGATGCACAAATTTTAACATTAAAAAGTTTTTGTACTCAAACAAATGTTGTATATAATCACAAACTATATAGAAAATCTAATCCTACGGCAATAGAGAGTTTTTTAAGCCTCGTTAAGAAATAAGAGTGGTAGGATATTTACAGTGCCGATAACACAGTTGACGAATATAATGCTTTCCTTAACACATTTCTCATGATCTTCGAAAGTTGCTTTCCATTAGAAAGTTCTAAACAGGGTACCATCAGTAAAAAGCAGTCTGGCTGGCTGACAAGTAGTAGAAGAAAGTGGAAATTATATCAAAATGTTAGAAGTAGTCACAATAAAGCTATAGTAGCCCATTACACACAGTACTTTAAGGTGCTTAAAATGTTATTAGGAAGCGAAATAGGGTGTGGTACGCAAATAGAATAGCTACTATAATTCACAGGATAAAATTAAAAATATATAGTCGGTTTCATGGAATATCTGGTAAGCAGCACAAGGCCGTCGATATAGTCAGGTCGTAGTAAAAATATTTCTGTTACGATAAGTCAGATACATGTACAATATTTAACAATCATTTTCTGAACATCGCTGGTGAATTAAATAATAACTTAGTTTTTACCGGTAATCATATAACTCTCTTGGAAAATGCCTTTCGCAGATTGATACCTGAAATATTCCTCTATGGTACTGGCGAGGGGGAGACTGAGTCAATAATTAAGTCACTGAAGATTAAAGACTCTCATAGATATGACGGAGTGCCTACAGAATATTAAAGTTAGGCATATACTTAGCCATAGTTGTAATATTTGGTTTAAGAATGGTCAGTTTTCGCTTGATTGAAGTACTCAGTAGTGAAGCCTCTTTATAAAAAGGCTAAAAGGGTTAATGTAGACAGTTTTATACATATTTATATGCTATCAATGTTTGCTAAAGTTATTGAAAAGGTTGTGTATGTAAGGATAACTGATAATTTTATTTCAAATAATTTTATATTAAATGCACAGTTCGGCTTTAGAAGTGGTTTAACAACCGAAAAATGCTATATTCTCGTTTCTCTGTGATGGATTAACCAAAAGGTTTCGAACGCTAGGCATCTTTTTTGATTTAACTAAGGCGTTTGATTACGTTGATCACAAATTGTTGCTCCATAAGTGGGACCATTAAGGAATACGGGGAGGAGCTCACAATTGGTTTAACTCTTACCTCGACGACAGACAGCAAAAGTCATTATTCACAGTGTTGAGAATGTCTGTGATGTGAGGTGTGAGTGGGACACGATCAAACGAGGAGTGCCCCAAGGATCAGTGCCGTGGCCACTCCTGTTCTTTATTTATATAAAAGATATGGCCTCTAGTATTACAGACAATTCTAAGATATGTCTGTTTGCTGATGACAGTAGCTTCGTAGTAAAGGTTGTTATCTGCAACACTGGCTATGTTTTAAATAGTGCAGTTCATGACATAAGTTCATCGCTTGTAGAAAATAAACTAACGCTAAATCACAGTAAGACTCAGTTTGTACAGTTTCTAACACACAACTCAGCAAAACCCGCCGTTTTAATTTCACAGAACGGGCATATGATTAGTGAAACTGAGAAGTTCAAATTTCTCTGTGTTCAGATAGGTAATAAAATTTCGTGGCAAGCCCACGTTCAGGATCTTGTTCAAAGACTTAATGTTGCCATTTTTACTGTTCTAAGGGTATCTGAAGTACGTAATGGTTCGGCAAGAAAATTAGGCTGCTTTGCTTATTTTCATTCACTTAGGTCGTACTGTATTATATTTTGGGGTAATTCTTCCCATTCTCAAAGGACAGTTTTGGTTCATAGACGGGCAGTTCGAGCAAAAAGTAGTATAAGTTCGCGAACCTCTTTTCTACCCCTGTTCACTAGTCTGCGTATTCTGACATTGGCCTCACAATATATATATATATATATATATATATATATATATATATATATATATATATATATATACTTTACTGTCGTTTCTTGTTAACAACATCAGCTTATTCCCAAGAATTGGCAGCTTTCACTCAGTTAATACTAGGCAGAAATCCAATCTGCATTAGGATTGCACCTCATTGCCTCTTGTGCAGGACGTTTTGTAGTATACAGCTGCATCCATTTTCAGTAAGATACCTCAAGAATTCAAAAATTTTGGACGTAATCAACGCGCTTTCAAAATCTAACCTGCAGAATTTCCTCATGAGTCACTCCTATTCTGTCGAGGAGTTCCTTGAATAATTAAACTTTTTCCTATATTATATGGTTCATTGCGTTTGCACAAACTGAAGGCCTGTCTTTTTTTGGATTCACAAGCATTTTATTTTATCTGCTATTACTTTTATGTTATAACTTCACGTACTGACACGTTCCATCTCCTTGGAGTTTTGCTCCCCACTTTGGTCCTACGTAACTAGATGTGTAAAATAAAAAAATTAAGAAAATAGATCTATGATTTATAGTCTGATTCGACCTTTCCCATAGTTCCTCTATGTCCATCTTACAAGAACTAAGTGATGTCAGTTCAATGTCTCAGTGAGATGCTAACAACTGCTTATCTGCTCTTTCTAGCAGAAACACTCTCCTAGCCTTCTTAGCTGATTTACTGACTTTGGTAACCACAGCTGCTGTGATGACATCATGATCACTAGTCCCCGTTTCTGTACTGACTTTGTCGATAAGGTCAGGCCTGTTGGTAACCACAAGGTCTAAGATATTTCGATGCGTGTGGGCTGCCGTACTAGCTGCGCAAGAGTTTTCAAAAAACGTGTTCGAAAGTACTTCGCCAGACTGTCTGCCTGTACCACACGCAACGAATCCATAGGCATCCAAGTCTATAGTCTGTAGGTTAAAGTCGTCTCCAACTAATATTACATGATCTTGGTATTTACGCGCTACTAACCGTAGACTTTCTTTGAAAGACTCTATAAGTGTCACAGATAATCAGGTGAGCGCTAAAAACATCCAACACTTAATTCGGTTTCACCTACACCTGTTGCACGAGACCTGATAACTTCACTGTCACACTCAACTTCGGTCTCAGCAGAGACAATATTTTTGTCAAATGCAATGAACATCGCCACCCCCTCCCTCCAATGGCCTCTAATCTCAGAGCTTTCCACTTCGAGTTTCAGCTACCTCTCGGTCCCAAGAGTAATTAGAGCGTGAGAACCTTCCCGGAAGGCAGTAAATTTTGGAGTTTTATTGCGATTACTTCGACAACTTACTGATAAAATTCTGACAGTCGAAGTGTCTATACTCTGAACGCGGCCTGACTTCCTTTGTTGCGTATCGACTGGCGATTTTCCACCAGAATACCTCAAACTACCACGTAGCCTAAAACACTCTCATGTGCACTCCACAAGTACCTTGCTACCCTAGTTGCTGCCTCTTCTATGCAGTGCAACCGTGACCTATCAAAGAAAATCTTAGAAATCCCCACCCGATAAAGCAGCTCTAGACATCTGCTGCCAAGGCAGTCGCAGAGTCGACGAAGCCCTTGGTTGAGACTCTCTACTCGCCTCCAAATCATAGGATCCCTATAAAGTATCGGAAGAATGCTGTAGGTTACGAGCTCTGCTTGCATTCCACGCACGACGCCAGCAGCCTTCACCACCTCGTTGCTCGACAGCCACATTCAGTGTCTCCCCCACATCTCGAATGAGGCCCCCTACAGACATACCAAGTGCACATTGGCTTTCTAGCCCTGAACGCTATGTATCTAATGGGCTCCATAACCCGCCTAACGTTGGGGCTCCGGATAACTAGTAGACCCCTCCCCCCGTGGGTCTGCTCGGACCCAGCTGAAGCAGCGGTCACATATCCACTCACAGGGTGAATGGGCGAGGCCAGAAGGCCATTCTCCACAATAACCATTCGCCTTGAGCGACGCGAATGCGTTACCACCCACCCCTCACCCTGCTATGACGACTTATCCATCGCGTCGGCTTCACCAGGAGGTGCTTCGGCACGACAGCCCGTGGGCGAAACAAGCGACACGTGACGTGCCCCTTGCGGCGCGCCAGGTCCCAGCTACACCCCGAGGCAGCAGCCAGAAGGCCACTGACCGTAACCAAAAGCGCATTCAGCTGCTCACAAACTGCAACCAGCTCCTCCTGCGCCCGCACACACCACGCGTATATCCTACTCATCCTAGCAAGTCCAACTGAAGAAGTAAACTGTAAAAACAGACATAATCGTAGAAATGTAACTTGCTACACTCATTATGTGTCACCAATGGACGCTGATGCATCAGTGAGCTACGTAGCTGGCTTTTCATAAGAAGTGAAAACTGCAGTACAGACTGAATGAATGTACACTTACAAAAACGCAAGATAAAACCTCTTAAACAGAAAAACACATACGAAATTTAAGAAATATACTATGAGGAAAACACAGTAAAAGATAAGCACTTATGTTGCCGGTCTGTAGACGTGGATCAGCAGAGAGCTTTGGCCTGGTACCGCGAAATCGTGAGTGCGTTATGTGGAAGGCTGGTTTATTAAATGCCGAGAGGAATCCCTTGCATCAAGAAACACCGTGGCAACTAATTTAATTATTGAAATTGTAACTTTTTAGATGAATAAAGTAGAATGGATTACACATTAAACTAGGTTAAGAAACTCTCGTTACCGGTGTTGTTTTAAAAGTACCTGAACACCGCATTACGGAGAAAAGCGAAATAGGGATATTTTTCTCTGTCGCGTTGTGTGCAGTATTTCCGACAAAAATATTTAAGCTTCCCTTGAAAAGCCTACACGTTAAAAGATATTTTATATCTGAGGCTCAGTGTCGTAATATGGTGTTTTGTTCTGAAGTGCTTAAACTGGCGATATCTCTCCCTCTCTCTGTTTCTCTTTCCCTCCCCCTCTCTTTGTCGCCCTCTCTCTTTCACACACACGCACGAGTGCGCGCACACACACACACACACACACACACACACACACACACACACACACACACACACACCTCCGATTCACCTATCAGCCACTGATGATGTCGCCTTTCTGCTGCTGCAGAGAGAAGCCATATCACACATGCTCTCCCTCTGTGTATCTCTGTTTCTACATGTCTCTTCCTCTCTTGCAAAGCAATCGGGGCTGCGTGAGTGTCATCAAAACTCAGCCATTTTACAAAAACTTTGTCAGCTTTTTTCGTATGATTTTTCAACTAGATATCTGGTTGGATATTTCATTCTCTTAGTTCGCTGCTGTGAAAACCTCTAGCTATGTGTTGTAACATATAATCTTACTGCAGATACATTTTCCGGTTGATCTCATGAACTGCTGGAACTTTGAGTATTTTGATATACCAGTTAGGGATGCAGCCATTTCAAAAACTGCCTTGTGTTTACTAACTCTAACAAAATCACCAGCTCTAAATGTAGCTCTTCGTGCATTGGTTCAAATGGCTCTGAGCACTATGGGACTTAACATCTGAGGTCATCAGTCCCCTAGAACTACTTAAACCTAACTAACCTAAGGACATCACACACCCATGCCCGAGGCAGGATTCGAACCTGCGACCGTAGCGGTCGCGCGGTTCCAGACTAGAGAGCCTAGAACCGCTCGGCCACAGCGGCCGGCTTTTCATCTGTTATGTTCTGCATCATCATATTAATTGTTCTAGGTTTTGTATGATTACATTGGCTTACTAAGTCTTGCACCATACCAAACAATTTGAAAGAATCATGAACAGTGACATGTTTAAACACCTTGTTTGCAAGAGATCAGTTGAACTGCCCCACAGTTCAAGCTTTCAAGACTGAAAATGATAAGTAGATATTAATCTTCAAGTCTGTTTGTAAATGATCTGGTATCCCATTACTACTTATGTATGTTTTTCTGAATTCATCTGCAAAATCAGCAGTAGTTTTAGTCTGTAGAGCAGGAACCCGTGCGTTTTTAGAGTACACGTCACTTACTGCTAATAAATAATTAATAATGTAAACTGTATTTGGCACATCCAGCCAAGTCAACCAAATCGGTTTGATGGAGGTTATCAATTCCTTTCGTGATAACAACTCCCATCAGATAAACTTTGGGTGATGAGTGATGCAGCTCTTCTGTTAATACCAATAAGAATGCAGTCAATACAAAGAGTAAGATCTCATTTTAATGAGGTATGAAGAATGAAGAACTTTGTTACATGGAAATGGAGAGGGAGATGGAAAAAAGTCAAGCAAAATACTCCATGAATTTTATTATGAATCACATTGTTCAACCAACTGTAAAGAAAAAAACATCTGCACATGGTTGTGTATACAGTTTTTTGCTTAAAAGTAATTATAAGGAGAAAAAATATACACTCCTGGAAATTGAAATAAGAACACCGTGAATTCATTGTCCCAGGAAGGGGAAACTTTATTGACACATTCCTGGGGTCAGATACATCACATGATCACACTGACAAAACCACAGGCACATAGACACAGGCAACAGAGCATGCAAAATGTCGGCACTAGTACAGTGTATATCCACCTTTCGCAGCAATGCAGGCTGCTATTCTCCCATGGAGACGATCGTAGAGATGCTGGATGTAGTCCTGTGGAACGGCTTGCCATGCCATTTCCACCTGGCGCCTCAGTTGGACCAGCGTTCGTGCTGGACGTGCAGACCGCGTGAGACGACGCTTCATCCAGTCCCAAACATGCTCAATGGGGGACAGATCCGGAGATCTTGCTGGCCAGGGTAGTTGACTTACACCTTCTAGAGCACGTTGGGTGGCACGGGATACATGCGGACGTGCATTGTCCTGTTGGAACAGCAAGTTCCCTTGCCGGTCTAGGAATGATAGAACGATGGGTTCGATGACGGTTTGGATGTACCGTGCACTATTCAGTGTCCCCTCGACGATCACCAGTGGTGTACGGCCAGTGTAGGAGATTGCTCCCCACACCATAATGCCGGGTGTTGGCCCTGTGCCTCGGTCGTATGCAGTCCTGATTGTGGCGCTCACCTGCACGGCGCCAAACACGCATACGACCATCATTGGCACCAAGGCAGAAGCGACTCTCATCGCTGAAGACGACACGTCTCCATTCGTCCCTCCATTCACGACTGTCGCGACACCACTGGAGGCGGGCTGCACGATGTTGGGGCGTGAGCGGAAGACGTCCTAACGGTGTGCGGGACCGTAGCCCAGCTTCATGGAGACGGTTGCGAATGGTCCTCGCCGATACCCCAGGAGCAACAGTGTCTCTAATTTGCTGGGAAGTGGCGGTGCGGTCCCCTACGGCACTGCGTAGGATCCTACGGTCTTGGCGTGCATCCGTGCGTCGCTGCGGTCCGGTCCCAGGTCGACGGGCACGTGCACCTTCCGCCGACCACTGGCGACAACATCGATGTACTGTGGAGACCTCACGCCCCACGTGTTGAGCAATTCGGCGGTACGTCCACCCGGCCTCCCGCATGCCCACTATACGCCCTCGCTCAAAGTCCGTCAACTGCACATACGGTTCACGTCCACGCTGTCGCGGCATGCTACCAGTGTTAAAGACTGCGATGGAGCTCCGTATGCCACGGCAAACTGGCTGACACTGACGGCGGCGGTGCACAAATGCTGCGCAGCTAGCGCCATTCGACGGCCAACACCGCGGTTCATGGTGTGTCCGCTGTGCCGTGCGTGTGATCATTGCTTGTACAGCCCTCTCGCAGTGTCCGGAGCAAGTATGGTGGGTCTGACACACCGGTGTCAATGTGTTCTTTTTTCCATTTCCAGGAGTATATATAGGAGAAAAAATATGAACTAGTGGTTTAAATGCCCTGCTATTGTACTCGTAGTTAAAACTGACTGCAAGAAAGAAAACGAATCCGTACATTTTCACAGCACAGCATAGCATGGCATTTTGTTTCTCACAGTCAGTTCTGACAAATTACCTGCACATTTTAGTTTAAAAAAATAGTTAGCCTATGTTTGTCTGAATATTTGTTAGACTACTATAAATGTTAAGCTAACTGAACAAGAACTTTTCGAGAATTTAGCTAACAACACTTTCCCTTCATATAATATGTAGCCTATCCGCGTCCAAACATTTATTAAACTACTTGAAGTAAATCGTCCAAGAACTTCTCGAGATTTCTGTCAACATCCTTTTCCATTTATGTAGCATATGTATATCTATATAACAGATACGTTTAAGAAATGTGTAGCCTATAGCCACCCAAACGTTTATTACAGTGTCGCGTAAAAAGTTTGAAGTCAATCAATCCAGAGCTTTTCGAGAATTTTGCTATCAATATTTCCCATTTAAATAGTGTATAATTTCTACTCCTAGTGCTGAAATCTCTGGTGCTTCCAGTTTTCCTTTATGTCGCAGAGACATGGACAATAACTGAAGGGGACCACACTTCATTATTTTGAGCTATGGACATATAGCAGGTTGCTGGTAATATCGTGGATGGACAAACGGACCAACAAATCAGTCCTTCAAGAACGCAGCATTGATAAAAGGTTGTCCAGTATCTGCTTCCAGCCAATCCTGTAGTTCTTTGGTCACATCATTTGACGACAGAAGGATAACTTGGAAAAGACAATCATCCATGGCATAGTCGAAGGGAAAAGATTGCAGGGAAGACCACGGAGATGACAGATGGACCAGATAAAGGAGAAGACACACCAACATCTGGCCACCTAGTCCGAGATCCAGAAGTCCTGGAAAAATGGCGACAGACTGTTAACAGGATTGTGCGATGGGTTACCAATTTTAAGCTATGAAATACGGAGTGCTGAAGATGATACTTCTATTCCATATATATTGTAAAAAATTATGTAGCCTAGGCCGCCCGTACGTTTATTAGAGTATCAGGTTACTTTTCGAGATTTTCGGCAACAGATTTAAACAACACCTTTTCTTTATATAGTAGTATAAAAGGCATTCAGAAGCAAAACGCAGTAAACCAGCTCTTTTTCGAACATGAGTTGTTGCATCACTTTGTTCTCTAGGCTGCCGTCTATCAATTACCCACTTAAAACACCTGCACTAAAACGTACCTGCAAAATACGCTACAGGGTATCCGAGAATGTCTGAAGATGCAAAATTCACTACGTAAACGTTACATATTTTTTTCTGGATAATGCTGCTTTCCCAGCTTATTACTTCATGAACGATAGTTCTGAGCTTATGTGTGGCAGTTTCATCAAGTTGTCCCTATTGCACGCTGCCATGAAATAAAACATTATACTGGCTGTTACCCAGCCATATTGGCGCACCTTTCTTGGCTTCCCTTGTTTGAGAGTGAATGGAGAGTGTTTAGTCTATATTACTGGATCAAATATCAAGAGTGCTTTATCATTTCCTCCATAATGATGAGTGTTAATCGTGGAATACATGTAGCACCTTCGAAGTGTCCCATGGTACCTGGTCGTCTGGCGTGGCCCTCCCGCCTCTGATGGCGTCACTCGACTGCCTATCGCGTGCTCAGTGTAACAATTTGCATACTAATTGCTGTATGATTTGTGTACATAAAATGAAATATGTTTTTAATTACACTGCGCAAGTGTGATTTGTGTGTACTTGACTCATGCCTTAAGAGCTATCTTGCGCTGGTCGCTCTTACTTCTGGTTCGAAAGCAGAGACAGTCACGTGGGTTTGAGATCAGGAGCAGACTGTATGTATGTGTGGCAGTAGGTTGTGTTCGTAGTGTGTTGACATGTTTATCGAAGCGTTGGGTCGTGGACTTGTGACTTTCCTGTGTGTCGATAATGAATACTATGATACAATTTCAGTGCGTGGACTCTGAGTATTTTGCATTTGGCGATCTAGTCTGAACCCTAAAACTTTGTTCTGGTTATTCTTGCGAGTGATGTGTAGTTGGGATTTACTTAGATCGCACCTATGGCGCTTTAATGTTAAACTTGCGCTATAGAACCTAGATAATTTTTTGAGATTTTTCCAGAAATTTACGCAGACGTGAGATGTTGCTACAGTTCGTTTAACCGCTTGCACAGACATTAATTAATTCAGTGATAAGCTATTATTAACATTTGATGAGTGTTACACTAAAATAAATAAAGTCAATTTTGTTAAAAATTGTGTAAATAATGAACATTATTATTCACTGCAGTTTGCTGCCTGCGTTTATTTGAACTTCGTGACTAGATTTATTTAGGGTTGAAGTAACAAAGGTCTCGGCTGCCCCTAGATGGTAACATGGTCTTCTTTTATAAATCCAACAATGCAGTTGGAATCCCAATAAACACTGCCTTTCTAACTTAAAAAATTATAATTGATACAGAAGGGCGTTTGTGCTCATCAGCTGGAAGTTTACTCTACAGTTAGTTTTTACTTGTAGAGGTAACAAGATAGCCACAGGTATCAGCATCTCCATTTCTATCCGTACTTTTTCCAATGTTCATTTCGTGAGGATGAAAAAGTTGGCGTCCAAAAACGTTTATTCTGTCTCTCCAGATATGTCCACAGTCCTTTTGGACCTCATAAACTCCCATCCTGCACATCTCGCAGAGGTCGCGCTGCAGAAGGTGATTATTCAGGCTTTTGACATGTGGTCACATTAATGTAACCGGACAGTGGATAACGACATTGTGACCAAACAAAATTTATTTTCACTGCTTCAAACATTTTGTATAGCTTTTGCTCTACGAGTGCCAAAAGTTTAAGAGTACGAATGGAGCCACACGAAATAGTAGGTTTTATAAAAGTGCTAAACATAATAAATAAGTGCTATATGCCTAGATACAGGTTGCTCACAACGTTCGAGACAGTATACTAAACAAGTCCGCGTTGAACCATTAAGAAACCACACTAATCACAAATTACAAGTTTTTCATTGTAATAATCGTTCAACAGGATAAAATTAAGAGACTTTATATCAGAAATTAATTTCAAAGGACATTTTCTCCGGTATGCACCTCCAAAACATGATTAAAACGAGCGTCTTCTGTTTACTGTTTAGACCTTAACTCATTTACACATGATCACTGAGGTCACACTCATCTTAAAATGAAATAATCTACCTGTACATCTTTTTATCGTTAAGTACTTGCAGGATTTAACAGTTCGTCAGTCCTACATTAACTGATGTTAAAACAACGGTATCATTCTTGCATTGCCCATGAGATGCGCTCATCTCAACATCACTGTGGCACAATTTAATGAGGCATTAATTAACACTATTATGTTTGACGTCCGCCGATATGAATATCTGGACCGTTATGAGGTAGTTTACAGATGACAATGGTCTTCTTGGTTAGAATTATTTTACGATCATTTTGATCTCGAAAGCACAAATGTACATTAAGCTATTGACTTAAAACCATGCCAGCCAAACTTGCTCAAGATCTCTAGTGTAACATTCTCGAATATACATTTAGATCTCACCACTATTCCAAAGACATACAAAACATTTAACATCACTTTCCCCTGCAGGCTAACATGTTGAGGAAGTGGATTACTAACGAAGTCGGCTGGGTGGAATGCCTTGAAATCGTGTAAGAGACTATGAAAATGGTACACACATGAAACAAAGTTTTGCATCACTTCGGTTCCGAGAGTTCAGGAACCCGTACAGAAAACAAATGGGAATAGAGGTCAACATAAATATCATTTCTGCCCTTTTTATTGCTCATGAAAACCACACATTGCATGTTGTACCACCATACAGCGAGACCATCAGAGGTGATGCTCCAGATTGCTGTACACACTGGTACCTCTAATACCCAGTAGCACGTTCTCTTGCATAGATGCATGTCTGTATTCGTCTTGGCATACTATCCACAAGTTCATCAAGGCACTGTTGGTCCAGATTGTCTCACTCCTCAGCGGCGATTCGGAGTAGATCCCTCTGAGTGGTTGGTGGGCCACGTCGTCCAGAAACAGCCCTTTTCGATCTATCCCAGGCATGTTCGATAGCGTTCATGTGTGCAGAACATGCTGGCCACTCTAATCGAATGATGTCGTTATCCTGAAGAAAGTCATTCAAAATATGTGTACGATGGGGGCGCGAATTGTCGTCCATGAAGACGAACGCATCGCCAAAATGCTGCTGATATGGTTGTACTATCGGTCGGAAGATGGCGTTCACGTATCGTACAGCCGTTATGTCGCCTTCCATGGTCACCAGGGGCGTACCTCGACCCCACATAATGCCACCCCAAAACAGCAGGTAACTTCCACCTTGCTGCACTCGCTGGACAGTGTGTCTAAGGCGTTCAGCCTGACCTGGTTGTCACCAAACCCGTCTCCGACTATTGTCTGCTTGAAGGCATATGTGACACTCATCGGTGAAAAAAACGTGATGCCACTCCTGATCGGTCCATTCGGCATGTTGTTGGACCCATGCGTACCGTGTTGCATGGTATCGTGCTTGCAAAGATGGACCTCGCCATGGACGTGTAAAGTGAAGTTGCGCATCATGCAGCGTATTGCGCACAGTTTGAGTCCAGCCATAATTCGTAGGTAGCGGTCATCCACTGCAGTACTGACCCTCGGGTGGCGTGAGCGAGGCACGTCACTGATAGTTCCTGTCTCTCTGTATCTCTTCCATGTCCGAACTACATCGCTTTGCTTCACTCCGAGACCTGGTGGAGTGAGTGGAACTGATTGGTTGTCGGGCTCCTCCGTCTGTAATAGGCGCTGCTCATGCATGTTTGTGCGTTTAGTGACATCTCTGAACAGTCAAATGGACTGTGTCTGTGATACAATATTCACAGTCAACGTCTATCATGTGTGTATATAGATTGTTGTGACACACAGAATGTTACTAGGAATTAGTTAAAACTGGGTAGTTATAATTAAAGTGCAGCTTCTCTCAGCAGTCCACTGAGCTGTAATTATAATATTTCAGCAAAACTTAGTAGATATTCTAATGCGATAACGTGGAACATATATATGCTGCAAAAAAATTATTTACGTCACCTGGTGCATATCTGGCGCTGTGGATGCAAAAAAATAAAAACTTATAGAAAGGTTTCCGTATGTTATAGTTTAGGAATGGGACGTGGGTATGAAAGGTCAAACAAGTGAGAAAAGCATAACACTGATACTATTATTAACTGCTGCTTTCACAGTTTGTTCAATATGTGCGCCAGAGACGTCGTTGAGGTGCTGTAAAGCGCCATATTGGCACATAGTGTCCAATATCAAATAAATTTTTCTTCCAATCTAAAACGGTTCGGCATTAACGCAATTTTCGCTGTTATACGATAATTACAGCCCACACTGAACCTCCACAAGTACACTACTGGCCATTAATATTGCTACACCACGAAGATGACGTGCTACAGACGCGGAATTTAACCGAGAGGAAGATGATGCTGTGAAATGCAAATTATTAGCTTTTAAGAGCATTCACATAAGGTTGACGCCGGTGGCCACACCTACAAATTGCTGACAGGAGGAAAGTTTCCAACCGATTTCTCATACACAAACAGCAGTTGACCGGCTTTGCCTGGTGAAGTGTTGTTGTGATACCTCGTGTAAGGAAGAGAAATGCGTACCATCACATTTCCGACTTTGATAAAGGTCGGATTGTAGCCTATCGCGATTACGGTTTATCGTATCGCGACATTGCTGCTCGCAATGGTCGAGATCCAATGACTGTTAGCAGAATAAGGAATCGATGGATTCAGGAGGGTAATACGGAACGCCGTGCTGGATCTCAACGGCCTCGTGTCACTAGCAGTCGAGATGAGAGGCATCTTATCTGCATGGCTGTAACGGACCGTGCAGCCACGTCTCGATCCCTGAGTCAACAGATGGGGAAGTTTGCAAGACAATAACCATCTGCACGAACAGTTCGACGCCGTTTGCAGCAGCATGGACAATCAGCTCGGAGACCATGGCTGCGGTTACCCTTGATGCTGCATCACAGACAGGAGCGCCTGCAATGGTGTACTCAACGACGAACCTGGGTGCACGAATGGCAAAACGTCATTTTTTCCGATGAATTCAGGTTCTGTTTACAGCATCATGATGGTCGCATCCGTGGTTGGCGACATCGCGGTGTACGCACATTGGAAGCGTGTATTCGTCATCGCCATACTGGCGTATCACCCGGCGTGATGGTTTGGAGTGCCATTGGTTACACGTCTCGGTCACCTCTTGTTCGCATTGACGGCACTTTGAACAGTGGACGTTACATTTCGTATGTGTTATGACCCGTGGCTCTACCGTTCATTCGATCCCTGCGAAACCCTACAGTTCAGCAGGATAATGCACGACCGCATGTTGCAGGTCCTGTACGGGCCTTTCTGGATACAGATCTCTCACCAATTGAAAACATCTGGTCAATGGTGGCCGAACAACTGGCTTGTCACAATACGCCAGTCACTATTCTTGATGAACTGTTGTATGGTGTTGAAGCAGTATGGGCAGCTGTACCTGTAGACGCCATCCAAGCTCTGTTTGACTCAATGCCGAGGCGTATCAAGGCAGTTATTACGGCCAGAGATGGTTGTTCTGGGAACTGATTTCTCAGGCTCTATGCACCCAAATTGCGTGAAAATGTAATCAAATGTCAGTTCTAGAACATTATATTTGTCCAACGAATACCCGTTTATCATATGCTTTTCCTCTTGGTGTAGAAATTTTAATGGCCAGTAGTGTAGTTGCACTTCAGTTATAACAGCGCGATGCTACATGTTTACTTGTTGCTTCACCGGTATGTACACTCCTGGAAATGGAAAAAAGAACGCATTGACACCGGTGTGTCAGACCCACCACACTTGCTCCGGACACTGCGAGAGGGCTGTATAAGCAATGATCACACGCACGGCACAGCGGACACACCAGGAACCGCGGTGTTGGCCGTCGAATGGCGCTAGCTGCGCAGCATTTGTGCACCGCCGCCGTCAGTGTCAGCCAGTTTGCCGTGGCATACGGAGCTCCATCGCAGTCTTTAACACTGGTAGCATGCCGCGACAGCGTGGACGTGAACCGTATGTGCCGTTGACGGACTTTGAGCGAGGGCGTATAGTGGGCATGCGGGAGGCCGGGTGGACGTACCGCCGAATTGCTCAAAACGTGGGGCGTGAGGTCTCCACAGTACATCGATGTTGTCGCCAGTGGTCGGCGGAAGGTGCACGTGCCCGTCGACCTGGGACCGGACCGAGCGACGCACGGATGCACGCCAAGACCGTAGGATCCTACGCAGTGCCGTAGGGGACCGCACCGCCACTTCCCAGCAAATTAGGGACACTGTTGCTCCTGGGGTATCGGCGAGGACCATTCGCAACCGTCTCCATGAAGCTGGGCTACGGTCCCGCACACCGTTAGGCCGTCTTCCGCTCACGCCCCAACATCGTGCAGCCCGCCTCCAGTGGTGTCGCGACAGTCGTGAATGGAGGGACGAATGGAGACGTGTCGTCTTCAGCGATGAGAGTCGCTTCTGCCTTGGTGCCAATGATGGTCGTATGCGTGTTTGGCGCCGTGCAGGTGAGCGCCACAATCAGGACTGCATACGACCGAGGCACACAGGGCCAACACCCGGCATCATGGTGTGGGGAGCGATCTCCTACACTGGCCGTACACCATTGGTGATCGTCGAGGGGACACTGAATAGTGCACGGTACATCCAAACCGTCATCGAACCCATCGTTCTACCATTCCTAGATCGGCAAGGGAACTTGCTGTTCCAACAGGACAATGCACGTCCGCATGTATCCCGTGCCACCCAACGTGCTCTAGAATGTGTAAGTCAACTACCCTGGCCAGCAAGATCTCCGGATCTGTCCCCCATTGAGCATGTTTGGGACTGGAAGAAGCGTCGTCTCACGCGGTCTGCACGTCCAGCACGAACGCTGGTCCAACTGAGGCGCCAGGTGGAAATGGCATGGCAAGCCGTTCCACAGGACTACATCCAGCATCTCTACGATCGTCTCCATGGGAGAATAGCAGCCTGCATTGTTGCGAATGGTGGATATACACTGTACTAGTGCCGACATTGTGCATGCTCTGTTGCCTGTATCTATGTGCCTGTGGTTCTGTCAGTGTGATCATGTGATGTATCTGACCCCAGGAATGTGTCAATAAAGTTTCCCCTTCCTGGGACAATGAATTCACGGTGTTCTTATTTCAATTTCCAGGAGTGTATTTATTCCAATCTTCTATCAGTTCAATTCTCCTTCTACCTTTTTCTATCTCTGTCCACCCTGTTTCTCTCTCTCCTCCTCCTCTCCCTCTCTCTGCCTGTCTCCTTCACCCTTTCTCTGTCCATTTCCTTCTCCTCTTAATACTGTCCATTCCATCATTCTCTCTTTCTGCCCCCCTTGGCCTCGCCCTTCTCTCTGTCTGTCTTTTCCTCCTCTCTTTCTCTCTCCATGTCTTCCCGTCCCTCTCCATTCATTTCCTGTTCTTACCTCTCTCTGTACATCTCTTCCTCCCCTCTCCCTATACACTGTCTCATTCCTCCTCTCTCCATCCAACTTTTCTTCCTCCTGTGCACCTCGCTCTGTCCTCGTCCTCTCACTTGCAAATCTCCCCATCATCCCTCTCTCTGCCAGTCTCCTGCTCCAACATCTCTGCTTATCTCCTTCCCCCCTCTCTGTGGATGTCCTCCTCTTACTTTCTAGGTTCATCTCTTACTGTCATCTGTCGATTTCACCTTCCCCATTCTCTCTGTAAATCTCCTTCTTGTCCTCC
The DNA here is from genome assembly GCF_023898315.1 of Schistocerca nitens. Classification (NCBI taxonomy): domain Eukaryota; kingdom Metazoa; phylum Arthropoda; class Insecta; order Orthoptera; family Acrididae; genus Schistocerca; species Schistocerca nitens. The sequence continues at coordinate 511,379,718 of NC_064616.1, read as the reverse complement.
TCCTTTCTGTGTCCACCACATCCACTCCAATAGGAGGTTAGTTGTTCTTACGACTATAATTCTTTTTCGAAGTTTTAAGAAACATGTATACTATGTATGGCTGGAATCGATCCAGGGGCTCAAGAGTAGCTTTTCACCAGCGCCTTCATCTGTGTGCGCATGTGGCACATATATTTCATATATATTTAACATATTTGTACATATAGTTCACCTGCATCTATAGCGAATTTCATCCTTATGTTTTGTTTTCACGCAGCTCAATGCTGAGGACGTCTTCTTTCCTTATCTTTGTGTCGTATAATGCTTTAATATCGCAGGAAAATTCTGTCGTATTTTATGAAAACTATCTGCAAAATGTGTTGCTAATAGTTAGTAGGAAAGAAGTAATTTAAAATGTCATGTCTTATGTGGCAATTTTACTGCATGAGCAGCGAGAAATGTAGTAAACGATAAGCTGTTTCCCTTTCATCCCTTTGTGTGAGGGTTGTCAGCAAGTAAGAATTTTATGACTATGGATGACTAAATTCTGGGTATTTGCATATCGTGAGCTACACTTATTTTCCACCCCCTCCGTGATATATCTGCCAAGTTTGGTTCAAATCGAAACAGTGGTTTAGAAGGGAATGTGGAGAATACGTACACTTGCATGAACATAAATACATTTTTGTAATACGCAAGGATTATCAGAATAAAGAGAATAGGTCCTGGATAAATTGAAGGAACAAGACGGGTTCATAGAGAGCATAAGGCAACGATGCCGGAGCCGGGAGAAAGGAATATAACAGGAAGTGAATGGATAGCTGTGAGAGTTTAAAAAATGAATGCAGCAGAGCACCACGTAAGTAAAGAGACAACATGTAGCAGAAATCATTGGGTAATTCAGGATTACTTATACTGAATTGCATTGGAAAAATGAGAAAATTTAAAAAAGCAGTAAATGAAGCTGGCGAAAAGGAATACAGGCTAAAAAAAGAGAGATTATGCAAAATGGCTAAGAAGGAATGGTTAGAGGATAAATGGAAGGCTGTAGAAGTTTGCACTGGGGGGGAGAGAGTTGCAGCCTAAAGGACAATTAAAATGAACATGGGAAAAAAGAGAAGCACACATATTAATATCAAGATTTAGATGGATAGCTAGTACCGAGCGAAGGAAGGATACGTGGAATGAATATTTAGAGGGCCCATATGAAAGGAAAAGAATTGAAAAAAGTATTATAGAAAAAATGAAGTAGTAGAAGAAGAGAAGGGAGATATGATACTACGAGAAGAATTATATATTTTAGTGGAAACAAGTCCCCTGAAATAAACGAAATCCCTTCCGACGAATTCCACCTGGTGTGCAAGTTGTATGAGAACTGCGAAATATCCACAGCCCTCTGGAAGAATGTAATTCCAATTTCACCGAAACAGGTGTTGACAGGTGTGAATACTACCTAACCATCAATTTCGTAAATCATGGTTGCAAAATATTGACACGAATTATTTTCTGAAGATTGGAAAACCTGGTAGAGGCCGATCAGTTTTTTCCGGAGACATGTAGGTAAACACACGGCAATATTGTCGGCATGACTTATCACAGAAGATAGGTTGAAGAAAGTTAAACTAACGTTTATAGCATTTTTGGATTCAGAGGAAGATTTTGATGATATGGATTGGGCTAAACACTGTTCTACGACAGTGATCGCAAAAACTCATATCGAGGGCTACTAAGTAGACCAAGGGGACATTTTCGGTAGTGCGCGGTAACTCTCTCCTTTGCTGACGTAGATTAGTCCAATGTGCTCAGATCGCGCTCACGAGAACAAATGCTTGTTCCTCCAGGGAATCTGCCCTTGTCAATGAAGAATACTATATTTGCAGCCTCGTAGTTGATTGTATGCACATGAGGATGTGCTCGTTATGTTTTTACTTTTATATAACATACATTTGCCAACGTACATTATTTTCTAATTGTTTCTGATCTATGTTTGTTCTAATGATGGCGTGTTCAAGAGAAAAGCCAAAAACTACTTTCATTCGCAATGGGTAACCGGATTACTTCATCATCCATGTAAAGGACAGATGTGTATGTTCACTGTGTTACATAAGTATCAGGTGGGAAGAAAGAGAACGTCGAATCTCCGTTGAAAACCGTTCACTGGGACATTGAAAAGGAATTCCCACTATATTCTGCCCGAAGGAAAGAAAAGGTATAGCAACTAGAATTAATGCTCACTACCCAACTACACTAACGGAAAAAATCGCAGCATCAAGGAGTTGTGCAACATAAACGAAAATTGGTAGAGATGTTTCTAAATCTGAAACAGGACGTCTGTTCAAATTCAGAGCCAGTCGGATAAGAGTGACATTAGTAGCACCACTATGAATCTGCAAATCAAATTTACTTTAAATACACCCCGTGACTGTCGTGAACGTTAGTTATCTACGAGACTGGACTTGGTGAGCCGGTGTTAAGTAAAGGATGCCTTCAAGACGACGAAGACGTCATTATCAATATGTCACTGAATATCAGCGAGATCGTGCAACAGGCTACGAGAAGCTGGATGTTTCTTCTGCGACGCTTCAGAAAGACTTGGCAGGAAAGTAAGCACTGCCCATGATTGCTGGTAGCGGTGGTCACTAGAATGTACGGTCGCAAGAAAAGTGGACTCCGGACTCCAACGTGGCAGTACCAAGAGGGAAGACCATTGTGTTCCGTGTATAGCTCTGGCAAATCGTACTGCATCTGCTGCAGCAGTTTCCGCCACAGTGACACCAGGAACTATTACAAATCGGTTATTTTGAGCACAGCACCAGTACAGACGCCCTGTAGCTTGTACTCCACTGACCCCAAACCACCGCCATTTGTGACATCTGTGGTGTTAGCGAGAACTCATTGGAGGGCGAGGTCTGTTGTATTTTGTAATGAAAGCTGGTTCTGGCTCATTGCCAGTGATCGCAGTGTGTTGGTAAGGGGGAGGCCACCTCTGCATGCTAGACACACTGGACCTACACTCGGATTTATGGTTTGGGGTGGGATTTCGTATGACAGCATGAGCACACTCTTGGTTATCCCACGCATCCCTTCTGCAAATTTGTAATTCAGTCTGGTTATTCGACCTGTTGTACAGCCATTCATGAACAGCATTCCAGCTGGAATCTTACAACAGAATAACGCTCGCCCACATACCACTGTTATAAGCCGACATGCTCTACAAGTGCAGACACGTTGCCTTGGCCAGCTCGATCACCAGATCTGTCTCCAATCGAGCACGTGTGGGACATCATCGGGGGACAACTCCAACATCATCCACAACCATCATTACCCGTACCTGTATTGAATGAAAAAGTGTAACAGGCGTAGAACTTCACCCTCTAACTTACCTCTGGCACGTGAACAACAACATGCATTCATTTCAATGCACTGGCACATCACATTTCCAATGGCTTATCTCGCACAGCGATCTTGCAATGTTAATAACTTAAATAAGTTTCTTAGACAAATGTATTCCTGAAACTTCATTATCATACATTTTTGGTATTGCGATTTTTTCCAGTCAGTGCGTTTTAAAACCATTACACAATAATAAAGCAGCAGCTGAGGCGTCATTCTGAGTTATAACCTTCACGGAATGAGAAAGCATACAAAGGCGGTGAATAGATCAAAACTGCAGTATAAGAAGCCTCAGATTCATTATTTGATAGTTTCAAAAATGAAACAGATAATGTCTGCTATTAAATCTGTGCAGTTTTCTGCAAATACAGTACTGATATGGGTTGACATTGTGTTAGGAGTTCTGACGTTGCTTCACAACTTAAACCTCTCTGATCAATATTTACTAGAAATGTTTATAGGCAATACAGAAACGTACGGTTTTATGAAGTTCTTATTTCTGTGATAGTTTCTTTTGGAAGCTCACAGTATGATTTACTAAAGATTAGGTAGCTCAGAGGCATGACTTTGGCTAAGACTGCTTTGCGAGGTTTGCACCGGATCCGTTGCGGTGATGCCGCCATGTTGTAGAAAGTGGACTCTGACAGGCCCATTGCTTGCGCCACTCGTGCAATCTGAATATATTTCGGGCTTCATAGTGCTCTACGAATAGAGCTTGGGAAACTGATAGTGATGCGATGGCGAGCAAGAATGACGTACCTGCAGTGACGAACTGTAACAGAGGAAGAAAACAATGACATCGAAGCCAGATGATATCTTCAAATGGAAGGATAGAAAAGATGGCATCGACTTAGCTGACCAATCCATAACGTATACACAGCAGAAAGGAAACGTCCATAAAGGAATTTCGCTATCTGGTGGATGCTGCATTTATAGATTCAAACATGTTTTTCAAGAAACTGTGTGGAAAATTCGAGAGAGTATGCTTCTACGTTTAGCTTATCGAAAGTTTACTTTGTGAATTCTTCGTCTCAGAAAAGAAAAGCGAGTCGCCATTGCCAAGCGTCAGACCCAACACGACTGGTGGGACGGCACTTTCCTAAACATATTCCTTCTACTGAGGAAAAGCAGGCACCGACAAGATACTGCTGACTGTGCTGCAGCAAAAACGACATCATTGGACACAAGAAGATAAGCTCGCGTGTACTGCAAAGACTGCGGTGTTGAACTATACTATGTGATCAAAAGTATCCGGACACCTGTCTGAAAATGACTTACAAGTTCGTGCCACCCTCTATTGGTAATGCTGGAATTCAATACGGTGTTGGTCCACCCTTAGCCTTGATGACAGTTTCCACTCTCGCAGGCATACATTCAATCAGGTGCTGGAAGGTTTCTTGCGGAATGGCAGCCCATTCTTCATGGAGTGCTGCACTGAGGAGAGGTCGGTGAGACCTGGCACGAAGTAGGCGTTCCAAAACATCCGAAACGTGTTCTATAGGGTTCAGGTCACGACTCTGTGCAGGCCAGTCCATTACAGGCATGGTATTGTCGTGTAACCACTGCGCCACAGGCAGTGCATTATGAAGAGGTACTCGATCGTGTTGAAAGATGCAATCGCCATCCCCGAATTACTCTTTAACACTGGGAAGCTAGTAGGTGCTTAAAACATCAATGTAGGTTTGAGCTGTGATATTGCCACGCAAAACAACAATGGGTGCAAGCCCCCTCCAATTAAAAACACGACCACACCATAACACTAACGCCTCCGAATTTTACTGTTGGCACTACACACTCTGGCAGATGACGTTCACAGGCATGCACCAGACCCATACCCTGCTGTCGGATCGCCACATTGTGTACCGTCATTCATCAGTCCACACAGCGTTTCTCCACTGTACATTCGTCCAATGTTTACGCTCCTTACACAAAGCGAGGCGACGTCTGGCATTTACCGCGTGATGAGTGGCTTTTGAGCAGCCGCTCGACCATGAAATCCAAGTTTTCTCATCTCCCGCCTAACTGTCATAATACTTGCAGTGGATCCTGATGCAGTTTGGAATTCCTGTGCGATGGTCTGGATAGATGTCTGCCTATAACACATTACGACCCTCTTCAACTGCTGGCAGTCTCTGTTAGTCAACAGACGACATCGGCCTGTACGCTTTTGTGCTGTACGTGTCCCTTCACGTTTCCAATTCACTATCACATCGGAAACAGTGGACCTAGGGATGTTTAGGAGTGAGGAAATCTCGCGTACATATGTATGACACAAGTGACACCCGATCACCTGACCACGTTCGAAATGCGAGAGTTCCACGGAGTGCCCCACTCTCCTCTCTCAAGATGTCTAATGACTACTGAGGTCGCTGATACGGAGTACCTGGCAGTAGGTGGCAGCACAATGCACCTAATATGAAAAACGTATGTTTTTAGTGGTGTCCGAATACTTTTGATCACATAGTGTATGTGTGTGTGCAAGCCTTTGTTTTGTATTGAACCACATACGAAAAATAATTTCTAAGTTAATGTACAAGGAAACTGCTTCTGAATTAGATCATTCAATAAAATCCTTCCGGAGACTGTCAAAAGGAGACAAAAATAACTGGTTTACATTTATAATACATATTGCAGCCGTCGAGATCTTCTAAACGTGTGAGATACTGCCGCCCTGCAGGAAAGCGCTGCGATATACTGAATTGATTACACGGACGGGAAGAGAGAGGGTAGCGCGCAAATCGTCTCGGCAGCGGCAGATAATACCGCAACAATAGCCACTGTTCGTAGCAAGAAACAGCACGGTCAAGGGGTTAAGGCATTTAGAGAACACTCTGAGTTACAAATAGTGGAACAGAAAAAGTTAACTTGCACACTAGCATGACCATGCTTGCACCGTTTCTGCACCAAGTAACACCCACGTTGAGTGGTCGCCGTACCCACTGTAGCTGCTCCGTTATCGCTCACCGAGGATGACTGTTATGGCTATCGGCAGCCTCATGCGAATGGTGTATCGCAAATTTCGATGCACAACGACTTGTTTTTACGAGGGCAGTTCAATAAGTAATGCAACACATTTTTTTTCTGAAACAGGGGTGGTTTTATTCAGCATTGAAATACACCAGGTTATTCCTCAATCTTTTAGCTACACAACACTATTTTTCAACGTAATCTCCATTCAATGCTACGGCCTTACGCCACCTTGAAATGAGGGCCTGTATGCCTGCACGGTACCATTCCACTGGTCGATGTCGGAGCCAACGTCGTACTGCATCAATAACTTCTTCATCATCACCGAGCGAGGTGGCGCAGTGGTTAGCACACTGGACTCGCATTCGGGAGGACGACGGTTCAATCCCGTCTCCAGCCATCCTGATTTAGGTTTTCCGTGATTTCCCTAAATCGTTTCAGGCAAATGCCGGGATGGTTCCTTTGAAAGGGCACGGCCGATTTCCTTCCCAATCCTTCCCTAACCCGAGCTTGCGCTCCGTCTCTAATGACCTCGTAGTCGACGGGACGTTAAACACTAACCACCACCACCACCATCTTCATCATCCGCGTAGTGCGTCCCACGGATTGCGTCCTTCATTGGGCCAAACATATGGAAATCCGACGGTGCGAGATCGGGGCTGTAGGGTGCATGGGGAAGAACAGTCCACTGAAGTTTTGTGAGCTCCTCTCGGGTGTGAAGACTTGTGTGAGGTCTTGCGTTGTCATGAAGAAGGAGAAGTTCGTTCTGATTTTTGTGCCTACGAACACGCTGAAGTCGTTTCTTCAATTTCTGAAGAGTAGCACAATACACTTCAGAGTTGATCGTTTGACCATGGGGAAGGACATCGAACAGAATAACCCCTTCAGCGTCCCAGAAGACTGTAACCATGACTTTACCGGCTGAGGGTATGGCTTTAAACTTTTTCTTGGTAGGGGAGTGGGTGTGGCGCCACTCCATTGATTGCCGTTTTGTTTCAGGTTCGAAGTGATGAACCCATGTTTCATCGCCTGTAACAATCTTTGACAAGAAATTGTCACCCTCAGCCACATGACGAGCAAGCAATTCCGCACAGATGGTTCTCCTTTGCTCTTTATGGTGTTCGGTTAGACAACGAGGGACTCAGCGGAAACAAACCTTTGAATATCCCAACTGGTGAACAATTATGACAGCACTACCAACAGAGATGTCAAGTTGAGCACTGAGTTGTTTGATGGTGATCCGTCGATCATCTCGAACGAGTGTGTTCGCACGCTCCGCCATTCCAGGAGTCACAGCTGTGCACGGCTGGCCCGCACGCGGGAGATCAGACAGTCTTGCTTGACCTTGCGGCGATGATGACACACGCTTTGCCCAACGACTCACCATGCTTTTGTCCACTGCCAGATCACCGTAGACATTCTGCAAGCGCCTATGAATATCTGAGATGCCCTGGTTTTCCGCCAAAAGAAACTCGATCACTGCCCGTTGTTTGCAACGCACATCCATTACAGACGCCATTTTAACAGCTCCGTACAGCGCTGCCACCTGTCGGAAGTCAATGAAACTACACGAGACGAAGCGGGAATGTTTGAAAATATTCCACAAGAAATTTCCGGTTTTTTCAACCAAAATTGGCCGAGAAAAAAAATGTGTTGCATTACTTATTGAACTGCCCTCGTATTAGCCACAGATCAAAAGACACACTGTTCGTATCGTTTGAAACCACCGGAGGGAGTTGAAAAAGGAAGAACAATTGGGAAACATATAGTCCCAAAAAGACAAGTTTTTCTCAATTTGTGTACATTTACTTCATATTTCACTTGTCTATTAGATTAAACTGAATCGAATTAATCATTCCATGTAGGCTTTCACGGCCGGCGTCTTCATCAATAAACACTTCCGGGCTAAGTTGCCGTGGTCGATCTGTAAAACTTCTTCTCCCTCACGTTTCGTTCTCAACTACGGAGAACATCTTCCGTCAGGGAGAAGAAGTTTAACAGATCGACCACGGCAACTTAGCCCGGAAGTGTTTATTGATGAATCGAATTAAGTAAGCTGTCAACACACCTGTAGCCGATGCCTTTGAAACGATCCTCAGTGTTCGACATTTGCATTTCAGTCTCATTACCAATGATGCGGTATCTACCACATGACCAAAGCTTCGTTCGACCCAGCGTCAAATTCAAGGGTGCAGCGGTTGGTCAGAACAGAACACAAATGAGTAAAATTATGGTTTCAGTAACTTCCGAGGAAGCACTCACCAGTTTCCTCCCAGCTTATCGCTGCAACCCCGTATGACGGACGCACGCAATCCTCACGAAATACACTGAAGAGCTAAAGAAACTGGTACACCTGCCTAATATCGTGTAGCCCCCCTGCGAGCACGCAGAAGTGCCGCAACACGACGTGGCATGGACTCGACTAATGTCTGAAGTAGTGCTGGAGGCTACGGACACTATGAATCCTGCATGGCTGCCCATAAATCCGTAAGAGAACGAGGGTGTGGAGATCTCTTCTGAACAGCACGTTGCAAGGCATACCAGATATGCTCAATAATGTTCATATCTGGGGATTTTGGTGGTTAGCGGAAGTGTTTAAACTCAGAAGAATGTTCGTGGAGCTGCTCTGTAGCAATTCTGGACGTGTGGAGTGTCGCATTGTCCTGCTGGAATTGCCCAACTGCTTCGAAATGCACTATGGACACAAATAGATGCAGGTGATCAGACAGAATGCTTCGTACGTGTCACCTGTGAGAGTCGTATCTAGACGTATCGAGGGTCCCATAACACTCTAGCTGCACACACCTCTCACCACTACAGAGCCTCCACCAGCTTGAACAGTCCCATGATGACATACAGGCTCCATGGTTTCATGAGGTTGTCTCCATATGCGTACTCGTCCATCCGCTCGATACATCAACAGTCCTACGTGGGTGTTAACGGGCCCAGGCGAGGCGTAAAGCTTTGTGTCGTGCAGTTATCAAGAGCACACGAGTAGGTCTTCGGCTCCGAGAGCCCATATCGGTGAAGTTTCGATGGTTGGCACATCTCCAAAAGCCCGTATCGATGATTTTTCGTTGAATGATTCTCATAGTGACACTTGTTGATGCCCCAGCATTGATATCTACACCGATTTACGGAAGGGCTACACTTCTCTCACGATGAACTATGATCTTCAGACATTTTGGTCCCGTTCTTGCAGGATTTTTTTCCGACTTCAGCAATGTCGGAGATTTGATGTTTTACCGGATTCCTGGTTCTCACGGTACACTCGTCAAGTAGTCGTATGGGAAAATCCCCACTTCATCGCTACCTCCGAGATGCTGTGTCCCATCGCTCATGCTCCGACTATAGCACCACCTTCAAACTCGCTTAAATCTTTATATCCTGCCGTTGTAGCAGTAGTAACCTATCTAACAACAGCGCCAAACACTAGTTGTGTTGTATAGGAGTTGCCGACCGCAGCGGCGAATTCTGCCTGTTTATATATCTCTGTATTTTAATACCGCACTTCAGTGAACTACATGGTTCAGGCGTATATTCCATCAGAATTGCTGCGCTAGACGCAGAGGGCCTATTGCCCGAGCACCCGGCCCTGCTATAGGCGCTAGCGGTCCTTTATAGCCCACACTTTCTGCTGTAACACAGGGTGGACATTACGCGTTGTTGTCGGCAGTAAGTGGAGACAGAAATCGCGGTCGATCGTAAACAGATCTTCTGACATTGAAACCAGCTGTGGTCGCAGCAGCGCGCATCGCCTCCCCTCTCCCTACAGCTTCTCACAGCCGTAAGCGTAAGCAACCATAGCTCTAACATTGCCGCCGCTCTGCCTGCCTCCCACTATTTGTACGTCTCCGCAGCCGTCCCTGTTTATGGCGACCTAGGGATCACGACTATGGCCAGCGATTGGTGCCGATGAAGGCGGGACCATTGCAACTCCGTAAGCGAATTTCGGTGGCATAACGTCTGCGATCCCCTCATGAATCAAACATAGCGGCGGAGGTCTATCCGTGCACCAGTCTCTTTCCCACCTCACACCACCTGTAGCACCCTCTTCTTCACGGGCAGGACAAGCACGGCAGCAGGAGCGTATGATATGGCTGTAAATATCTTCACCACCTCTCCCAGAGCCGGCCGATCACGACCCAGAAGTGTCGCCAGAACGTTCATCGGGAATTCCAGTACTTCTCTTTCCCCGTCCAGGACGAGTCAGGATTTAAGTCTGGCCACTTAGGGTTCTACGTGCCGATTGAAAGTGGGAGGGCTGTGGTATCCGACAGAAATTCCCCGTCCAGCAGCCGTATCGAAATGGAGTCTGAGATACTGCGGTCAGAAGGTAATAACAGTTTCCACCGGCTCTGCAGACGGCGCAGGTAGAGGATACAATGGGCGCTCCGTCTGTCGGAGTGCTCCGTTGCAATACGCACGGCCAGCTACAGCCACTTACTTGTTATTTCTTCAGTCTCTCTGACCGCGCTCGTCGATACAGTTCTCGACTATATTACGTTTTCATCCGTCCTTATGTGTTTCTGACTGGCCATCCACTACATGAAATTAGTCATTACCGTCCACTCCGAATTACCATTTGTTCCAACGATCGTCGCGTCACTACGTGCCGACTGATTATGAACTTTTTCTACTTACGCCATGTTGGAGAGTAAATATGGCTCATGCTCGTTTACTACAGGACATTACTGCCTGAATAAATTTATAGCTTTGGTACATTGCCTAAACTTCAAATAATGATGAGTTTGACTAGCATAACGCCTGCACCCAAATCTCTTAATCGAGAGCTGATCGTACAACGCAAACACGAATTTATCATAATATTGTCCACAATGCTGATATCTGCTGACAAATATACAATATAAACTTAATCCTTCGAGTTCTGCCACCTAATTTGAGTGACATTGTGATGGGTGACTTACGTAACTGATGTAACTGCGTATTTGCTCCTATTACATGCCTCTATTTGATATGGCAGCAAATGCTGCTCAAAGTTTTTGTTATAAACTACCCACATTCTAATTATAAACTTCCCACATTCTCATTCAAAGAGGATAAAACTGGGGTTACCGATGATGAACACAACACTGCTGTGAGCATAGACTTTTTGTTGGAGAAATTTCATCCCGTCCTGTTGGTTTTGTAGCAGTTCCAATAGTACTACTTCCATGGTGCAGTAAGATTAGCGTAGAAGTCCAGTCTGTTTCAAGGTGAAGTCAGGTGGATTCACTCATCGCCTGTGCTGTAGTTGTGTCTGCCTTCGTTACAAAATAAATTACCCATGAAGCACTGATAACCGCAGGATAGCCTAGTCATCGACAGACAGTGTAAAGCTGTACTATACATTGACAGTTTTGTAGCGGTAGTTATAGTGGTTTGCGCCGGGTTTACGGGCAGAAAGTGCGAGATAAACTACGACTACGAGAATCGTAACTGCTTTCTAGGCTTACAATTGAAACAAGGATCGATGTTCGCGTGCTTGTACGGGAGTAAAGAAAATTATTCTAGACCTGGCTTAGAAGTACTACCTTCTTCAAGGTAATACTTTTATTTAGACTGCATTTTAATGTAGCCGTATTATGACACTCCCGTTCACAGAGATGACTTAGCGTGCCCTTGTAAGTTTTGTTTGGTTTTAGGCAGATTGTCGTTGTGCAAAGTCATCAGAATTTGGTTCAATTATGTTAGACGTATGCTCCACCATTCTGAATTGTTAAGGAATGGGCCAATTCAAAAGGGGTCACACTTTCCTTGGAGATAATCGACTAGAAATACAGGAAGAAAGTGCAAGAACAATTCACAATTTGGAATTAGTGCCAAATGTGGTACTGAACGCTCGACGACTAGAGATATACGCAACAGTTGGCTCCATGGAAATAAAAGGTTAAACATTTGCTTCATGCAGGATGAGGGCTCCGTTTGATAAATACTACCTAAAATCATACGCGAAAATCAATTTCAGCCACTTCAAAAATAATCAATGGGCGGAACACGGTGGCACATTTCAAAATCTATCAGCCCCCATTTAGTTTGGCAGATTCATTATAGTAGTGTTTTATGAGTTGCCAAATTTATTTTTCTCATTGGTTACCTTTCAATGGGTAAATCAGTAACCGGAATCATCTAAATCAACTGTTTGAAAGATGGTCCCTTACTGCCGTTTCATCTTTTATTAGGTGATTTAGCTTGAGTCAGCGTGTAATCAAGTCTTCGTTGAGTAACGCCCCTTATATCCTGCGTATTAGATTTTATTATTACACATGAGAGAGAAGCTTGCCTCAGTACTTACATGTTGATTGACCTGCTGTTCATTTTAATTTGGTATTGGATTCTTATTGCACATTTAATCCCGGTATACTGGTCTATCCCAGGCTAAAGCCTCTGGAATTTCAACAGGGAGAGACCGACTGGGGCCACGTTCGGCAGCGCGCTAATGTTAAGAGCCAGCTTAGCTGGCCAGAGGACGATGCTGGATTGTGTGACGTACCTGCACAGTTTCTGCCTCTCTTTTGTTAAAGTGTCCCGGGAATGGCAAAGCACAGCACAAGGTCTGAGTGTTATAGGAACGCAGTCTGCAGTTTCACCGACTACCCTGTCCGCAGAGCGAAAATCAATCGGAAGTAGCACAGGGCACACACAGTTAAGCTCCGTGAACTACCGGTGAACACATTAGCCAGCTCGTGGGAATGCAGAAATTGGGCGGCAATATTAAAATGTGGTCTCGTGAGAGAGCAAGCCAGCGGCTATCCACTTATTGGTCGGTATTGTTATTTTGTGGAGGACTGGGAGTTTAACAGGATTTTGTTCATATTTTTTCACTCAAACAAATTCCATGATTGGAAGAAGGGGAACTTAAATTTTAGCTAGACAGAGCGTAGAGATCTTCCGAGGCGAACTGAAGTGTAGTGTGCTGGAAATATGTCGCCGATTCTGATGCCGACAGGCATTCTTCTTGGATGCGAGCTTTTGGGTTCTAGCCTTCGGTTCTAAGTGTTTGGACTTCGATTTTTATTTTCTTACTACCTTGTGTCATAGCATAAAGCACGCTATCTCGTCCACAACGCTTGAAGCGCTTGCTTCATTGATTAGGCGCGTATAACTTGTTTGTGAGAAAGCTCAATCTTACGAACGGAGCGTGGATTTAATGTGTGTGACATTTTTCGTGTAGTTTTCACCAGTCCACACTTCCATCTTACCATAACAGATGTTTTGTTTATTCAGTCTTATTATTGTTGGCATGATTTAGTGTTCCTTACGTGTATGGAATATGATCTCCGAGAGAGGAGAGTGGCAGTTAACTTACCTATTGTGTTATCTATTTATTTGTCTTTTTGTAATAAATTTTGGTTCATAATTCCGTCTTTGATTTAAAATTAGTTCGATGACCCAAGTTCACTTTTGTTTAATAATAACGTGCAAGGGTCACACCACAACTCATTTGTTAGGACCATCCAATAAATTGCTTTAGTTCTCGTTGGGTATAGCTATTAGAGTCACGTCAGTGGGAGGGGTAATTATTCAAACTGATCCTCGTCTCTGTATAATCAATTACCAGGGCCGCATTTCCTTTAGGACCCCTTCTATAAACAGCGGTACCTACCATAAGAGATTAAGTTCCACTGCTGTTTCAAAAGACAAAAATTTTTCATTATGTCAGTGTATTTCTCAACAAAATTTTATTGTTACAGGGAAAACAGAGGAAGCTGCAGAGACATTTATCCTATTTACTAGACTGTGCACTACTCACTTTCATCTATTCTTGCAGAAAATTTTGAATATTAAACGTTTGAATCCCATGAAAGAATCACAGATTTGAATTTCGCAAACGCTCTAGGATCTGGTTTCAGAGATGTACCACACATTACGTAAACTGGAATGGATCAGATGGTTTGATCTACTAGAGGACTACGTAGAATAATAGATGAAGTTGTGGACAGAGTTACCTAAAAGAGGATATAATATAGTATAGGCCGTATTATTGTGTAAAAAACGGCCTCTCATCAACAGGACAAGAAACTTGCTCCTGATCTTGGTCACAAGCAAAGGTGAAGTAAATACTCGGAAAGCATTTCGCGTATACCGGTAAAAGATTCATCCGTTAAGCCATGCGCGCACCTAAAGGGCTGGCACAAAATAGTACTTCGGTGAAATCATTGAGAATAACAGCAATATCGCTGTGTGGCGCTCAAACTGAACAAATTATGTTTGTGACTCATATTGCACCACGCAGTTAAGTTTGTAGCATTGCAAAGAACAGTGAAAGGTCAACCAGTCTGTACGTTATTATCGGGTTGTGTATAACACGCCGCAAACTATTAGAAACACTCAACATGAGCTTACACGTTACGTGGTAGTAAAGCGACAGGGTACGAAAGCTGTAAATTTCAAAGCTTTATTGAAGCGCTAAAACGCTTGGAAAAATATCAAGAGCAATCATTTCGCTGCAAACACTGGTGTGCTGATCAGAGGCAACGAAATAAACTAAAGTTGTACGATATGTTAAATAGAAAGTCACTGAGGCTTCTAGAAAGAAAAAAGCCTAGCCAGCCGTTTACTTTCGTCAAATATGAGCTTCACTCAAAGACTTTTTATTTGTACTTTTCTACGATGTCATTGTACAGTTACCAAACCACGGTAACTCCGTGTTGTGAGATAACAGTATTAACATCATGTAACGGCCAAGCTACAGTCTAACACACATACGATGTGCGGAACGCCTCTAATATTTCTTAATCTCTTCAAGTACTCGAAGTACTGTTCGAGGAAAATCATACTCTGACAAGGAGAGATTATTTTACCGTATGATTAATTGTGGCAGATTTCATATATACGTCGATATTTAAAAAACTACAGTTTACTGTAATTAAACTATGCATTTCTATACACGATACTCATGGGCCGTTTTGATTAAGGGTTGGCATGGTCAAACAAAATATGAAAGTTATTACTAAAAAAAAAAAAATCAAGCAAAGCCAACGTGGAACGGCTAGCTAAAGTTCACGGGAAATATCGTTCACGTTTTCATAACACACTTTATTTTAAAAAGCTAAGATTTTTCAATTAAAAATTTCCCAGGGTTTTAAGAAATATAATTTACAGAAAAACAAGTAATTTAATCGATAATCTAATTCAAGATCTTGAGTTCATAATTACCCAATTCTTAAGAGAAACGCTAACCATAAAATTTACATCTTTTCTGAAATGTAAAGTAACAAAGCTTTTTAAAAAAAGGTTCCAAGCATTTAAAGGAAAACAACCATTTTAGTGACCGGCCACATATCCATTCAAAGCAAGCTCCAATTGTGTACGATTTCCGCCATACCTAACTAAAACTTAGAACTTCTTTCAGTTAAACCACAAGAAAATGGTTAAAATCTTAAAGATTTGAGAAAAGCAGGAAAACATTTGAGAGCCCCGGCCAAGGTACACCAAGGCAACCCTTTGTCTATGTATAGGGTTTTACGTAATTCTTGATTCGGTGAGCCTTCTGAGCGAACCCCTGTCCCTCCGTTCTTGCAGGTGCGGGCGTCCTTCCGCCCCGTGAGACCTGCGTTGTCATCTACAAGGCGTGGCAGTCACGCCGGCAAAACTAGAACACACTAAGACGTGTGTTAGCGGCCGGTTACATACCACTGGTTGAGAAGTAGTTTCAATAAACACACAAAGGAGAGAAATACAAGTCCGGTGCGAAACGGCACAATGTCTCTGTAAAAACACAGCCAATATGGAAATTCCAGGTTACCAGGCGCTGAAAGGGAACGGGCAGAAACTAAGGTCAACAACTCGACGTGGCCTAATCAAACCAGAGCACCCCAGATATGTGACCAAAACCAAGAACGTCTGAAGAGGTGAGTGGCAGATGCAAGGTTTGAACCAAACAGTCCCGCAGTTTACGTCAATTTGGAGGCTACAACTTATACAGTCAGTGGAGATACTGATACACCCCCATTACCCAAAAGATGTCGGGAAGTATCCGTAGTAGAACACGAAGTGGGCCGCAAAATTAATTGGATAAATACACTGAAGACTCAAAAGAACTGGCTCATCTGTCTAATATCGGGTAGCGCCCACTGGAGAACGCAGAAGTCTCGCAACATGACATGGCATCGACTCGGCTAATGTCTGAAATAGTCCTGGAGGGAACTGACGCCATGCATCCTGCAGGGATGTCCATAAATCCGTATGAGTACGAGGGGGTGGAGATCTCTTCTGAACAGCACGTTGCAAGGCATCCCAAATGTACCCAATAATGTTCATGTCAGGGGAGTTTGGCGGCCAGCGGAAGCGTTTAAACACAGAAGAGTGTTCCTGGAGCCACTCTGTAGCAATTCTGGACGTGTGGGGTATCGCATTGTGCTGCTTTAATGCCCAAATCCGTCGGAATGCACAGTGGACGCGAATGGACGCAGGTGATCAGACAGGATGCCTACGTACGCGTCACCTGTTAGAGTCGTATCTAGACGTATCAGGGGTCGCATATCACTCCAGCTGCATTACAGAGCCTCCACCATCTTAAACAGTCCCCTGCTGACATTGCAGAGTCCTCGGATTCATGAGGTTATCTCCATACCCGTATACGTCCATCCGCTCAATACAGTTTGAAACGAGACACGTCCGACCAGGCAACGCGATTCCAGTCATGAGCAGTCCAATGTCGGTGTTGATGGGCAAAGGCGAGGCGTAAAGCTTTGTGTCGTGCAGTCGTCGAGCGTACACGATTGGGTCTTCGACTCCGAAAGCCCGTATCGATGATGTTTCTTTGAATGATCCGCACGCTGACCCAGCATTGAAATTTGCAGTAGTTTGCGGAAGGGATGCACTTCTGTCTCGTTGAACGATTCTCTTCAGTCATCATTGGTCTCGTTCTTGCAGGATCTTTGCCGGCTGCAGTGATGTCGGAGATTTGATGTTTTGCCGGATTCCTTATATTCATTGTACACTCGTCAAATGTTCATACTGGAAAATCCCACTTCATAGCTACCTCGGAGATACTCTGTCCCATCGCTCGTGCGCCTGCTGTAACAACAAACTCACTTAAATCTTGATACCCTGCCATTGTAGCAGCAGTAACCAATCTAATAACTGCGCTAGACACTAGTTGTCTTATATAGGTGTTGCGGACCGCAATGTCGTATTCAGCTGGTTTACATATCTCTGTAATAGAATACGCACGCGTGTACCAGTTTATTTGGCTCTTCAGTGTACAACAACCCCTCAGCAGGCGACACTATCCAAGCGCATTCTTCCGGGAATACACGTAAGCAAACAGCTAAGCCATACATCAAGTTGGTGACTAGGATCAAAATTCGTGTCCTAGATCACATCACTGCGCCCACTCCACCGATTAATGGAGATTAAAGGTCACTAAGTAGTGGAAACACGACCTAGGCGGGCGATCATCCCCTTACAACGGACGGTAATACCTGTTGCTCTCGTTCTGAAAAACGATGTGGCCGTCTCCTGTCTGTCCTGGCGGTCGCTTCCCAACTTCTCTTGCCGCCTCCGTCCGGCCAGATCTGGTCCACCCGGCTACTCTGCATCGATCGCTCCGTCCGCCGCACTGCCGATCACGCCCTTTCGCAGCCACCGCCGCTACAATCGAACTGTCGCTTCGAGGCGGGCGCCTCAACCATAACAAGAGACGCGATTGATATCAACAATTTTCATTTCAAGTGTCATCGAATACTGTGAAATGCATACATGATAAATTAATAAAACAGTCCTTTCAGTATCCCAGTGGATATGTACGGCTACGTGCGTAATATATACAGCAGATTAATGAACCGTAGGTGAACACAGTCCCCCTTTCAGTTTGTATATTGAATGTCTATACTACCATATTATAGTTTCCGGACATCCCTACGTAATTCGGAACTGGCAATTAGATGCCACGAAAAGCGGACTAGCCCGTATAAAAGGCAGCGGGAAGTATTGCGTTGTCGATAGGGAAGCATTGACAGCATATTGGCTCGGTCAAGAGAGCTCAGTACATCCGAACGTGGACTAGCCTTTGGATGTCGCCGGAATAACAGATCCATCAGGGAAATTTCAATTCTTCTAATGCTGCGCAAGTCGACTATCTGTGTCGTGAGTGTGAAGTGGAAAAGGGAAGGTACAACCTCAGCTAAACCAACACCGGGCAGACCTCATATACACTACTGACCATTGAAATTGCTACACCACGAAGATGACGTTCTACAGATGCGAAAATTAACCGACAGGAAGAAGATGCTGTGATATGCAAATGATTAGCTTTTCAGAGCAGTCACACAAGATTGGCGTTGGTGGCGACACTTACAACGTGCTGACATGAGGCAAGTTTTCAACCGATTTTTCATACACAAACAGCAGTTGACCGGCGTTGTCTGGTGAAACGTTGTTGTGATGCCTCGTGTAAGGAGGAGAAATGCGTACCATCACGTTTCCAATTTCGATAAAGGTCGGATTGTAACCTATCGCGATTGCGGTTTATCGTATCGCGACATTGCAGCTCGCGTTGCTCGAGATCCCACGACTGTTAGCAGAATGTGAATTCATTGGGTTCAGGAGGGTAATACGGAACGACGTGCTGGATCCCAACGGCCTTGTATCACTAGCAGTCGAGATAAATGGCATCTTATCCGCATGGCTGTAACGGATCGTGCAGCCACGTCTCGATCCCTGATCAACAAATGGGGACGTATGCAAGACAATAACCATCTGCACGAACAGTTCGACGACGTTTCCAGCAGCATGGACTATCAGCTCATAGACCATGACTGCGGTTACCCTTGACGCTGCATCACAGACAGGAGCGCCTGCGATGGTGTACTCAACGACGAACCTGGGTGCACGAATGGCAAAACGTCATTATTTCGGATGAATCCAGGTTCTGTTTACAGCATCATGATGGTCGCATCCGTGTTTGGCGACATCGCGGTGAACGCACATTGGAAGCTTGTGTTCGTCATCGCTATATTGGCATTTCACCCGGCGTGATGGTATGGGGTGCCATTGGTTACACGTCTCGGTCACCTCTTGTTCGTATTGACGGCACTTTGAACAGTGGACGTTACATTTCAGATGTGTTACGACCCGTGGCTCTACCCTTCATTCGCTCCCTGCGAAACTCTACATTTCAGCAGGATAATGCACGACCGCATGTTGCGGGTCCTGCACGGGCCTTTCTCGATACAGAAAATGTTCGACTGCTGCCCTGGCCAGCACATTCTCCAGATCACTCACCAACTGAAAACGTCTCGTCACAATACGCCAGTCACTACTCTTGATGAACTGTGGTATCGTGTTGAAGCTGCATGCGCAACTGTACCTGCACACTCCATCCAAGCTCTGACTCAATGCCCAGGCGTATCAAGGCCGTTATTACGGCCAGAGGTGGTTGTTCTGGGTACTGATTCCTCAGGATCTATGCACCCAAATTGCGTGAAAATGTAATCACATCATCATCTAGTATGTTTGTCCAATGAGTACCCCTGTATCATCAGCATTTCTTCTTGGTATAGCAGTTTTAATGGCCAGTAGTGTACAAATGGACTGGGACCGTCGCATGAAACCAGTGAAAGTTCGTTCCAAAGTGCTTCCAGATCTCCAGCTAGCACAACGCCTATGAGTAGGGAGTTAACAAAAAAACCAGCATAATGTACGAGCAGCTGATCATAAGCCACATCTACATCTACATCTACATCTATACTCCGCGAGCCACCTTACGGTGTGTGGCGGAGGGTACTTATTGTACCACTATCTGATCCCCCCTTCCCTGTTCCATTCACGAATTGTGCGTGGGAAGAACGACTGCTTGTAAGTCTCCGTATTTGCTCTAATTTCTCGGATCTTTTCGTTGTGATCATTACGCGAGATATATGTGGGCGGTAGTAATATGTTGCCCATCTCTTCCCGGAATGTGCTCTCTCGTAATTTCGATAATAAACCTCTCCGTATTGCGTAACGCCTTTCTTGAAGTGTCCGCCACTGGAGCTTGTTCAGCATCTCCGTAACGCTCTCGCGCTGACTAAATGTCCCCATGACGAATCGCGCTGCTTTTCGCTGGATCATGTCTATCTCTTCTATTAATCCAACCTGGTAAGGGTCCCATACTGATGAGCAATACTCAAGAATCGGACGAACAAGCGTTTTGTAAGCTACTTCTTTCGTCGATGAGTCACATTTTCTTAGAATTCTTCCTATGAATCTCAACCTGGCGCCTGCTTTTCCCACTATTTGTTTTATGTGATCATTCCACTTCAGATCGCTCCGGATAGTAACTCCTAAGTATTTTACGGTCGTTACCGCTTCCAATGATTTACCACCTATGGCATAATCGTACTGGAATGGATTTCTGCCCCTATGTATGCGCATTATATTACATTTATCTACGTTTAGGGAAAGCTGCCAGCTGTCGCACCATTCATTAATCCTCTGCAGGTCTTCCTGGAGTACGTACGAGTCTTCTGATGTTGCTACTTTCTTGTAGACAACCGTGTCATCTGCAAATAGCCTCACGGAGCTACCGATGTTGTCAACTAAGTCATTTATGTATATTGTAAACAATAAAGGTCCTATCACGCTTCCTTGCGGTACTCCCGAAATTACCTCTACATCTGCAGATTTTGAACCGTTAAGAATGACATGTTGTGTTCTTTCTTCTAGGAAATCCTGAATCCAATCACAAACCTGGTCCGATATTCCGTAAGCTCGTATTTTTTTCACTAAACGTAAGTGCGGAACTGTATCAAATGCCTTCCTGAAGTCCAGGAATACGGCATCAATCTGCTCGCCAGTGTCTACGGCACTGTGAATTTCTTGGACAAATAGGGCGAGCTGGGTTTCACATGATCTCTGTTTGCGGAATCCATGTTGGTTATGATGGAGGAGATTTGTATTATCTAAGAACGTCATAATACGAGAACACAAAACATGTTCCATTATTCTACAACAGATTGACGTAAGTGAAATAGGCCTATAATTATTCGCATCTGATTTATGACCCTTCTTGAAAATGGGAACGACCTGTGCTCTCTTCCAGTCGCTAGGTACTTTACGTTCTTCCAGAGATCTACGATAAATTGCTGATAGAAAGGGGGCAAGTTCTTTAGCATAATCACTGTAGAATCTTAAGGGTATCTCGTCTGGTCCGGATGCTTTTCCGCTACTAAGTGATAGCAGTTGTTTTTCAATTCCGATATCGTTTATTTCAATATTTTCCATTTTGGCGTCCGTGCGACGGCTGAAGTCAGGGACCGTGTTACGATTTTCCGCAGTGAAACAGTTTCGGAACACTGAATTCAGTATTTCTGCCTTTCTTCGGTCGTCCTCTGTTTCGGTGCCATCGTGGTCAACGAGTGACTGAATAGGGGATTTAGATCCGCTTACCGATTTTACATATGACCAAAACTTTTTAGGGTTCTTGTTTAGATTGTTTGCCAATGTTTTATGTTCGAATTCGTTGAATGCTTCTCTCATTGCTCTCTTTACGCTCTTTTTCGCTTCGTTCAGCTTTTCCTTATCAGCTATGATTCGACTACTCTTAAACCTATGGTGAAGCTTTCTTTGTTTCCGTAGTACCTTTCGTACATGATTGTTATACCACGGTGGATCTTTCCCCTCGCTTTGGACCTTAGTCGGTACGAACTTATCTAAGGCGTACTGGACGATGTTTCTGAATTTTTTCCATTTTTGTTCCACATCCTCTTCCTCAGAAATGAACGTTTGATGGTGGTCACTCAGATATTCTGCGATTTGTGCCCTATCACTCTTGTTAAGCAAATAGATTTTCCTTCCTTTCTTGGCATTTCTTATTACACTTGTAGTCATTGATGCAACCACTGACTTATGATCACTGATACCCTCTTCTACATTCACGGAGTCGAAAAGTTCCGGTCTATTTGTTGCTATGAGGTCTAAAACGTTAGCTTCACGAGTTGGTTCTCTAACTATCTGCTCGAAGTAATTCTCGGACAAGGCAGTCAGGATAATGTCACAAGAGTCTCTGTCCCTGGCTCCAGTTCTGATTGTGTGACTATCCCATTCTATACCTGGTAGATTGAAGTCTCCCCCTATTACAATAGTATGATCACGAAACTTCTTCACGACGTTCTGCAGGTTCTCTCTGAGGCGCTCAACTACTACGGTTGCTGATGCAGGTGGCCTATAGAAGCATCCGACTATCATATCTGACCCACCTTTGATACTTAACTTAACCCAGATTATTTCACATTCGCATTCGCTAATAACTTCACTGGATATTATTGAATTCTTTACTGCTATAAATACTCCTCCACCATTGGCGTTTATCCTATCCTTGCGGTATATATTCCATTCTGTGTCTAGGATTTCGTTACTGTTCACTTCCGGTTTTAACCAACTTTCCGTTCCTAATACTATATGCGCACTATTTCCTTCAATAAGAGATACTAATTCAGGAACCTTGCCCTGGATACTCCTGCAGTTTACCAATATTACGTTAACTTTTCCTGTTTTTGGTCTCTGAGGACGGACGTTCTTTATCAACGATGATAATGTTCTCTCTGGTAAGCCGTCAGGTATTTTATCGTTTCGCCCAAGGGGGGGTCCCTCTAACCTAAAAAACCCCCGTGTGCACGCCACACGTACTCTGCTACCCTAGTAGCTGCTTCCGGTGTGTAGTGCACGCCTGACCTGTCTAGGGGGGCCCTACAGTTCTCCACCCAATAACGGAGGTCGATGAATTTGCAACCATTATAGTCGCAGAGTCGTCTGAGCCTCTGGTTTAGACCCTCCACACGGCTCCAAACCAGAGGACCGCGATCGACTCTGGGCACTATGCTGCAGATATTAAGCTCAGCTTGCACTCCGCGTGCGATGCTGGTTGTCTTCACCAAATCAGCCAGCCGCCGGAAGGAACCAAGGATGGCCTCAGAACCCAAGCGGCAGGCGTCATTCGTTCCGACATGTGCTACTATCTGCAGCCGGTCACACCCAGTGCGTTCAATAGCTGCCGGAAGGGCCTCCTCCACATTACGGACATATTTCTACAGTCAGTGGCAGGCGACATTTGAGATGGTGTACTGAGCAACAGCACTGGACACAGTTGACTAGAGACGAATAATTTGGATTAGTAAAGCACGGTATACCATGTGGCAATACAACGGAAGCTTTTGAATTTGGTTAAGGCATGGAGAATGTGTCCTTCCAACATATATAGTACCAAGAGAGAAGATAATGTACGGGTAAGCAGTTGTATTTCGTGGCTAGGGAGTGGTCTCCTTGGTGCACTTAAGAAAACGCTAAATACTGAAGGATATTAACATATTTTACAGCAATGTGTACTGCATGTCGTACAGCAAGAGTTGGGAGACGATGGCATAACAGTGCACCCCGTCATAAAGTAGCACCTGTGAGGCCATGGTTTGTGGGCAATAACGTTCCTGAAATGGACTGGCCTGCCCAGGTCCCGATCTGAATCCAGAGGTACACATTTGGGATGAGCAATGACCTCGACCGTGCGCTAGACCCTAGCCTCCAAAACATAACTACCTTATCCGGTTTCAGCCCCAGGAGAAAAAAAAAAAAATGTTCAGTTGTGTGTGAAATCTTATGGGACTTAACTGCTAAGGTCATCAGTCCGTAAGCTTACACACTACTTAACCTAAATTACCCTCAGGACAAACACACACACACATGCCCGAGGGAGGACTCGAACCTAAGCCGGGACCAGCCGCATAGTCTATGACTGCAGCGCCCTTGACCGCTCGGCTAATCCCGCGCGGCTCGACCCCAGGATAAGAATTGTTCATCACTACAGATACTGAAGCAACTAACTGAAAGTGCTCCCAGTAGAGATCAGGTCGTCATAAAGGCGAAACAGTAATGTAGGATACACTCCTTTTCAGGATACTTTTGATCAGTAGCCTACATTCCGCAACAGCTCTTCAGCTACCTTGCTACAAAATGTACTTCGAATTTCACATACCAATTACATTTGTGTGAAATACGAGCAACAAAATTCATGGCACTACGCGAAATTGTAGCAGGCTGTATATAAATGAGGAAGTATTCTTTGGTTAGGGCGTAAGCAATTTCTCGTTTTCACCCGAATTCCGTTCATCTGCACAGCTTCGTGGTCCATTTTTGTAAGTGTACTTTTCCTTGTGCGTGTCTATTTTATTACTATGATTCAGAAATATCTGGGACTAGCGAAGAGCGTTGCGAGCCTGTTCCTGTCCTTGTCTGTCTCAATTTTCACTCTCTGAACATCTAACATTGGACGCGAAAAACCAATACTCATGAGCCAAAACATTACGACTAACTGCTTAATATAGTCCCGATCCACAACTGGATCGTTTCTGGGAGGCATGGATTCGAAAAGTCCCTGGTTGGTCTCAAAGTTGTTTTGTCACCAAACGTTTGTGCACAGGTCAAGCAATACCCCTAAATTGTGGTGGGTGACATGTGGGCGCGGAAATCGCCCGCGATAGGGCCCGAGATGTGTGCCATTGCGTTTAAATCAGGTGAATTTGTTAGCTAGAACGCCAACTTAGTATCATGTTTCTCAAAGAACTGTAACGTGCTTTTGATCTTCTGACATGGACACTTATCCTGCAGGAAGATGCCATCGCCGGTGTGGAATACATCTAACAAATCTACATCTACGTCTACATCATATTCCCCAAGCCACCGAACAGTGTGTAGTGCAAGCTGTTTTCTGTAACAATAAGTGATCCTCTCGTCCCTGTTCCACTCGCGAATGGTGCACTGGAAGAATGATTATCAGTAAGTCTCTTTATTAGCTCTAATTTCTCCGATTTTCCGGTCGTTGTTATTTAGAGAGATGTATATGTATAAGTAATATGTTGTCCGACTCTTCCCGCAAAGTGCTCACTTCAATTTTAAACCGATCTGCGATGCACAACGCCTCTCATGATAAGTCTACCACTAGAGTTTATTGAACATCTCTGTGACGCATTCACGCTGACTAAACGAACCCGTGACGAAAAGAACCGCTCTTCGTTGTATATGCTCTCTCTCCTCATCAGTTCTACCTGGTAAGGGTCCCAGACTAATGAACAGCATTCAGAAATTGGTCGAGCAAGCACCTTGTAAGCCACTTTCATCATGGATGAGTTACTGTCTGTAAGGAAGTCTTGACTCCATTCACAAATATGGTCCGATAATCTATAAGCTAGAATTTTTTCACTAAACGGCAATGCGGGACGGTGTAGAATGCCTCCCTGAAGTCAAGGAACACGGTATTTAACTGAGCGCCGTTATTGAGCTGAGTTTCGCAATATCGCTCTTGCGGATCCATGTTGATTTATATGCAGGACATTTTCGTTCTCCTAAGCCTTCATAATTCTCGAAACATGTTCCGTAATTCTACAACAGATTGACGTCAACGATGTAAGCCTATAGTTATGTGCATCTGTCCTATGGCCCTTCTTGAAAACGAGAATGACCAGTGCTTTCTTCCAGTCGCTATGCACCTTTCATTGCTCCAGTGATTTCCCGCTGCTAGAAGGGGAAAAAGGTATTTCGCATAATCTTTGTAGAACCTTATAAGCATCTCATGAGGACCTGACACTTTTCCACTACTAAGCGACTGTAGTTGCTTTTCTATTCCGCCATCATTATCTCAATATGTGACATTACGACGTTCGTATAATGATTGACAGGAGGAACCGTGTTACGATCTTCCGCGGTGAAACTACTTCGGAAGACCAAATTCAGTATGCGGCCTTCTCTCTGTTATGTACCGGTTTGGTGCCAGTAAGGTCACTCACTCACTGAGTGAGTGAATAGTGGATTTTGAACCGCTTACTCATTTTACGTAAGAAAAAAACCTGTCACTCAAATCGGATGACGACTACCTACCTGTTGTCCGCCCCGGTAGCTGAGTGGTCACCTCGACAGAATGTCAATCCTAAGGGCCCGGGTTCGATTCCCCATCGACGCGCAATTCGCCGAAGTGGCGTCAAATCGAAAGACTTGCACCCGGCGAACGGTCTACCCGTCGGGAGGCCCTAGTCACACGACACGACTTACTTGTTGTAACACGATTAGGTATTTATACGATAAGGTGAGGTGTTTCCGTTAATCTACAGACGAATCATGCGATGTACCCACTGCAGTCGTAACAGACAATGTGTTTTGTCAACATGGGAGCACTTTTGGGGTGGTCTGCTGCCGCCCATGTTCATCATGTGCGATAATAGTGTGCTCGAAATACTTGCCTGCCCCAGCACTGTACTCTGTCATCATATCTGCCACATATAACTGCCTGTACCGCTTTGCAGAGCAGGAAGGAACTCTACTTTCAGTGATAAGGCTTGGATGTCTAGCACCTAGTCGCCTACTCATGCTTTCACCGTCTTCCACCCACTTTCCACAGGTGACGACCGTAGCACTCGAAAAAGCGACCAGATTCGCTCTTTACGAGGTGCTCGTTCCTATGACATAACAATCGGCCTTTGGTCAGTGTCGCTTATGTCAGTGAAGTTCCACATGTGCGTCCCGTATCGGCGGTAGAATGATTCTCCATTCGTTTGGTCCGCCTATACAGAATGATACAGGTGTCCCTACCAGTTTCGTTTTATGGAACTCATAGCGTTCTATCTGGTCTTAAAAAAACACACGCGCAAGATTTTCATATTCTCTCGCTCACAAAGCTCAAACTGCAGGGTGGGGCAAATGAAAGTGGTCCGGAAAACAGAGTTACAGGCTACAATGAAACAGAAGAGAGGAAAGGCAATACAGTACTTACCTATGTATAGCAGATGCTGAAAGTGACCACCATTCATCTATTCTACATCTACATCTACATCTACATCCATACTCTGCAAGCCACCTGACGGTGTGTGGTGGAAGGTACCCTGAGTGCCTCTATCGGTTCTCCCTTCTATTCCAGTCTCTTATTGTTCGTGGAAAGAAGGATTGTCGGTATGCTTCTGTGTGGGCTCTAATCTCTCTGATTTTATCCTCATGGTCTCTTCGCGAGATATATGTAGGAGGGAGCAATATACTACTGGACTCTTCGGTGAAGGTACATCTCGAAACTTTAACAAAAGCCCGTACCGAGCTACTGAGCGTCTCTCCTGCAGAGTCTTCCACTGGAGTTTATCTATCATCTCCGTAACGCTTTCGCGATTACTAAATGATCCTGTAACGAAGCGCGCTGCTCTCCGTTGGATCTTCTCTATCTCTTCTATCAACCCTATCTGGTACGGATCCCACACCGCTGAGCAGTATTCAAGCAGTGGGCGAACAAGCGTACTGTAACCTACTTCCTTTGTTTTCGGATTGTATTTCCTTAGGATTCTTCCAATGAATCACAGTCTGGCATCTGCTTTACCGACGATCAACTTTATATGATCATTCCATTTTAAATCACTCCTAATACGTACTCCCAGATAATTTATGGAATTAACTGCTTCCAGTTGCTGACCTGCTATTTTGTAGCTAAATGATAAGGGATCTTCCTTTCTATGTATTCGCAGCACATTACATTTGTCTACATTGAGATTCAATTGCCATTCCCTGCACCATGCGTCAATTCGCTGCAGATCCTCCTGCATTTCAGTACAATTTTCCATTGTTACAACCTCTCGATACACCACAGCATCATCTGCAAAAAGCCCCAGTGAACTTCCGATGTCATCCACCAGGTCATTTATGTATATTGTGAACAGCAACGGTCCCATGACACGAGCAAATTGTCGTGCGTTGTTTTCACAACGCGTGCAGATTGTCGTGTTCCGCGCCTCGCAGAATGGGAAAGAAGGGTGCGCAGAGGAAACCTGCCGCTACGAAGGGTCCTTCGGTTGTGCAACTCACTGAGTCTGCCGACCATGCAAGGAACTCCCGAGAAGACGAGTCGCGGCCTGTCCCCCCTTTGTACGTCAAGTGCAAAGGCGGGTGGACAGCGCTGTTCGACACCATTACGAATTGCGCTCGGAACGAGGTGGTCTACGGGTATGTCGATGCAGACTCGCTGGAAACGTGGCCGACCACAGGGCGATCAAGGTCGCAGTGGCCGACCTCATCGTAGACGCGCCGCCGGCGCGTGAGAAGGCACCTTCCGTAGGAAGTATGAAGACGACCGAGGCACTCATCAGGGGGTTACCTTGGTGCTGTGATGAGGCAGCGGTCCGGGAAGGGCTGCTGCGAGCCGGGTTTGGTAATGCAACCGCAAGGTTGCACAACCGGACCAACAGGAAGAGGGCGCCGCTCTATGCCGTGACCGTGCAAACGGTCGACGGCGGGAGCGACATCTTCGACTTGCGGAAGTTGCTGGGCTTCCCGGTTACGACAGAGGCTCTCCCGACCACCATGGACCCTCAGCCCCAGTGCTTCAGGTGCCAGGGCGAGGGCCATGTTGCGAAGTATTGCCGCAACGCGGCGCGGTGCGTCAAGTGCTCAGGCGAGCACGACAGCCGCGCCTGCGACCGCGGCAGCAACGTTCTGCCGACTTGTGTCCGATGTGGCGGCCCGCACGTCGCCAGTTGGCGCGGTTGTACAGCTTTCTCAAACCGCAGCAGTGCCGGGTGCGGCAAGGCGGCCGCGGCCGCACCGACGCAGCGGCAGAAGCGAAGACGACGTCGGAAACGGCGTAGGGCGCAGAATAGCCCGGCGCAGCTGAGGGACGGCGCAGCAGCAGATCCACCTGCCAGGGGCAGGGACGACCGCTCGGAAACGGGCAGCCAGGACGCAGCTCGCGCTCCCGAGAAGAAACGTGACCTCGAACTCGGCACCGCCGTGAAGGAGGCCACTGCAGCCCTCAAAGCCGTCATGGCGGCAGAGAGGGCTGCCTTCGCAGCCGCCGTGGCTGCAGAGAAGGAAGAGGCCTTGAGGCAACTGCGAGCAGTCTTCGCCCAAGGCCTCAGCGCAGTCGTACCTGCGAACACTCCTGCGATCTCGCAGAAGGACGTTCGCGCGCCTATCCCAGCGGCTGCCCCAGCAGCACCGCAGGTGAAAGGTGCAAAGAAGAAAGCCGCCGCCCCAGCGGAACCGGTGGTGACGCCGACCGCTGCGGGAGCGGCCCCTCCAAGGGACCGAGAAGACAAAAAGTCAGGCATCATCGCGACAGCGAGAGCGAACGGCCTGCATTTCTCCGACACTGAAGCGGCGCAGCTCACTGAACAAGCGGAGCTGCTCGAAGCTACACTGCAGAAGGCCTGCGCCGTGCAGTAGAGGAGGACGCTGAACGGTAGCCGATCGCCGCCGTTCTGCACCAGCCTGATGAAGCTGCACCAAGTCCCTGACGACAAGGCGCAGCAGAGGGCCTGACAGCAACGCTTGCGTTGCCGCGCCGAACTCTTATGTTACAGGGAGTAAGCCACTGCGGCCGGCCCAGGAGACTACAAGCGAGCCCAGCCGCAGCACCCGGACTGACCCAGCTAACGAACACGCATCACATAGGTAACGATGCACGATACCTCACGCTAACCTTACCTCACCTTGCATGCTCTGTCGCAGCTAGCAAGCCGTTACTGCCCTTACTACCCGTCCTACTGTCGCAGAGGTTTTTTTCCCTTGTCGCTGGCCTTGGCACTTTTTTTCCTCTGCCCTTACAACCGCTACCCTTCAGTCGTTTTCGACCACTTCTATCTGCTGATGGACCATGTTAATGAGTAATCTTACCCAGACGCATGGATAACATCACAGCCCGCATCCTGTGACGCCTGATTCAAAAACTAACATGTTTACGGAGGTGACAGTAGAACTTTTGGTTTGGTCACCACGTTGGTGTGGGCGTGGAGGGGCCCCATCCTTTATTATAAATCACTCTTACTTCGGAAGACTTCTCTCCATTGAGAATGACATGCTGCGTTCTTTTATCTAGGAACTCCTCAATCCAATCACACAATTGGTCTGATAGTCCATATCCTCTTACTTTGTTCATTAAACGACTGTGGGGAACTGTATCGAACGCCTTGAGGAAGTCAAGAAACAAGGCATCTACCTGTGAAGCCGTGTCTATGGCCCTCTGGGTTTCGTGGACGAATAGCGCAAGCTGGGTTTCACACGACCGTCTTTTTCGAAACCCATGCCGATTCCTACAGAGTAGATTTCTAGTCTCCAGGAAAGTCATTATACTCGAACTTTATACGTGTCCCAAAATTCTACAACTGATCGACGTTAGAGATATAGGTCTATAGTTCTGCACATCTGTTCGACGTCCTTTCTTGCACCGGCGGGGTCAGGGATTTTCTCTGCCTCGTGATGGCTGGGTGTTGTGTGCTGTCCTTAGGTTAGTTAGGTTTAAGTAGTTCTAAGTTCTAGGGGACTGATGACCATAGATGTTAAGTCCCATAGTGCTCAGAGCCTTTCTTGCACTTTGGGGCCCAAGCGTTAGGGCACGTTTCGAAATGTTTTTTGATCTCTTCAGAACTGATCCCGTCTGGCGCCACTTTCGAGCTAAGCTTGCATGGAACTCTTTGCTGGCACTTTGACACCATTAAACTTCTCAACAAACAACTGACCACGCCGTTGCCACGACTTTGCTGACATGTAACTTTCCACAACGAACACCCGCAGCTCCGCTGTTAGTATCATCGTCCCCTTTGCACTGCTTCTCTCACAATGTCCGCATCTCGTGGTCGTGCGGTAGCGTTCTCGCTTCCCACGCCCGGGTTCCCGGGTTCGATTCCCGGCGGGGTCAGGGATTTTCTCTGCCTCGTGATGACTGGGTGTTGTGTGCTGTCCTTAGGTTAGTTAGGTTTAACAAGTTCTAAGTTCTAAGGGACTGATGACCATAGATGTTAAGTCCCATAGTGCTCAGAGCCACTTGAACTTGAATCTCTCACAATGACACAGCCCGCAATAATCTTTGAACTGGTGTCGACCACGTGGCGGGCGTTCACGTGGTGTGCACGTCAGGTGGTGTGGTTATATACATAGATTAACGACCAATCGAATCCATTCGTCCGGGCCACTTTTGTTTGCCCCACTCTGTATTACCCTACAGAAAAAATGAACAAGAGCTTTTTATACAAAATTTAATGATTTTAAATTTTGTACTTGGATATGTTTCCGCTTGAGGCCATGGTTGTCGAGTTACCAAGAAAAACGTACAAAAGTATCTTTCAAACGCACCTCCACCCCCACAGTTTTAGTACGTTGTTTGTGACACTCCCTCCTGCCATTGTACAAGCATTCCCGACTACACCAACTACTGCCGATATTCGACCTTTTTTGATCTCTATTGATTGGGCTATTACGCCACAAGCTATTTCGTAAACATTATTAATTTAAATGCACCCGTGAGGGTAATGAAGGAAAAACGACTTTCACAAAAGTTACACTAAAACTAATTACGTTGGCTATTCAATCCTAACTTAACCCTTACAAACACAGTAGTTTTGTTGTGAGAAGGTGTGACGAATACAAAAATGTAATTGTTTATTTTATGCTGTCATGATACACAAAACGTTTTGGTAAAATTTGCACAAATGTCAGTTATAGAATTGGTAAGTGCTCGACTAAACCAGTGGCTTAATGGAACCAGTCAATGCAGACCAGAAAAGGTCGAATGACGGAAATAATTCGTACAGTTGGAGTTTTTTGTAGTGTAGCAGGAGGGAGTGCGATGAACAAAATAATCCGAACTGATGCGGGCTGAATGTGGGAGTAGGGGTGCGTTTGATTGTCGCTGTTATATGTTTTCCTTTAATAACTCTAAAACTAAAGCCCCTAGTGAAAACGTATCCCAGCACAAACTTTAACTAACTTCGTTAAATTTTGTACAAAAAGATCCTTTTCATTTTTTTGTGGGACTAATAGTCTGTGCGTAGCGAGTGAGAAAATATGAAATCTCGCGCGTGGTTTTTGAAGGCGAGATATAACATGGTAGGCTGCATAAAACGGCGGCGATAAGACCAGCTGAATCACCCTGTATACACTCCTTACCACATCACGCCCCCGCGACACAATCAGGCGTTATTCACTAACTGCTTGGTGGTCGTAATGTTTTGGCACATCATATTAGTTTATTTGTCATTATTCCAAGTGACACTACTTCACAGAAAGATTTTGGGGATAAATGACTATTAAATTTGCTAAACTTGAATAATTTGAATTTGTGACTAAAAATTAGGTTTCAGATCCTAACAACTCAATGAAACTCATATACAGCATCAGGTACTGTATACACGTTAATAAAATGTGTTGCCAGTTTCTGTTCGTAGCACATTTTGAAAAAGTTTATGCAGCAGCTGATGGTGTACATATATATGTCTTTCATTAAGCGTATTACAGGTGTGGAGAACCACCTTGCAGACGTATACAGTATTGCCGCCACCCAGTAACTTCGGTAGGTCGAATGTGGGCGTGGGTGGCTACTGGGTGCAGTGAAGCTAGAAACGTGACACGAAGTGACAGGCGGCAGGGAAAGTAGAAATAAGGAGAGTGTACCTGGATCAATAGGGCCAGCGCTACTTCCGCTGCTGCCGCCGTGGGTCGCTCTCTCACTAGATCACAACAGACACACTTTATTCTCAAAAGCTCTATAATTTGATATTTGCAAATGGAACATGTTGACATTTTTAGTAGTGACGTAAAGCATTACCTCTCTCATATTATGTCATGGAGCATAACTTTCCTTATACCATCCCTGCAGGGGGTGGAGTGCGCGCCAGGTGAGAACTCACTGTCTCTTTACAGCTCATGTAATATTTTCATTTTATTTTTAATTTTACAGTACATTTTGCTTTACAATTAGTTATTTAGTTTTTTTCGTTCACGAAGACTTTTAGAAGTTAAAATTTTAATACAAAAGATGAAGAAAAAAAAGCAGTTTGCTTGTGGTCAGGAGTGTCTTATAATCTATTTTCTTAATCAGTTTTTTTCCCTTTTTTTTAATTTTTAGTTACATGTTTGCACTTATGGTTCTTTCCTATACTACCTTTGCTTCTAAGTACATGTTGATAAAATCTTTCTACTACCAACTATACCTCATGTTTGCAGTGGTTTCTACATTGAAGAATTGGAAAGTAATTCTACATTTAAATGTAACCAATGGCTTGCAGATAATGCTATTTTTTCTAGAACTGACATTCTGAGCCCGTGGCTGTGTACAAAATACAGGTTGACTCTTACAGAAAAGACAACAGCAACCAACCACTGTTTACAATGATATTTACTTATTTAAATACCACCGTTACCGCCGCGCGGGATTAGTCGAGCGGTCTAATCGCTGCAGTCATGGACTATGCGGCTGGTCCCGGCGGAAGTTCCGAGTCCTCCCTCGGGCATTGGTGGGTATGTTTGTCCTGAGGATACTTTAGGTTAAGTAGCGTGTAAGCTTAGGGAGTGATGACCTTAGCAGTTAAGTCCCACAAGATTTCACACACATTTCAACATTTGTGAACCACCGCTACCGGTTTCGAACCGAAAGGTTCATCTTCAGACAGCTAGTTCACATTAAGATATAAAACGTATCTTAACGTGAACTAGCTGTCTGAAGATGAACCTTTTGGTTCAAAACTGGAAACGACGAGATTTAAATAAATAAGTAGCGTTTTAAAAAGTGGCTGGCTGCTGTTGTCCTCTCTGTAAGAGTCAACCTATGTTTTGTACATAGTTCTACATCTATGACTAACTCTGCACGTAAGTCTACAACAAAACCCATATTTGTTAACATCTCAGGTGTTCAGATCGGGTCACAGCAGATGACTCGCTGATAATGGTCTGCAATTTGTCTGTTTTGATCATCAGTCATTTTGGTTGTTTTCTTCTGTGATTAGAGGCGCTTGGAATGGAGGGAGGGAAATGTCCTTTGTTAGTGCGTTTATCTTGTCATTAGTACCTTCGCATGTGTCTGCTATTTTGTTGGCTATGACTAGGGGTGCATAAATGTATTTGTGTTCAGGTTTAATTGTAAAATTGTGTCTTTATGTGAGTATTAGTTTCATGTCTGATCTGTTATGTGGGCCATATCTGACACGAAGTTCGGACAGTCTAGTTAGCAAAGGGATAATATTTGCTGCAATGTACACTTCTGTCCTGTCTGCGGTCCACTGTAGTCATAGTCAGCAGCACAGTAGTTGTCTTTTAGTTACGTAATAATATACTATTGCAGTTCATGTCATTTCTAATCTAATAAAAAACATGAAACTGTTAACTCCTGTGGTCACGCTATGCCTGTGGAGGCGACCGTTGACGAGTTTGGTTAATTCCTGTCTCTTACGTATTTTTTCTAGAGTCAGTTTTACGCTAGTATTCCAGTTCACATATTTACCCAAGTTAAGCCCTATTTGCCGTGCCTGATAAGCTGAGTCTGGTATCACACAGTTTGAGATTGAGTTGTTGTTGGTTTTTTATTCTATACGGTTCATATTTCTATGTCTGAAGAGTTTAGTATGAGTTTTCCTAGGTTGGGCTAGATTCTTCATTGGCTCAACATATTTTGCAGGTGTTTGTTGTGTGATCCTGAGCTGTCTAGTTGCGTCGGATCGTGCTGTGAGTGGGGTGCCAGGTGTTCGCTGTTGGGGTGCATAATAATGAGCTGTCATGGCCCCCCGGTCCCGTGTCACTGCCAGATCACCATCGTCCTGTGGGACTGCACAGCGCACACACTGGCCAAGAGTTTCCAATCGACTGATGGACTGCGCCAATCACAGCAGCCGCCGGCTGGAGGTTCTGGCTGGGTTACGGAAGAAAATCCTGCTTCTGAGACAGTTTCAGTTCCATCTACGACTGTGTCGTGAGGGACCACTCCAGTACTGCGAGGACTTTTTCACTTTTGTCTGCGGCAGCCACCTGCCAGACCTGCAACCGGCTGAGTGGCTGCGTCAAGGAAATCTACAGAATCTCTTGTTACAATACTGAATAGCAATTAAAGATGAACAGCGAAATACACATAAAACTGCTAATAAGATATAAAACTAGCCTACAGAGGCAATAACTCCGAAAGAGAAATTAAGCGATGCTGAAATATATATGTGATACTTTGTTTCAAACGTTATTTCAGCCAACAAAAATCTAGTGTCCTACTTCTAGTGTACCATAAAAATCTTATCAAGATCATACACCCAATCACTAATACCTAGCCCACTACCATCATATAAGGCCTTAACCATGTAATGATTTTAAAAATCACAGTTGGTAACTTCGGTACAGGTCTGCTCGCTACAATAGTTTTCCTCTTTTTGTTGTCGTGTTTATCTATACTCTATACTACCACATAAAGTCGCAGTTTAAAGCTATGCCAAAAATCTCTAAAAGTACTTGCCTATTTTCTTGAAATTTTTAAACGATGCTCTAGTAAACATTCTAAAGGACATAGGCTACATGTTATTTAACATATAAATAAACGTGCAATATATAAAGTTATTGACCGATTTACCCCGAATTTTTCACGTTAGCAACAAACGTTCAGATAGACACAGCTCATCAAACATTCAGACAGACACAGACTACGTATCCTTTTAATACACATAAATTATAAATAAATATGTACCTACACAAATATAGAAAGATGTAACATTGTTTAACATCGATACCAAAAATGTCAAACAGTTTCTGACCGATTTACTTCAAATTTTCAAACGTTGCTTTAATGAAGATTCAGATAGACGTAGACTGTATAGCTTTTAAAACACACAATAATCTCGAAAAGTTTTTGATGGATTTACTTTAGCGGAAATCTGACCGATTTACTTCAAATTTTCACACATTGCTTTAATGAAGATTCACACAGACGTAGGCTGTACAGCTTTTAAAACACACACACAATATATATATATATATATATATATATATATATATATATATATATATATATATATATTGATTATTGAAAAATCTGCCAAATGAACTGCCGTTTCCAATACCTCAGTTCCTTTAACAGAAATAATGTCATATTTTATGGCTTCTTTGTGGCTTTCTACAATATTGCACATCGCCTTGATTTTCATTCCCACAGCACGTTCATAATACTGAAATTTCTTACACTCTTTAGTAAAGTTTGCAGTACTGTTCATATTTTTAAAGTATTTCTGGATTATTATATCTTCGGACTGATTTGTAAATGTCCCGTTTTCCCCATGAAAATATTCCCATACTTGTAGTGATCCAATTTTCCTTTAATGTCTTCTTACAGTGAAAATGGGTACTAGCTCATTAAGAAATATGATGAATTTGGGGCTAGCATCAGGCTAATTGTAAACGCCACACCCTTTCAATACTTTTAAACTTTACTTAAAAAGTTCAGTAGCATTGTCGATAGTCAGCCACGCTTTTTTCTTAAAGAGTTTCTGAACTATACATGGAGCTACGTTACGAAAGCCGGCCGAGGTGGCCGAGCG
The DNA here is from genome assembly GCF_023898315.1 of Schistocerca nitens. NCBI lineage: Eukaryota > Metazoa > Arthropoda > Insecta > Orthoptera > Acrididae > Schistocerca > Schistocerca nitens. The sequence goes on along the minus strand of NC_064616.1, from coordinate 511,343,098 downwards.
GTTCTAGGCGCTTCAGTCTGGAACCGCGTGACCGCTACGGTGGCAGGTTCGAATCCTGCCTCGGGCATGGATGTGTGTGATGTCCCTAGGTTAGTTAGGTTTTAGTAGTTCTAAGTTCTAGGGGACTGATGACCTCCGATGTTAAGTCCCATAGTGCTCAGAGCCATTTGAACCATTTGAGCCATTTTTACGTTACGTAAACGTGCCTAGTGATCTGACACTCCCTTTATCGCCGGACAGCGATGCGTATCCTTAACTTTAGCAGACAGAAGTTGTTAATATTCGATATTATTAGGGAGGTCTTTCTGAAGTTGTTTGTCTGGAGTATAGCTATGTGCGGAAATGAAACGTGGACGATGGACAGTTCAAACAAGAAGAGAACGGAAGCTTTTCAAATGTGGTGCTACACAAGAAAGCTTAAGATTAGATGGATAGATCGAGCAACAAATAAGGAGTTTCTGAATCGAACTGTGGAGAAGAGAAATTTATGGCTCAACTTGATTTAAAAAAGGGCTGAGTTCATAGGACGTATTCTGGGACATCAAGGAATAGTCAATTAGGTATTGGAGGGAAGAGTTGGGGTAAAAACTTTTGAGAGAGATCAAGTTATGAATGTAGAACTTGACTAAAAGAAGGGCTCGGTTGATAAGACACATTCTGAGACATTGAGGAATCATCAGTTTAGTACTGGAGCCAGGTGTGTGTGGTGCAACTGGTAGCGGTGTACCAAGAGATGTATACAGTGGGTAGGTTCAAATGGTAATAGGTTGCAGCAGTTATTCGGAGATGAAGAGGCTTTTACTGGATGAGGTAGAGTGGAGAGTTGCATCTAACAACAACAAGGGTACTAGTATGTTGAGAAACCCGGATAACTATTAACAGCACCTCCAGTTCACTTTTCCTGTTAGATTACTTCAATAACTTTACATTAGACTCGCCGGAAATTAATAGTCCCTTCTTCCTGCCTGAAAGACGGGGCAATGACCCATTAAGACTTATCACGAAAATTTTCCATTTACCCAGTGTCGACCTGTATACTATATCAATTACAAGTACTGCATTTTTCTAAATTAGCTCAGAAGCCTTTACAGAATTTACTTGTCTTTACCTTTTTGTGTTTGTACTCCTTTCCTGCGAATGTGACAACTCCTCCACTATGCAATTTCCTCATTAATATGAAGGTAACTAAATAGCTGCTTCCACCGAGGTTTTCTATCACTATGGTTGTGTATTGTTCAAACAAATATATGACGTCAATTCCTATACAACTACTAAGATCTTTCAAACTATTTACCAGATCCTTAACTTTTCTTTCTAATCTCCGCTCTTCCCCTAAGCTTCTGACGAAGCATATTGATTTCACTTCTCTCTCTACTCTTATAAGGTGAAGTGGGTGCCTCTATCAGTTTAATTTCCTTAATTACTGTGTGTCTGAACACAGAAATTGACCCAAAGCCAGCGTCTCTATTCACCCAAATAAACATAGCAGTTTTCCTTTCTGTGCTGTTGGACCTCCTATGTTTTCTGCTAATAGATTTCCTAACTTAACCTTACCCCTCCTGCTCAGGTGTTGACCGTGAAAGGTATGTCCCCATCTTCCTATGGCAATTACTGGAGCAGGAAATTTACATCCATCTGTAGGAGTCTCCTCAGCTCTCTGTTTACTCCCTTTGCAGCAGAGTTAATGCAAGGCTTGTCATGGCGCCACAGAACCTCTACAAAACCCATACTTTCATGTTCAGTAGGTACTCGTGTTTTTCCAGATCACAACCAACACTGTATTTTTCGATGTTTAACAGGTTATTTGCAGCCTCTTCAAAAAAAATCTTCAAATGTGTGTGAAATCTTATAGGACCTAACTGCTAAGGTCATGAGTCCCTAAGCTTAAACACTACTGAACCTAAATTATCCTAAGGACAAACACACACACACCCATGCCCGAGGTAGGACTCGAATATCCGCCGGGACCAGCCGCACAGTCCATGACTGCAGCGCCTTAGACCGCTCGGCTAATCCCGCGCGGCCCGGCCTCTTCCTCCCATTTTGCAAAAATCCTTCTACATTTGTCCGGAGTCTTTTGTTACCTGGTTAAGACTATCTTTTAGGTTCAGTGAACCAGCTATCGTGTTTTGTAAAAACTGTTTTTCCAGCATCTGCTGGCTTACAAACCCTCTTTTTCCTTTCCGTTTTTCACCCATATTGTATGGAAGTTTTCTATCATCGTACTGCCGCTCAGTACATATTTCTATGTCTTATGGGGCCTTCTACTCTATCTCTGGTAGCAAGTGAAATGTTTTGCTTGACTGAATTTCTAATATGCTAGCAAAATGTTTCTCCGTTAGCCCTTTGTTCGCCACCTTTTCCAAAGCGCCCTATCTCTTTTTTCTGTTGAACTGTCATAATTTAAATTCGACGTTTTCTAACTCTGCATCAAGAACATAGATCTTCGCCTCTCGTTTCTTGATTTTCCAGTCTTTCTTGAATAATATACAATTACGTGGAAGAACCTCACTGAGCACCGATTCTCTTCCACTAAGCAATCTCCCCAATGAAGCCATATACCACAATTTCCGCACAATATTTAACTAATTTTCCGTTGGAAGAATTGCTATTCGTTACTATGCAGCTGCCTGTAGTTCAATGGCTTATGCGTATGCTGCATATGATAGTATATGAAAAAGATGCTGGGAGACTGAAGCTTTGTGTCCAGATGATTTTAATGGACAAACACGAAATGTCGTATTGAACCAAGTGTTGAGCTAATGACCTCTATGACCAGATTCCCAGTCCAAGCAGTCAAGTCTTCTCGTTTGATTACGTCATCCATATATTCTTGTCAAACACAGAAAAATGTCAAAGTTTATGCATTATTACATGTAATAATCTTCAATCTCACTCCTAACATATGCAGATAGTTGTATACAACACAGAATTTCTTAGGGGAAAACGATAGTAGTCCTTACCCATCCCTTTCTTTTCTTTCGCCTTTTCTCTATCTCATATAAACTATCGTAATTGATTTCGTAGCCTCTGATGTATTCCAGGGCATATGTCGGTCATCGTACATAGAAGGATCCTAGCATGTGATTTCAGATGCCTGAGTATGTCACACAACACGCAACTAGTACGAAGTAAGCTTCCTATATTTATCAAAGCTGCAACAGAGAAAAAATAGTTTTAGAGAAAATAATAAAAATAAATAGCTAGTGTGATCAGATGAGTGACGATCTGTTCGACCTAAAGACTATTTACTGTAGTGAGGATATACAAAAGAACGAACTATGTACAATATTTTCTGGAACTCTCTCGTTCCAGATTTACTAGAAATTACTGGATACACAACTCAAAAGATAAACGAAGAGTTAATCTCGAACAAATCATCCACAACGTTACTAATGTATATAAATCTGTCGTTGTGTGTCAAGGCTAGCGTTCCCGCGGTATTATTCCTGTCTCGGTCATCAGTGCCGACTGGCCGAGCAGACCTGTGTAATCGATTCGACGCCAACGCCGTGAAAGCCCACATTCTGTTCGAACTCAAAGCCTGTGGGGCAGCTGCAAGCCATTCACAGCGTCTGAAATTCCAAACAAACTGAGCCGTCAAGTTAATTAATACTGGTAGTCACCACATGAATGAGAGCGTGCTGAAAAGTAATACTTTAGAAATTTTTTATGTGAAAACACTTAATGCTTTTGAAATAAAACGAACGTAATTAAAATTCTGCACTTTTACCCTTCATCTCTATATATTTATTTTCCAACATAATCACCCTGGTGACGAATACTTTTCTCCCAACGAGAGACCAGTTAGTTGAAACCGACACTGCAGAATCTTTGACTTTATTAACGGAGCCACAACCTCACCTCTGCTTGCATGCTGATGGAGAGAGTGCTCCACGGGTGGACGAACTACTCGAATTCGATACTCGATTACAACAATCCGTTTCTCACTCCTGTTGCATCTTAGTTTGTGAAATGTATATTATTTATGAGGATATTTAAGGTAGCAGGAAATATGTATGACGATGACCAACAACGAGCCCTGTCTTCGACTAAACACTTTAACTGCACCACCAGGATGATCGATATTCTACACCAACAGTAAGTAAATTAGCCCCTGGGCTCTAAATGGCTCCACGTCATCTAACTGTGAATATGTCGTGACTAATGCGACGAGAAGGGTTTTTCACATTAGCAAATAATTACCAGATTTGAAATAAACGACAGTAGTAGTAACGTTCGGAAAACATAGGTGGAAAAGCACAGAGACACAGAAAATTTAAGTCAGGCTCTGAGGTGTACTCAGACAGCCTGAGGGTTAAGGCGACATCTGTCTGACATTAGGATATCGTAGTTCGTCATAAATGAGTGTAATTCAACGAATTTGTATCCCATGAAGCAGAGCAGGACACGGAACTCCATGATAACCGTTCCTCTGGTTGTTCCACTCTGAAATGGAGAATCATCTGTTTTGTTCGGACGTAATAAGAGGAAAATCAGTGACAAGAAATGTTTGAGTCAGCGCTGGAAACCAGATCATATAACGTAACAGTCTAGGAGACAGTTCGCGGAAAACAGTTAATCGTGTATTAAGTCACATGGCGTATGATACATTAATAGTGACATATTAATTATTATGAAATTCACCATTTCTGAGTCATTACTTCAAGGAAATAATTGTTTGTTGTCGTATCTCTATTGATTACATCGGCATTACCTTCATTCATGTCAGTTACATGAATCCAATTGGTAATATCACACTGCATTGGAAGTGTACTCCCAATGTGTTGCAATGTACAAGCCGATCTAAAATAATGACGGCAGAATGATTAAAATTTAATCATCTGACGATATCGAGCTTAGTAGATAATGGTACTTCTTAGTGGGAACAGTAAAGGATAGCCTGTCGTTGCTAATAGGATCCATCCTGGCATTTTACTGAACGCACTTAATGGGACATTGTATTTGAAATTCGTTGAAATTTGAAATTTTCTGTTTTCTACTCCATAATGTACTTTGGACTTTCCTGAACATTTTGGTATATAATAAATCAAAAATCAGACAATTGTGAGACCTTCAAATAATATTTTGAATGTTGACATGCGACTGTCAAATTTCGCGGCTACACATATACTGCCACTGCTCAGTCATATCTTTGAAACTACACAGTTTAGAAGGCTGTGAATTGCTTTGTTTTGTGCCTACTGCTACGTCTCAGAAGTTGGCATTACGAATAAACAAATCAGTCCTTCGTTTCTGATACTAGTTTTCGTTGAAAGTAGTGTGATTATCGGCTATTTTTGTAGTAAGCTAGCTTATATTCCTTTTTTATACGTAAATAAAATGACTAAGCGTAAAAGTAATGTCAAGAAATGCAAATTTACTGGTAACAGATGTGTGAGACCTGCATTTTCTTCTGAAGTACTGGAAAACACCGATGAGAAGCCATGTCATGTTTTGTGTCCACCTCCACCAAACAGTTGGTGTAAATATAAGCAAGCTGTATTATCTGGCACCTCGCATGAATTTACACATAAATATTCTCTTCCTTTGGCAGTAATGGAGGCAATAAAACCTATTTACAGAGATTTGGCAAGTCCTGAGCTAGTAAGGAAGTGTTTATATCGGAAGAGTCAGAATATGAATGAGTCCTTCAGTAATGTTGTGTGGTGCCATGTGCCTAAGAATATATTTGTTGGCCTTATGACTCTAAAGTTAGCAGTGTTTGATGCTGTAATAGCTTTTAATGGTGGGAACTATGAAAGACGTAAGGTTCCGGAGAAGTTACAGGTAGGATTAGGACAGAATACAGCTAAAGAACTTCGGGAGCTGGATGAGCTTCGTGTACATGAAGCAGAGTTACTGCTCAGCAAATGACAAAAGAAGCAACAAAGAAAAGGCGGAGGCAAGCACTGGGCTATTGTGACGTTGAAGAAGACACAGACTATGGGCCATGGCAATTCTAGTGCATAAAAGACACAGAAATGTAAGTCTGTATAAGAATTTGTAACAAAAAGTTTTAAACCTCAATATCTCTGAACTACTTATTTTGCAATAAATGACCCGTTTTCTACAAAAGTACTGATGGTAAAGACATGAAATTTTCACAACATGCCAAGTGTGAAATTCAACACGTATGGAACTAGAATGATTAAAATATCCTGTGTTGTTTTGTTTGTATGTTCATTTATTTAAAAATTTCCGTCGAAAAATTCAGTGTTTAAAAAACGATAACATGCCCAACAATACAATTATAGTAATAATTCTACTTCAGTGTATATAGAAAGGTGCATTTAATAAGTACGGAAAATTGTAAGTTGGTGTCTTAAAAAGTTTCCAGGATAGTGGGTCACAAAATTCGATAATTTAACATCGGCGGCGTAGGACATACCATCTCCCCTTAACGAAATATAAATGAATAAGAAAGTAGAAATGCAGGTACTCTACTATGAAAAGTATAGTGAACCGTTACACAGCCAAGATAGACACGAAGGCGACACCCACGATAAAAGTGCAATTTTGTTCGCCGGCTAGCAACTCACATGAGGAAGACAGTGAAATAATGTATGACGAGATAGAAGAAATTATTGTAATAATAGTTAAGGGAGAGGAAAATTTAACTATGATAGGGAACTGGAATTCGATAGTAGGAAAAGGAAGAGAAGGAAAAAAATTGGAGGCTCTGAGATCGGGAGGAAAAGAATGGCAGGGGAAGCCGTCTCGTGAAATTTTGCGCAGCGCATAATGTAGTCGTTGATAGTACTTGGTTCATGAGTGATGAAAGAAAGTTATACATTCGGAAGAGATGTAGAGATAGTAGAAACTTTCTCATTGATTACGTAATGGTCAGACACATGTTTCGGAACCAGCTTTTAAATTGCAAGACATTTCTGGGCCAGAAATGAACACTGATCGTAACTTTTTGGTTATGGGCTGTAGGTTGAGACTGAAGAAACTGCAAAAGTTAGAAAATAAGGAGACTGAGCGTGGATAAGCGGAAAAACCATAGGTTGTCGAGAATATCAGAGAGAGCATTAGGCAACGATTCACTGAAACAGGGGAAAGCAATACAGTATAAGAAAAATGGGTAGCTCTGAGAGAAGAAATAGTGAAGGCAGCAGAAGATCAAATACGTAACAAGACAAGGCCTAGAACCAATTCTTGGATATGGGAGAAAATACTGAATTTAATTGATGAAAGAACAAAATATAAAAATATAGCAAATGTAGCACACAAAGCAACTATTGACTTCTAAAGCTGAGATTGACCAAAAGTGAAAACTGGCTAAATACGATTGGTTAGAGGACAAATACAAGGCTATAGGAGCATGTATAACTAGCCGAAAGATAGATAATAAAATTAAAGACATCTTTTGAGGAGAGAGAATCAGTTATATGAATTTCATGAGCTCAGATGGAAAACCACTACTAAGCAGAGAAGGGAAATCGAAAAGGTGGAAGGAGTATACAAGAAGGTGCTATACAAAGGAAACGAATTTGAAGACAATATTACACAAAATAAAATGAAAATAGAAAAAGGTGAGATGGGAGATATGATACTGCAAGAGGAATTTGCCAGAGCACTGAAAGACCCAAGTCGAAACAAGGCTCCTGGAGCAGACAATGTTCCCTTGGAACTGCTGATACCGTTGCTAGAGCCAGCCGTGACAAAACAGTTCCACCTGGTGTGTACGATGTATGATACAGACAAAATACAATGTGACTAAACTAAGAATGTGCTAATTCTAGTTTCAAAGAAATCAGAAGCTGACAGTGTGAATATTACCGAAATTTCAGTAAAATATTATCAACAATTATATACCGAAGGATGGAAAAACTGGTAGAAGCCGACCTTGGGGAAGATCAGTTTTAGTTCCGGAGAAATGTAGGAGCATGCGAGGCAATAGTAACTCTAAGACTTTTCTTATAGTACAGTTTAAGAACAAGAAAATCCACTTTTATAGAATCTGGAGGCTTAGAGAAAGCTTTTGACACTGTTGACTGAATTATACTCTTCGAAGTCATTGAATTCGGACAGTAGCAGGTTAAAATACAGAGATCGAAAGGCTGTTTAAATCTTGTACAGAAACCACACGACAGTTATAATAATTGAACGGCATGAAAGGGTGGAGAGGTTGGGAAAGGAATGAGACAGAGTTGTAACCCATTCCCAACGTCATTCAATCTTACATTCAGCAAGCATTGAAGGAAACCAAACAAAAGTTTGAAGTAAGAAATCAAGTTCTGGGAAACAAATTAAAACTTTGATCTCTGCCGATTACAGTGTAATTCTATCAGAAACAGCAAAGGACTTGGAAGAACAGTTGAGCCTAATGGACGGTGGTCTGACAGAAGAATATGAGATGAACATCAATAAAAGCAAAACGGGGTTAACGCAATGCAGTCGAACTAAGTCAGGTGATGCTGACCGTATTACAGTACAACCTAAAATAGATAGATGAATTTTGCTATTTGGGCATTAGAATAACAGATGATAAACATAGTAAGGAGGTTGTGTAATGTACACAAGAAATGGTAAGGAAAGCATTTCGGAAGAAGAGAAATCTGTCAGCAGCGAATACAAATATAAGTGTTAGGAAGTTTTTCTGAGCGTATTTGTTTGAAGAGTAGTACTGTGTGGAAGTAAAGAGTGGACGACAAGAAGTTCTGACAAGAAAAGAACAGACGCTTTTGAAATGTGGATCTATAAAAGAATACTAAAGATTAGATGTGTAGATCGCGTAACTAATGAGGAAATACTGAAAAGAAGTAGGGAGAACAGAAATTTGTGACTGAATTTCACTAGACGAGGCGATCGGTTGATAAGACACATTGTGAGACATCAAGGAATGATCATCTTACTATCAAAAATGAGTGGGTGCAGTACAAATGGTAGAGGACATCAAAAGATGTATGTAGTAAGCAGGCTCAAATGGATGTAGGATGCAGTAGTTACTTCGAAACGCAGAGACTTCCACTGAACAGACTAGCGTGGAGAGCTGCATCAGACCAGTCTTCAGACTGAAGTCCACAACATCAACATTTAAAAGAATTGCGAGGTTTACAGTTCAGTGCGATGCGAGGAGATCTAGAACAACTATTCCTTCCAAATTTGAATGCACATAGCAGTAACTGATTCGTGAAATTGGGAGATCGTTTCTAAGTTAGACGCTAATCTGACCCAGAAACCAAATTTACTCAGTTTAGTCCGTAAAAAAGACCTAATTTTGACATGGTAAATTACCGTGAATGATACTCAGAAACTGAGGGCCCTTGAAAGCTTGTCCTGTAAATATGAACAACGAACATTTTTTGCATCCGTCCCGCATCTTGTGGATACTAAAAGTAAAAACATGCCTCATACAGATAAGATAATACATTTATGTACCAATGTATGCAATATTCGCGATTCAGTAAACTACAAGAAGGTGAAATGGGACCAAGGGAACGACAGAGCAGGAGTCATGGAAAACTATGTTCGGGATGTGGAAGAAATATTACTAACTACGCTGACTGAATATAGGTATTAAAGTGAAAGTAGTAGCAGAAACAACGGGTCTTCAATTAAATATATTTACAGTGATCAGCTAAAACATTATGACCACCTACCTTTGATACGGATAACAGCGGCGACACGTCGTGTAGATGGAAGCAATGAAGCCTTGCTAGGTCCGGCAAAGAGTTGGTAACACATCTGCACACACAAGTCACCTAATTCTCGTAAATTCCGGGTAGGGGGGCGATGATTTCAGATCTGGTGAGTTGGGGACCCAGCACATCAAAGGGAACTCGCCACTACATTCCTCGATCACTCCACCACACTAATGGCCTTGTGACATTGCGCGTTATGTTATTAAAAAGTGCCACTTCAGCCTGAAAACACGAACGTTTTTTTTGGGGGGGGGGGGGTGTACGTGGTCTGTAACCAGTGGGCGATACTTCTTGTCCGTCGTGGTGCCTTGCACGAGCTCCTCTGGATCCATGGATGGCCACATGGACGTTCCCCAAAGCATAATGGAGCCGCCGTCAGTTTGCCTGCGTTCCTCAGTACAGGCGTCAAGGAGCTGTTCCCCTGGAAGACGACGGATTTGCTCCTGCCCATCGGCATGACGGAGAAAGTATCAGGAATCATTAGACCATGCAATGCCCTGCCACTGCGCCAACGTCTCGTTTCAATGTTCATGTGGCCATTTCAATCGTAATTTCCGGTGTCGTGATGTTGACATTCATACATGCCAGGGTCGTCGGCTGTGGAGTCCCATCATTAGCAGTGTTCAGTGCACTGTGTATTCACAAACACTTGTACTCTGCCCAGCGTTAAAGTCTGATGTTTGTTTCGTCACAGTTCGCCGTCCGTCCTGTTTTATTAGTCTGCCCAGATTACGACGTCCGACATCTGTTATAAGCGGTGGCTGCCCAAACCCACGGGGTCTGGACGTGCTTTCACCTTGGTTTCGCCACGTGTTGAAGACACTCACCATAGCACTCCTCGAACATCGCACCATCATAATCTGCCCTCGGTCAAACTCAGGTAGATCGTGTGTCTTCCTCATTCTACACACGTTCAGCACTCTCATTGGTACTGCGTGCATCGCGCGTGAGTCTGACTAGCAGTCATTCCTCGCCAGGTGCCGCCGCTATCACCTGGGCGGGTTCACCCCGATAATAAGTCAATGGTCACAATGTACTAGCTGATCAGTTTATATGAATATACTTTGCCAATGACTGAAGGCGTACAAAACGTGACCACGTATTGCAGAAATAAAAATCAGGAAAAATTAGTTAACAATTATTATTGGTAGAAATAGCACCAAGAATTCACGCGGCAAGAGAACTACAAGGAAAAACCAAGAAGCAGGGATGTCCATATACTACAGAACACATATTGCATTACCAGTCAGCCATTGTACAACTTACGATTCAATTTCAGTTTCCACAATCACTAATTAAGTATAAAACAACAACTATACGTCATCAGAATAGAAGCTACAAGTTCACTCGGATATTAGCACGAAGATTAAAGATGGTTAGGATGGTACTAGTCTCACGAAACAAGAATTTAGTTACTGAAAGCTTATATCACAAATGAACGTGACATTTACGCTCTCCTGTTACACAGAAAGAGGCTGAAGACCTTACACATGCATAACAAAAATTGGAAGTTCCTGTTACCACATCCAAAGTTCGCAACGCAGCTTATGTAAATTAAACGAGACAGCTGATTAGCTCGCGACAACTACTTTGAGAGTGTCTGCTACGTCTGAGCCTGAAAAAAACGTAACTGTTAAAAATAACAAGTTACTGAGGATTACTTTTTGTTCTTTGCTTTGTTCTTTGCTTGCCCCAGAAGGGTTCAGGGTGGGCTGTCAGCAGTGTAACACCCCACTCCGAATCCCAAAGTTTTAAGAGTATAAATAAAGACATTAAAAACAATAATAAAGGACGCAAATTCAGAAACTTTCTAAAATCTGTAATTCGGTGAATGTTTTGTACCACAAAATTACACCTTTGTTTTCCTTCACATTTCCAATATTAAAACGAAGAGACTAAATAGTAACGTTAGAAAGGAAAAAAAAAGAAATCTAAAATATGTTTAAGAAGACGATAATATTTACTGTAAAGGAGAAATTGACTTTCACTAAAAGCTGAAGATTCGACAGTGGGGAAAACGCAATGGGGTGAGGGTAGTACATGATCAATAGGATTAAAGAGTGTGAGTAAAAAAATAGTGGTCTATGAGCATCAACTGTGGAAATGAAGCAACGTGTTGGGTGGACAGTGGGAAGAAAGGAAGTAGAGAGGCGGTATCAAGAGAAGAGTGGATGGAGAGGCGGAAGAGGGACTGGGGAGCGATGGAGATGGAAAAGGGAGATGTAGCCTTGAGTGGAACGGGATAGTTGGGGAAGAGCTATAGTTGGTACGACGGATAAATATGGGGCTGATTTCATTGTCTGAGAGGATTTGGTTGAATTTGCGTTGGTGTGAGGAGGTGAAATGAGTATGCAAAGGAGCGGCAGCATACCAAGAGAGGTGATCAGAAGGCTGACGATGGATTATTACAATCTAGTTTGTAAACAGCGAAAGATGTGAGGAAATGTTTTACTTCGGTGAGGAGGGGTTAGAAATTTATGATATGGTAGAGGATTGATTTGGGTATAGGTGAAAGGATGTGGAGCCTAAGGCCTTGCCGCAGTGGTAACACCAGTTCCCGGCAGATCACCGAAGTTAAGCGCTGTCGGGCTGGGTTAGTACTTGGATGGGTGACTATCCGGTCTGCCGAGCGCTGTTGACAAGTGGGGTGCACTTGGCCCTTGTGAAGCAAACTGAGGAGCTACTTGATTGAGAAGTAGCGGCTCCGCTCTCGGAAACTGACATACGGCCGGGAGAGCGGTGTGCTGATCACATGCCCCTTCATATCCGCATCCAGTGACGCCTGTGGGCTGAGGATGACACGGCGGCCAGTCGGTACCTTTGGACTTTCATGGCCTGTGCGGAAGGAGTTTAGTTTTTTTGTTTTTAGAAAGGATGTGGAAAGCGAGGCGAAATGTATGACGTTCATGGATGGTGGAACTGATAAAACTTAGTAGGAGGGGATATCCGTGCAACATTCGGTACGAGAGAATACACCGGAGCTCGGTGTTGTACGTGAGGAGAATAGTGAACGCCTGTAATCTTAAAATGCGACCATTTAGTAATTTTGGTGGTTTTAGTCTATTGTGGGCTCTGTGTTCGGTTGTTAGTAGATGAGGTTTCCATGTTACTGGCTAGTCGAGGATTAATCCAGGAATTTTTAGTGTATTACAATGGTTGGTTTAAATGGTTTGTTGATGTCATGAAGGCGGAAGCGACAGGTTATTCATCCTATAATTACAGCGTGAGTTCTGGAGGAGTTGAGCCGGCCGCGGTGGTCTAGCGGTTCTAGGCGCTCAGTCCGGAAACGCGCGACTGCTACGGTCGCAGGTTCGAATCCTGCCTCGGGCATGGATGTATGTGATGTCCTTAGGTTGGTTAGGTTTAACTAGTTCTAAGTTCTAGGGGACTAATGACCTCAGAAGTTGAGTCCCATAGTGCTCAGAGCCATTTGAACCATCTGGAGGAGTTGATCTTCAGGGACCATTGGGTGAACCAGCGGTGGTGGTTTTGGCATATCACCAACGTAGAGGGGATAAAGGAGAGGAGAGAGGTGGGGGCACAACAGCAGCAGAATGGAATATTTGGGAATCGGTACTGTTAATAGTGGCAAACGGTAGACGATTAGATTGGAGAGATGCGGTAAGGTGGGCATATTTCACTGCAAGTGCCTAAGTCCGGAGTTTGAAAATGAAACCGGAGTGACGTACATGAACATAAGCTTCCTCCAAGTCGAGGCGGACGAAGTTAGTTGATTTTTCCTTATTGAACTGGTGGGACAGGGGGCATTCAAGAAATCGTTCATGCAGCGGAATAGCACAAACATACCGTTATTTGTCCGTCGGAGAGACTCCCGTATGGACCACATAGTAATAAGCGTCCCTGGAGGAGAGAAACTGCTGAAAGGTCTGAAAGCAAATAAGTGACGAGGTCCGGACGGAATTCAAATTCGGTTTTACAAAGAGTACTCTGCGGCATTGGCCCATTACCTAGAATGTTTTTATCGTGAATGTCTCGCCCAGAAAAAAGCTCAAAGTAACTGGTGAAAAGCGCAGGTGAATCCCGTACATAAGAAAGGTAAAAGAACGGACCCTCAAAATTGCAGACCTGTAACCGTAAATTCGGTTTGCTGCAGAATCCTTGAACACATTCTCCGTTCAAATATAATAAGTTTTCTTGAGTCCGAGAAGCTTATGTCCACGAATCAGCATGGTTTTAGAAGGCATCGCTAGTGTGAAACTCCGGTTGCCCTTTGTCCACAAGATATATTGCGAATTATGAATGAAGGGCACTCCGCGCGGAGTGGTCGCGCCATGTTACTAATCGTGCGGCCCCTCACGCTGGAGGTTCGAGTCCTCCCTCATGCCTGGGTGAGAGTGCTATTTTTTAGCATTAAGTTAGTTTAAGTAGTGTGTAAGTCTATGGACCCATGACCTCAGCAGTTGGGTCTCTTAGGAGTTCACACACATTTGAATATTTGAACATGAAGGGCACGAGGCAGATTCCATGTTTCTGGATTTCCGTAAAGCATTTGACACGGTGTACTAGTGCAGGCTGTTAACCAAGGTACGAGCTCATGGAATAAGTCCACAGACACGTGAGTGGCTCGAAGACCTCTTAAGTAATAGAGCGCAGTATGTTGTCCTCGAGGCCGGCCAGTGTGGCCGAGCGGTTCTAGGCGCTCCAGTCTGGATCAGCGTGACCGCTACGGTCGCAGGTTCGAATCCTGCCTCGGGCATGGATGTGTGTGATGTCCTTAGGTTGGTTAGGTTTAAGTAGTTCTAAGTTCTAGGGGACTGATGACCTCAGATGTTAAGTCCCATAGTGCTCAGAGCCATTTGAACCAGTTTTTGTTGTCCTCGACGGCATGTGTTCATCTCTGTATACATAAATTATTTGGCGGACGGGGTGGGCAGCAGTCTGCGGTTGTTTGCTGATGACGCTGTCGTGTGCGGTAAGGTGTCGATGTTGACTGAAGGTAGGAAGATGCAAGATGACTTAGAGAAAATTTCTAGTAGGTGTCATGAATGATAGCTAGCTCTAAATGTGGGAAAATGCAAGTAAATGCGGATTAATAGGAGAAACAAACCTGCAATGTTTACATACAGCATTAGTAGTGTACTGGTTGACCCAGCCACGTCGTTTAAATATCTGGCCGTAACGTAGCAAACCGATATGAAATGGAACGAGCATGTGAGGATTGTGGTGGGAGAAGCGAGTATTCGACTTCAGTTTATGGGAAGAAATTTAGGAAAGTGTGGTTCATCTGTAAAGGAGACCGCATATAGAATGCTGTTACGACGTGTTCTTTGTAGAGTCCTTCCCGGTCGTCAAAGATGGTGTGTCTAGGAAACCTGTTTTCTCAGATCGCTAGACGACAATCCAAGCAAATCGTATTAATCAGTTTTATTACAAGAAGTAAGTGACAACACTTAACTTTGAGATTTACATAGATGTGTCGTAAGCAAAGGGCGACATCCGAAATAAACAAACTTCATCAGTATAGACAGTGCTACATAGTACAAGAGTAATGACTCGTGAAAATACTGTTGAACTGGGCGCGACCAGTCGGGCGCAGCGATTACGTCCTCTTCGCATAGAGGCCGCTGCTGTCGCGTTGCCATCCTGGAGAGAAGTCGGTCAGCGTGCAATTGGCTGACATCTTCTTCACAGCCCTCTCTCCTCTCTCGTTCCCGACTGGCGTGCCGGCGCCTGACCTTACGCCGTAACAGTTCTCCACCCCAATGCGACAGACCGTTGTCGTATAAGGAGCACGACAATGGGAAGGGAGGCAGGAGAGTGGATACTGCGATGGATTGAAAGTTGTGGCTGCAGGGGACGTCAGGATTCCAGTCGTACCCTGCCATCAGTCCTGCGCTCTGGCGGAAACGACCGCTGGAAAATGATAAGAAAGGTATACATCCACCTCCTGAGGCCCTAAAAAGATGTAGAAGGCGTCGGCTACTGCGGCGTGGGCGGATCCAGCTTCATTGGTAGGACGAGAAGAGGCGGAGCAGGTGAGGTCGTCCCGCGGTGTCGTGATGACACCCTCTGGCGGCCGCTGTGGCCTCGCTGTCCACGGGATCCGTGAATCTGAGGGAAGAAGTATTGAAGAATCATCGTGCACATGACAATTGTGAATTTGATTGTGATGTCGGCGCTGCAAACCGTCGAGGTCGGAAACCAGATACATGCATGTGCTAACTCAAAGAAGAAATTCGTCTCGCGCCCAACGTCTGCTGCAGCTAAAAATCCTGCAAAACACATTATCATGCAGCGCGAAGCGATACCTTCGGCCTTCCTTTGGCGCCGGATGCTGTGGAGGGTGGGGCAGTGTCCGAAGGCGGCGGCCGAGAAGCAATTCCGCCGGCTATGGTCCATCTCGTGGGTGCGAACGATATTAGGAGAGCAACAGTTGCAATACTTGATCGCTGGTGTATGCGGTGCGAAGTTTGGCCATCTGCTGCTTGAAGGTTCTGGCAAAACGTTCCACTTCGCCGTTTGACTGTGGATGGTACAGTGCACTAGTTAGATGCTGTATGCCACTGTGTTCACAGAATGTTTCAAATTCATTTGACGTGAACTGAGGGCCGTTGTCCGATACTATGACTAAAGGCAAACCTTCGAGGCAAAAAATAGAGGACAACGCCTGAATTGTGCTATGTGATGTTGTCGAGTTCACTGGCACAGCAGAAGGAATATTTCTGTAAGAGTCTACCGCAATTAACCTACGTATGTTCCAAAAACGTCCCGCAAAGTCTACGTGCACACATTGCCAGGGTGACTGCGGCTTGGGACAAGCAGATAATTTTTGTGGTGTAGTAGACTGACACTGCGACGTAATCTATTCTATTCAGGTGTCCATACGCTGCCAAGTAGAGTGTAGACGCGCTAAGTGTTTCGTACGAACAATTCACCACTGTCCTTTGTGAAGTAACTCCAACACTTCTTTTTGCAAAGTTTTGGGGATCAACACACGTGACTGTCCACTCTCATTTTGGACAAGAAAAACACCTTTCTGTAAAGCGACACTATGCCGACGTGCCAAGTATCGGGGAACTACCGAGTTCTTTATGTTATGCAATGAGCGACGCCAAGATGTGCTTATGTAGCTGAGCAAGTTGTTCAGTTCTGAATCAGTTTCCGTGACCTGTGCAAGTTTCCTACACTTCCGAGGAGAGGATTGAAGCAATTAAGAATCGTGAGCATCGATGTGACAGCAGGATGCAGCAGAAGTGTCAAAGTTTGTATCGGGGCCAATGGGAAGATTTGCTATTTTTGGGTAGTTCGTACAGGAACCGGCTTCATCGGATGAAACACGGACAGCAATGGCTTGTGATCCGTTACTAAGTAGAATTTTCTGCCATACAAATAGTGGTGGAATTTGGTGACACCATACGCAACAGTCAATAACTCTTTATTTGTGAATAGCTACTCTGAACTTTGGACAACACTTTTGACGCAAAAGCGACAGGTCTGTCTTTATCACCAATCGTGTGCGAAAGCACTGCACCTATCCCGTAAGAGGAATCGTCAACTTGCAATACGACTGCTTTGGCAAGGTCAAAGTGAAGCAAGCATCGATCACTGAGCAATGCATCTTGAAGTATTTGAAAAGCTTCTTGGCACTCATCCGTCCAAACAAACTGGACGTTCTTGCGACCCAAACGATATAATGGAGCTGCAATTTGTGCAGCATTCGGTATGGACCGTACATAATAGTCTATTTTCTCTACGACAGACTGCAGTTCTGTGACATTGCGAGGAACGGGTAGGTCACGTATGGGTAACGAACGTGACTGAAAAGGATGTACACCTTGACTGTTTATGATATGACAAAGATACTGCATCAGATAACATACGAAACGAAGCACGCTAATTAGTAATGTGTTCATTGCGTGTACGACCTGCTGCGACAATATCGTCCAAATAGTTTGAACAGTTTGGTACGCCAAGCGAGGTGGCGCAGTGGTTAGACACTGGACTCGCATTCGGGAGGACGACGGTTCAATCCCGCGTCCGGCCATCCTGATTTAGGTTTTCCGTGATTTCCCTAAATCACTCCAGGCAAATGCCGGGATGGTTCCTCTGAAAGGGCACGGCCGACTTCTTTCCCCATCCTTCCCTAATCCGATGAGACCGATGACCACGCTGTCTGGTCTCCTTCCCCAAAACCAACCAACCAACAGTTTGGTACTTCAGCAGTTAGCTGTTCCAAGTACCATTGGAAAATGTCGGGTGCGGATGCACTGCCAAAAGGGAAACGCAAATATTTAAACAAGCCCAAGTGAGTGTTCACAACACAAACGGTTTGAGATTCTTCATCTAATGGTATTTGAAGATATGCGTCACGCAAATCAATTTTTGAAAAGTAGTGATTAGCGCCTAATCTGTGCATGAGATCCTCTGGGCGTGGCCATAAATAGGTATTATGCACAGTTTGTGGGTTGACTGTAGACTTAAAGTAAACACAGAGGCGAATGCGACGTGAAGGTTTGGGGAGCAAAACCTGTGGAGTTGCCAATTGACTAGCTTGTATGGCCGCAATAGCTCCACTATCTTGCAATTCCTTAAGCTCAGCAGCGACTTTGTCCCGTAATGCGATGGAAACAGTTCTGACCCAGCAAAATTTCCACAGAGCATTGTCTTTCATGGTTATATGTGCAACAAAATTGTTAGCATTGCCTAAACCTTCAGAAAAGTGTTCTGGGAATTCTTTCAGCAAGTTAGCTAAACTGTGTTTGGCATTTAAGGCAGTCACTGACAGCACATTGTCCTGAAGTTTGAAGCCAAACAAATCAAATGAATCAAGGTCAAATATATTCTCACAATCGCATGATTGGAGCACAGTGAAAGTTACAGTTCACATATGTGAGCAACACATGACAGGCAAAGCACATTTCCTGAGATTGGGAATGTCTTGTCCATTATAAGCCGTCAGGTGCATGCTAGTTTTAGACAGGCTTGGTGAGCCTAACCGTTCATATGTGTTACGATTCAGCAATGTAACAGAGCCACTCATATTCAACTGAAATTTCACACTTTTCTACTAATATGCAAATTAACAAAATGTTCGTTGGACTGGCGTAGCACTGAAGAAACTACTCGCTTGCTAGTTTTCATAGTGCCTGCAGAAGGCTATGAATACACTGCATTGATTACATGGGTTTTGTGATTAAATTTTTGTGAGTGGGCAGAATTCTTATATCTGTTCCGTTGCAAACATAAGGATTGTACGTGACCTTAAATGCCATACGCATAACACTGTGCTTGTCTGGACGGGCAGTCTGGGGTGTTTATGCCATGAATATCACTGAGGGTATAACGTAATTCTGTTTACCTGTTTAGAGAGCTGATTGCACAGTGTGGAGAACTGTTTCCACAGCCTGTCACATGCAAGCTGCTGCTATCTTCTGGGCCGGTCGTAAGCAAGGGATAACTCAACCTGACAAAATAGATAATGCTCAAATTTATTGGCCGACATGCCACCTGAATTGTACTGATCTAGTATTTGCACTACATGCTGGAATGATGGATAGGACTATTTCAGAGTCTGAACTCACTTACATTGTACGCTACAGCATCACGTAACATAACGTCTGAACATAAAGCACCACAAACACATTTGAATTTGTACTTCCTCATCATACCCTATAAATCTGTTACCCACCCATGATATGTTTGTTCTGACCTTCTCTAACAATTACAGCATTGATACCTAGCTGCCACCACATTCACTTGCTGGTCATAATAATTAGTTAGCGAATCTACAACCTGATCATAGGGAAGTTCACTCAGTGTGGCGTTAGGAAACAATTCCTGAGCCGGCCGGAGTGGCCGTGCGGTTCTGGGCGTTACAGCCTGGAGCCGAGCGACCGCTACGGTCGCAGATTCGAATCCTGCCTCGGGCATGGATGTGTGTGACGTCCTTAGGTTAGTTAGATTTAATTAGTTCTAAGTTCTAGGCGACTGATGACCTCAGCAGTTAATTCGCATAGTGATCAGAGCCATGTGAAACAATTTCCGAATGAGGCGAGATACTGCACTTCCTACTGTTGACAAAAAGTAATATAGTTTCACAGTACCTGGTGAATTGTGACCAATTATGTGGGCTTCAAACTGTTGCAACCACTCGAGCCCCCCATCTTGTTTTTCATTAAACTGGTGAAAAGGCGGTATGGCTCTCGGAGCTACTGGCGTAGCTTATTGTTCTGTTGAACACGCAGCATTCGCCAGTAGCTGCTGCACCGCGTTTAGTAGCAATTTGCTGGGTCTGACAAGGGGAGGCCGCCAATTGTGAAATTCAGATTCGATTCATATTGCGCATAATAAAAGCTCATAGCCAGAGGTGTAATGTGGCAAAGCACCAAGATGCACTTCTCAGCCGTTGTCGAGAAAATTGACAGTTAAAAGAAACCGTTGAGGTGAACTACTCTCTACGATTTGTACTTTACTACAGTGTCGTGCCGCAGCGGTAAGCGCTCGGGTTCGTAATCTGAAGGTCGCCGGATCGAATCTCGCGCCATGCAACTTTTTTTTTATTCTTTGTTATTTGTAATTAACATATATATATATATATATATATATATATATATATATATATATATATATATAATTCCCGGCAATCAGTTGCAACAATTATGCATATATATATATATATAAAATTCCCGGCAATCAGTTGCAACAATTATGCATATAATAAGTTGTTGAAAGTAGTTTGTCGTGGAAAAACTGGCGACTTCGAACATGATTATGTTTTCTGCAAACAAAGTTGTATTTCACAAATGTTATTAATTGTCTTCATAATGTTTACACGTGTAGTCAACGGAAGACGTAGAAACGATATTCCGAAACGAATACGTATAGTGTAAGTCAAACGTTCGAATTAGAGACCCCATGATATATATATATTTGAATTACAAAAAACAAATACTAAAAAAGAAATTGCATGGCGCGAGATTCGATCCGGCGACCTTTGACTTACGAACCCAAGCACTTACCGCTGCGCCACGACGCTGTAGGAAGCTATACATTGTAGAGAGTATTTCACTGCAACGGTTTCTATTAACTGTCGATTTTCTCGACAACGGCTGAGAAGTGCATATTGGTGCTTTGCCACATTACACCTCTGGCCATGAGCTTTTATTATGCGCAGTATGAATCGAATCTGAATTTCACAATTGGCGGCCTCCCCTTGTGAAACTGAAACATCTACGTTAGCTGCGTTGCGTCTATCGCTTGCAGGTGCCTGAGCAGGTGCGGGAGTGGTGGGTTGCTCATTGTGGTAGATAACAAAAGACACTTAAAGCAAGTAAACACACCCCTGCAACGAAAGTACGAGGTGAAAATACGGCGTCATCAAAATACGAAAGAAAATCCGAGGCCACCAGGCACTGGGTTCTACTTATAACTCGTTGCCAAATGTTGAATCCTTCCAAGTCGTCAATGATGGGGTGTCTAGGAAAGCTGTTTTCTCGTATCACTAGACAACAATTCAAGTAAATCGTATTAATTAATTTTTATTATACAAAATAAATGACAGTACTTAACTTCGAGCATTTACATTGATGAGTCATAGCAAATGGCGGCAGACTAATAAGAAGCCTCATCAGTACAAACAATGCCTAATACACGTTAAATTATACAGTTCCTAAGTAGCTGCTGTAATGCTTGAGAACAGCTAGTCTTCAACTAGGCCACAGCCAGGTGGCGCGGCACCTATGTTCTCTCCAACTAGAGGTCGCTGCTGTCTCGGTGTCTTCCTAGAGAGGGGTCAGTCAGCGTACTACACTACTGGCCATTAAAATTGCTACACCACGAAAATGACGTGCTGCAGACGCGAAATTTAACCGACAGGAAAACAATGGTGTTATATGCAAATGATTAGCTTTTCAGAGCATTCACACAAGGTTGGCGCCGGTGGCGACACCTACAACGTGCTGACACGAGGAAAGTTTCCAACCGATTTCGCATACACAAACTGCAATTGACCGTCGTTGCCTGGTGAGACGTTGTTGTGATGCCTCGTGTAAAGAGGATAAATGCGTACCATCACTTTACCGACTTTGATAAAGGTCGGATTGTAGCGTATCTCGATTGCGGTTTATCGTATCGCGACATTGCTGCTCGCGTTGGTCGAGATCCCACGACTGTTAGCAGAATGTGAATTCATTGGGTTCAGGAGGGTAATACGGAACGACGTGCTGGATCCCAACGGCCTTGTATCACTAGCAGTCGAGATAAATGGCATCTTATCCGCATGCCTGTAACGGATCGTGCAGCCACGTCTCGATCCCTGAGTCAACAGATGGGGACGTTTGCAAGACAACAACCATCTGCACGAACAGTTCGACGACGTTTGCAGCAGCAAGGACTATCAGCTCGGAGACCGTGGCTGCGGTTATCCTTGACACTGCATCACAGACAGGAGCGCCAGCGATGGGGTACTCAACGACGAACCTGGGTGCACGAATGGCAAAACGTCATTTTTTCGGATTAATCCAGGTTCTGTTTACAGCATCATGATGGTCGCATCCATGTTTGGCGACATCGCGGTGAACGCACATTGGAAGCGTGTATCCGTCATCGCCATTCTGGCATATCACCGGCGTGATGGTATGGGGTGCCATTGGTTACACGTCTCGGTCACCTCTTGTTCGCATTGACGGCACTTTGAACAGTGGACGTTACATTTCAGATGTATTACGTCCCGTGGCTCTACCCTTCATTCGATCCCTGTGAAACCCTACATTTCAGCTCAATGTAGCGATGACTGAAATTAGACTTGCACTTGGCGGCCGAACCCGAATGGGTATCGTTTAGTCTTGCCATTAAAGGTTTGACTTTTCTTTGCGTATTTTTTCAGAAAACACGGAAAGATCGTAACTTCGCGAAGTCGCGCTTAGGCTTAAATTTCGTAAACGTGTTTGTTTATTGTTTCACGGTAATTTAACTAGTTTCTCGGTAACAAATAAGTAAACTACCGTAAAGAGCGTATAACTTCATTGGTTTAATACAGATTTCAGAAAAACCGCGTAACTTTATATCAGAAACTTGCTTATATACATTTGTTTATAGGCCTAATTCTCGTAACGTTTTTGGAGAATCAAAGTTAAAGTACCTCGTTTAATTGTCCTTTTTTCATTCAATCGAGTGAAATATATAATAAATAGCGTATACCTTCATTGTTTTAATACAGATCTCAGAAAAACAGCGTAATTTCAAATCAGAAACTTGCTTATATACATTTATGAATAGGCTTAATTCTTGTAACGTCTTTTTTGATTTTCGGTAATTTAATTGATTTATTCTAGCTAAAGTATTATTTTTGCCATGAGTGAGAAGTGCCTGACTTGCCGTAGAATTGTTAGTTCCGGGGTTTGGTGTGATGGATGTAGTAGTTTTTTTCACTGGGGGGATTGCAGTGGCGTGGGTGTTGGGAAAGTGGATCAGGCTCATCAGTGGTTATGTAGGATTTGCAGCAGAGATAGGAAGATAGTGGAACAGGAGGGGAAAATTGCTGCCCTTCAGGCTGAGCTAGATCAGGCTAGGGAAGATCTGGACAGGTTAAGGAGGGAGAAGGGCAAAGAGAGGTGGGAAGTGGCAACAGGTAGCAGAAGGAACAGGCCTAGAACTAAGTCTGACAGTTTTGTGGTGAATGTCAAAAATAAGTTTGACCTGTTGCTTCAGTTAGAAACTGATGAGCCTCAAGCAGAGGTAGGTGTAGACAGGACACAACAAACTTTCAATAGGAAATTGAAAAAGAATGTAGGAAAGTCATCGAAAAGGAAGAAAGTTTTGTTGTTAGGCAGTTCTCATGCCAGAGGTGTAGGCCAACTTCTGCAGGAGGAATTAGGACCAGAATACCAGGTCACAAATTTTTTCAAACCAAGTGCTAGTCTGGATCAGGTGACAGAGGATTTAGGTTCACTCTGTAAAGGATTTACCAGGGAAGACACCGTGGTTATTGTGGGAGGGCCAGGGAACAGCATCGACAGAGATCCTGGGTACAGTATAGAGTGTGACCTGGTAAAGATTGCGTCGGCATCGAGACACACCAATGTTGAATTTGTATCTGTCCTGAGACGCCATGACCGGCCTCATTTGAACTCTTCTGTTGGGAGAGTTAATTTGGAGTTGGAACGGCTGCTTGGGTCGGGTGCGGGGGCTCATATTGGTGTGGTTCCTGTTGATTATCTCAGTAGGTGGGACTATACCAGGCACGGCCTACATCTCAACAGGAAAGGGAAGGGGAAACTGGCTGGGGTAATAGCAGGAAATTTAAGGGGGGGAGGCACTGCCATGAATGGTAAAATACCAGTGGTTACAGGTGTTGGAGCAGCACCTTTTTAGGATAGGTAAGACAGAAAGATGTCAAGTTCTACGAGAGGTCAGGATTGAAACAAATCTTCAGTTTAGGAAAGAAATTAAACAGCACAATTCTAGCACATTGGATCACCAATCACAGCTATCAATTATAAATTTTCACCAATCACCAGAAATTTTATCTCCACCAAGTTGTATCTCAGTCCTAGGTAATTGCGTTGATGAATTAAAGTCACCCAACCCAGTTGACATAATCTGCCTCTCTGAACACCGTGTGACCACTGGTATAGGAACTAGGCCTAAGCACAATGAGAAACTCAGACAGGAGAGTACTGCAAATGTTAGAATAAGGAAAGGTTCTCATAAAAGTATAATTAAAAATAATGTAAGTATATTTCATCAAAATATTGGGAGTTTAAAGAATAAAGTAGATGAGCTTCTGGTTTGTTTAGAAGATTTAGAAGCTGAGAATGAAATAGATATACTATGCCTGTCTGAGCATCACATTGTTACTGATATGGATAAGGTAAATGTAAGTGGATATAAGCTCTCTGCACATGTAATGAGAGAAAATATGGAGAAAGGAGGAGTTGCCATATATGTCAAAAGTTATCATTGTGCAAAAAGTATAGAAACAAAAAAGTTTTGTGTAGAGAAACATATACAAGCATGTGCCTGTAAGCTTAAATTAAATAAAGGCACATTTATAATTGTAACTGTATATAGGTCCCCATCAGGAAATTTTCATCTATTTCTGAAAAATTTGGACTCCTTGTTGTGCTATCTGTCAGACAGGGGGAAGCAAATTATTATTTGTGGGGACTTCAATGTAGATTCTCTGAAAGAGGGTAATAGGAAAAATGACCTTGAACTATTACTCAGTTCTTTCAATTTGACACCCGTTATTGATTTTCCTACTCGGGTGGTAAAGGATAGCAGCTCACTGATAGATAACTTCTTTATAGACCAAGATAAGTGTAACCAGATAAATGCTCAGCCTGTTGAGAATGGTCTTTCTGATCATGGTGCACAGCTAGTTACAATATATGACATAGCTCCATTCAGCAATACTAAACAGTCCTCCAAAGTAGTACGTCCAGTCAACGATTTAACAATTGCAAATTTCAGGGAAAGCCTACAGCAGTTAGACTGGGATGAGGTGTATCGTGAACCTGATGCCAATTTAAAATATAATTTATTTCATGACATTTTTGTAAATGCATTTGAAAACTGCTTCCCCAAGAAAATAGTTAAATATACTCGCAAGAAACCTTGTAACAAACCATGGCTTACTAAGGGTATAAAAATATCTTGTAACCGGAAAAGGGAAATGTATCTGACAGCAAGAAAGAGTAGTGATCCAGAAACTATCAAAATTTATAAAAACTACTGTGTTATATTAAGAAAAGTTATTAAAAAATCCAGGAGTATGTGTATCATGTCTGAAATCAGCAACTCTGATAATAAAATTAAAACAATTTGGAATATTATTAAAAGAGAAACAGGTCAACCAAGAGCAGAGGAAGACAGTATTACCATCAAATTGAATGAAAACTTTACGAACAAAAAGTCAGAAGTTTAAAATATTTTTAATAATCATTTTCTAAATGTTGTGGATATAGTAGGATCCAGGTGTTCATTAGAAGATGCTAGGCTGTTAATGGAAGAGGCCATACCTATGCAATTTGATACAATTGAAATCTCACCCACTTCTCCCTCTGAAATTAGGAAAATAATAAACTTGCTTAAAAGCAAAAACTCACATGGAATTGATGGCATTTCCAGCAAAATACTAAAAGCTTGTTCTCAACAGATAAGTAAGATTCTCAGCCACCTGTGTAATAGCTCTCTGGAACAGGGCATTTTCCCTGATAGACTGAAATATGCTATTGTTATACCTTTGCATAAAAAGGGGGATAGATCTGATGTCAACAATTACCGTCCAATCTCCCTTCTAACAGCTTTATCCAAAATTTTTGAGAAAGTAATGTATTCAAGAGTAGCTTCACATATCTGTAAAAATTAAGTACTAACAAAATGTCAGTTTGGTTTCCAGAAAGGTTTTTCAACAGAAAATGCCATATATGCTTTCACCAGTCAAATTTTGAATGATCTGAATAACCGAACACCACCCATTGGGAATTTTTGTGATCTCTCAAAGGCTTTTGATTGTGTAAATCATGAAATTCTGCTAGACAAGCTCAAGTATTGTGGCATGAGTGGGACAGTGCACAAATGGTTTAATTCGTACCTAACTAGAAGAGTGCAGAAAGTTGAAATAAGTAGTTCTCGTAACATGCAAAGATCAGCACATTCCTCAAACTGGGGAACTATCAAGAATGGGGTTCCACAAGGGTCAGTCTTGGGTCCTTTGTTGTTCTTATTATATATTAATGACTTGCCATTCTATATTCATGAAGAGGCAAAGTTAGTTCTCTTTTCTGATGATACAAGTATAGTAATCACACCTGACAAACAAGAATTAACTGATGAAATTGTCAATACTGTCTTTCAGAAAATTACTAAGTGGTTCCTTGTAAACGGACTCTCACTGAATTTTGATAAGACACAGTACATACAGTTCCGTACAGTGAATGGTATGACGCCATTAATAAATATAGACCTTAATCAGAAGCATATAGCTAAGGTAGAATATTGCAAATTTTTAGGTGTGTCCATTGATGAGAGATTAAATTGGAAGAAACACATTGATGATCTGCTGAAACGTTTGAGTTCAGCTACTTATGCAATAAGGGTCATTGCAAATTTTGGTGATAAACATCTTAGTAAATTAGCTTACTACGCCTATTTTCACTCATTGCTTTCATATGGCATCATATTTTGGGGTAATTCATCACTGAGGAATAAAGTATTTATTGCACAAAAGCGTGTAATCAGAATAATAGCTGGAGTCCACCCAAGATCATCCTGCAGACATTTATTTAAGGATCTAGGGATATTCACAGTAGCTTCTCAGTATATATACTCTCTTATGAAATTTGTTATTAACAACCAAACCCAATTCAAAAGTAATAGCAGTGTGCATAACTACAATACTAGGAGAAAGGATGATCTTCACTATTCAAGATTAAATCTAACTTTGGCCTCAGAAAGGGGTGAATTATACTGGCACTAAAGTCTTTGGTCACTTACCAAATAGTATCAAAAGTCTGACAGATAACCAACAAGTATTTAAGAAGAAATTAAAAGAATTTCTGAATGACAACTCCTTCTACTCCATAGAGGAATTTTTAGATATAAATTAAGAAAAAAATATTAAAAAAATAAAAAAAATAAAAATAAAAAATAAAGAAAAACAAAAAAAACACAATAAAATAAAGTTGTTATATTAACTTAAGTATGTTGTTAAATTAACCTAATTATGTCATGTATTGGAATATTCGACTCGTTCCACATCATTACGAAATATCGTATTCATGATCCATGGAACTAGTATTAATCTAATCTAATCTAATCCAATCTAATCATCCTGGCCAACAATGCCATACGATCATTTCATTTTCATCAGATTGCTAGAAAGTTTGTACGTGAAGTCTGATCCCTGTATCTGTGGATTCCCCAGAAACATTACAGTTGGTACAAGAATAGTCATGTATAATTTTTGGACAGGAACTGGGATGGTGTGCATAGGGAGGTGGTATTGTGTAGGGGACGGTAAGGAGATCAGGTCTGTGGTCAGTTCCAATTGCATCGACGACTGCTGCAGTGAGACATCCAAGGACGTTGGGAGACCTCAATACGACATCTAGAGTGGTGTAATTTCAGGACGGGTGTGTAGAGGATGTGGACAAGGTCACCTTGGAGACGGTCTGTAAACTGACGCCTCCGCTGGAGTTCTTTAGGTGCGATCCATGTGCGTGAGGAAGTCATAGGAGAGGGGGTGATTAGGTGAGATGCAGAATTGGTGGGTGATTTCGACTGCGCATCTGGCCAGGGGAATTTGATTGTCTGTGCTGTGTAGGTCTTAGGGAAAAGTTCGTATGGTGTGGTAAAGTAGGATGAAGCTCTCCTTTAACAGAAATGGATGGATTTTGTATTTGGAGTGGGTATGCATAAGCAGAGTTTATTTCCTAGGAGAGAATGGATACTGTGGAATAGGATGTTGTCATGCTGTCACGACATGATAAGGAATTTGTAGTATTACGTACAGGTGACGTCTAAAGGGGTTCACAATAGGGTGTTGAGGCATGTGAAGATGGTGTGGACCACGTTGAGGGAGTAGGTAGCTTGGATGTTGAGACTGAAGGTGGAGCAGGCAGTATAGAAGGTTTGTTGAATTGTGATTGGACGTAGAAATTGGTGGATGTTTTGGAGTACAATCATCATTAATTTTATGGTATCTTCAACAGTGGATGTGGGTGGAGGTAATTGGTTGGATGCATAGTATTAACAATAGGACGGATGAAGACAGTGACTTCTGGTTTTAAAAAAAAATTTGGAAAATTGTGGTAAGTTCCTTTGGGACCAAACTGCTGAAGTCATCGGTACCAAGGCTTATACACTATTTAGTGTAACCTAAACTAACTTACGCTGAGGACAACACACACATCCATGCCCGAGGGAGGACTCGAACCTCTGGCGTTAGGAACTTGGTTATTCTGTATAAGAAATATTAGTAAATAATAATAGCGATGCTGTCACTGTTTGCTGGTAATATTTACTGGCAAAATGCAAACTAACGCTAGACTGCGTACTTACGGCTATTCTGTGTGGCCGTTTTTTAGTAGGACTTAAAAAGAGTGAGAGATTATTAACTGATCACCGATGCGTCGGTTGTCGATTGTGTTCAGGAGACGTACGGATTGATTAAGCGAAGGGGTTTTCTTAATTGATCCTTTGACCCGGATTGCATTGACGCAATCAGAATCTTCGATGAAAACACCTAAGTACCTATTTGAATATAAAAATGGAAATGAAAGCAAATTAGGGGAATTTCGTAAGAGAAAGATTAACAGATCGGAAGTTGAACACATTAGTGGTCTCCCAAACACAATCGAGACACCGCGATAAAGAGTGATCCTGTACCAAAGCTCATATACAATTTGAACATCATTTCTGGTGAGTGAAAGAAAAGAATAAGAAGAAAATTACTGCATCCTAAGACATTAATATATTGTGAACAAACTTGCTTTAAACTTCTAGACATTAACAACTACACAATAAATACATGACTTACATCTGATATTTCTTCTGTACATAGCGCAGTCCAATAATTGCTGCTTTGTCAGTCTGTTCCCTCTTAAAATCAAATGTCCTTGTGTGTGCGTAAGTACATTATATCCTCACCCGAGTTACCGAAACGTTTGTTCGTCGTTTCACATAGCTTTTACACAAAATAAAAGTACGACTTGTAGCAATACTATGAAGTACGTCTTAACATGTCGGCGACTAAAAGTACAAGGGATAATGAAGTCTCTAGAATATTTCTTAACAAAAGATAGATTGTTCTTTCTTCTGTTTCGCAGATTCTTGCTATCAAGCGCTGCGGCAATAATTTTAAATATCTGCGCCCAGCGGGTCATAGTGTTTATTTAAAGTATTTAAACGCTGGACGCGCGTCTTGGTATAGGCTCATATAAAAAATAAATCGTTTCTTTACTCTCGCACTGTGATGCTTACCATTTTTACGAACTACAGCTCATTGGCTGTCCTTTTTATTTTATGACAAATATCTCATATGGAAAGTATCTGAAATCCAATAATATTACAAACCTCCGACGGGGGAGCCGCACAAGCCGTGGCAAGACGCCTCAGACCGCGCGGCACTAGGTTTGGAAGTCTGGGGCTTGACTTGGCATTACGTGGAAAGTGTGCATTGGGAGTCGTTGCAGATAGGAGGTTAAGCAGTGTGAGAGCGTCGGCTAAGAAAATATGAGGCTTTAGGGTGTGAACATATGGATGGGTTTATGCAATCAGCTATGAGATGATCATCGTGAAGAGACAGGTTTGGCAGTGGTAGGACTGAGGATGGGATTTCGAAAGGCCAACTTTCTAGTGGTGGTATATCATTGCTCCCTATTTAAGAAGATGATCTATGGTGGAATCAGAGTCAGCATAATATGGATAAATTAAATGACTCCAAGTTTATTTTTGATTCACAGGGATGTTCTGACTCGTAAATCAGGGTGGGTGTTCCGTTCAGATTCCATTTCCTCATTTGTTAACTTGAAATCAACTTTTATGATCACTGTTGTGAAGGCGAGGGGGGGGGGGAAGGGGGAACGGAGGTGAGGTTAGGATTGTTAGGCATGGATTGTGGTAGTGATAGATACTGAGGGGACTTTGGGATCAAACGTAATGAGGTCGTTTGGAGAGGATCTGTTGGATTTGGAAATTTGCGAGGTATTTTTTTTAATTTAGAGGGCGATGGATTTAGATTTTAGGAATTTTTAATGAAGTTGGAGACAGGATGAAGGAGTGAGTGGCATGGGAAGGTGTTACAAAGAGAACAAATGGTTCAAATGGCTCTGAGCACTATGGGACTAGCCGGCCGAAGTGGCCGTGCGGTTAAAGGCGCTGCAGTCTGGAACCGCAAGACCGCTACGGTCGCAGGTTCGAATCCTGCCTCGGGCATGGATGTTTGTGCTGTCCTTAGGTTAGTTAGGTTTAACTAGTTCTAAGTTCTAGGGGACTAATGACCTCAGCAGTTGAGTCCCATAGTGCTCAGAGCCATTTGAACCATTTGAACTATGGGACTCAACTGCTGTGGTCATAAGTCCCCTAGAACTTAGAACTACTTAAACCTAACTAACCTAAGGACAGCACACAACACCCAGCCATCACGAGGCAGAGAAAATCCCTGACCCCGCAGGGAATCGAACCCGGGAACCCGGGCGTGGGAAGCGAGAACGCTACCGCACGACCACGAGATGCGGGCGCACAGAGAGAACAGTTGTGTCCAAGTACATATTGTTGGGTGCTTGAATTTGTAGTGTTTCAGGTGTGGTGCTGGGAACAGTGATAGTCTTTTGACGTTTCCGTGGTTTCTTAATAACTGTTGATGGAAAGGGTCGTTGTGGGTTTTGGGGGAGGTGTGACATGGCGTTGTTGACGGATGCCTGTGATCTGTGGAGGTCCTTCAACAAGACTTCTGTTGAGTGATGTGGTTTAGACTGTGCACAGTGGTAGGGATAATGGCTAGTGAGCCCGGCTGAAATAGAAACGGTATGGAGGTGTGGAAAGGGAGAAAGGCGCAGGTGTTGTGGTTGTGGTGGGGGAGAGGGCATTGTCGACATGTGAAAAAAGATGCAGGGAGGTGAGACAAAGGTTGTGCTCCATGAGGTGACGATGTACACAGGGTATAGGTAGATCCATGAAGGCAGACAGCGATGAGCTGTGTCGAGGGTGACTGCGTTCACCAAAGCGACGCTCTTGACTTTGGCGACAGAGTACTGAGAAAGCGTTGACGATGAGCAAACAGTCAGAAACGATTTGTCTCCGAGGATAACAGCAGCATTTTCCGGTGCCATGGAGTGGCGACGACAGCATCATGCAAAGCGACGGTGAAGGCCGCAGTGGCGACTGCGGCAGCTACACACTGTTCAAAATTACTTTAAGACTTACATCTACGACATAAGTGGCAGAAGGGGAGCCCATGCAGGAGGCATGGACCGCATCCCACCTATCCCACTATACCTGTAGTCGCAGAAACCATCTGAATTTGCCAAACCTTCGCCCCACCATCACAACACTTCCTGCTACCACAATGTTTGAGTTCCAGGCATCTTGCTGTGCTGTCTTGCGTATCGTTACTCGTTTCTTGTTACTTTCACTGTTGCAGAAGCTATTTTATTTCTTGTTACTGTTATTTGTCGCATGGTAATGAGCAATACCGGCGAAAGCTATGAGGGAGACAGTTAAACGTCGTTCTCATGGTCAGAGGTCAGAGGTGAGTCAAGATAAATGGTTTGAGAGTTACGTGCCTACTTTGAGACCGAAATATTTAATGGCGACCCGTTGCTCTCAGTTAAAAATGTAAACGATAGAACTGCTGCAGCTCTGGACATAAAGAAAACTACTGTTATTAACATTGACAAGGAAATGTTCTAGAATTAAAATGAAGCTGGAATAACATCGAAGTTTGAAACTATTCGGGAAGAAAACGTTGTATGGATAAGCGGGTTACCAATATAAAATCATTCCCTGACGATTTCGTCGTCAAGTTTAAGATTAGTATCGCAGAAAGGAAAATTCGACATACAGCATGTTATAAGTCACTCTTAGGGACTCATGTCTATCCCACGTTAATCGCACACAGTTCTTATCATTTCATTAAATAACAACAGTGACAGTTATAGTGATACTTGAAGCATCTATAAAAGCGACAAGAGTGATGTCTATCTACAGTGATAAATAGCAACAAAATAGAATTATGTTTTCTTAAGTTTTGACATTTTAATAAGAAGGCGTTAATAGCAACTAATTCCAACTGAAGTCCGTCTCAGGAATTCAATCTTTATCACACAAAATAAATATTACTATTTACAATATAATTGCTGCCGTACTGAAATAAGGTGTTCAAATCACTTTTGTTCTTTTCCCAATACTGTCTGAACTCTTTAAGGTATATAACGCATAAATCTTATATTTTCTTATGTTAAAAATAAGTAGGTGGATTAGAAAACATAATAACAGGTTAATAATAAACTTAGCTATACGTTTCTCGTAAAGAAACCAAACGGCGACCGTTTAGTGCTTTCCAGGCAAGCGGACGATTGAGCGTTGAATTTAACATACTTAATTTGGTGTGAGATAACTATGACAGAGCTCCGGTTTGCAGTAGATGAAAAATTTCAGCATTTTTAAGATTTCATTCACGTAATGTGTCCACCTAACGTCAATATCAAAAAAGCTTCCCATATGTCAAAAATTCGGTAACGTCATCACAAAATGCATTTTCGTTAACTGTCCGTATATCGTGTTAATAATGTGTTTTTTAAAATAAACTAAAACGAAGATATATGGTGCAGCTCTGCCAGGACACTATGATGCAAGTACCATATTTATAAAGTGAGTGTCTGTGCGAATCTGAGCGAGTTGAATGAAATATAAGGTTACGCCTGTGCTCAGTGCGGGACGTGGCAACTCTACTCCACGCCTCTACGTCCTCCTGCCGAACTGTCAATCCGAAAGTAATTTTGAACAGACTAAAGGTTATTACGGCTGCGGCGGCACAGCCCAGAGAAGAGAAGGGCATCGGGTGAAGACAGCAGCGTGCAGTGGCCAAGACAGATGGTCGCAGTCTGGGTGCGTGACCTTCCGAGTGGTCGGGCAAAGAGAGTTAAAATCCATATGCAGACGACGGGAAACACAAATGGGAGCTTTTGATAACGATGATTAAAACACGCTAACACACACACACACACACACACAAAGTTAATTCTTGAAGGCACGGTATATGTCATACAAAATGTGTACTATTTACGAAATAGGAGAGTGGCTCCTACAAGTCTACGCTGTATAGGGGAGATGGATGTGTAAGAACTGACGATCTAGCACCAAAGAGCCCCT
Organism: Schistocerca nitens; assembly: GCF_023898315.1. Classification (NCBI taxonomy): domain Eukaryota; kingdom Metazoa; phylum Arthropoda; class Insecta; order Orthoptera; family Acrididae; genus Schistocerca; species Schistocerca nitens. Next base: position 511,309,613 of record NC_064616.1, on the reverse strand, counting down.
AACCAATCTAGCCGGTAGATGTAGAGGTAATCGATCCCAATCATCAGATGTTTCAGAGTTAAAAGTTATCGCAATAATAGGTTTTCAGCATTTGCCTGCGGTTCGGGTAACAACTAACAACCAAGCCCGTGCGCTGTCTTTTTTGTGGCATTCAGACTTCCATGAAAATATTACTTTTTTTAATGTTATGGAGAACACTTTAACAGATTAAAGCTACTGTACAGCATTTATAAAGCCTATATGTGGGCTCTCTAATAACATTTAATGCAGTGTGCCATTTGTTCGCCAAAGTTAGCTCTTCTCTCTAGGACTCTTTGTCTCACGATATCAGCAACTAATTATAACGTTAATTCGACTGTTCTCAACAACAGTATGGCAAGTCAGAACTAAAAGTAAGATTATGACATCTTACGCTGTTTGCCCTATACTGTTCACAAGAACAGTATAACAAGTAATAACTATCAGTAACATTACACCATCCTATGCCGTGTTGCACCACTCTGCGTTTCCGTCGTCCATATTTCCATCATTACATCTGTTACCAACTCACCCCACTGACTAACACAGTAAAGTACTTACGAGTAAGCTTTTACAGAAAACCAACATTACATGCTTATCTTCTTACACTCCAACACAATACCCATAACCTACAAAAACTACTGACGATACTAACAGCCCCCACTTGGGTTCCACATCCTTCTGCTATTATGCTCACCTATGAATCCCTCATCCACCCCATCCTGAACTATGTGAACGATGGGTGGATCTCCGCCTCTCATAAATTCCACATATCCCTTAAAATCTTCAAAGAACGTGCACTTTGTCTCACCTTCCAAATCCGCCTAGTTTCCTAGCTCTCATCCTGTACCAACTTATCCACTTCTCACCCCTTTTCCTCTCACTAGGATCCCTTCGCATGCGATATATTAAGTACAAAAGCCAGTCCCGACACCTAATATCCCACCCACTAATCACCAAGATAGGTATCGTGCTGCTTCACTGCATCTATATTCCACCACCTATGCACCGCCATGCCTTATCCATCCTCTCCCGACGGAGTTTCTACGAACTCCCACTCCCGAACGATGGAATCTGTAGTGAGATATACCCGGCTTTCCAACCTTAGTCGCCAAGATTCACTTTACACCAATTTTCCAGCCTCCGACTTCCTTGCTGACTTTTAGTCCCTATCTGTGGTTCCACAGGGTCTCAGAGTATGGTTCAAATGGCTCTGAGCACTATGCGACTTAGCTTCTGAGGTCATCAGTCGCCTAGAACTTAGAACTAATTATACCTAACTAACCTAAGGACATCACACACATCGATGCCCGAGGCAGGATTCGAACCTGCGACCGTAGCCGTCGCACGGTTCCAGACTGAAGCACCTAGAACCGCTCGGCCACTTCGGCCGGCGGTCTCAGAGTAATATTCAGTATTTCACCATAGTCATAACCATGATCTTTCTCTAACATCAACAGCATGACCATTACAATGTAACGTCATACACATTATCATCAATGATTTTATTTTAAATGTAATACCAAATATTCTTTAAGGTTTTAAAAGTCAGCAATACTGCCCACTGCTGTGTTTTTTACAAGATCTTCATTTTGTTATCCGTTTCCCTGTAGAAATTATAAATTTCGTCCACCAACGTGTTTTTGAGAAAACATCACTTTTTTCATTTGTTTTTATATACTTTTAAGCCATCATTTCTTTTGTGTAAGCTATAGAATAAGAGGGCCTTACCCGCTGCCAGCTCATCAATTTGTGGAGAAATTAAATATCAATAAAAGAAAATAGAAGTACAACGCCTTGTACCTGGCTGGATGCAGTTACGTATTAGTGACGTGTTATGGGGGAGCCAGTAATTAGTATGAATTAAAGATAAGCACAACAAAAAGGCTGTTGGAGAGTGACCTTACAGACAACAAGGCCTTCGTCGAAAATAGAAAATAGACCACATTCACACACACGGACTCACGCAAATGCTTTAGCTGCCAAAAACGGTGTGTGTGAGTTGCGTTTGAGTGACTTTCTGTGTTTGTATGTTGTCTGTTTCCGGAAAGGCCTTATGGACTGAAAACTCACTTTCCGACAGTCTTTTTGTTGTGAATATTTGCAACTCAGCATCTACTATATTGTGAGTAATGATCATCCTTTTCTTAATATCGTTACATTCCATTCTGAATTTTCCATTGTTTGGTAGTATTATAATGAGACTAGTTTGTAAGAAGGCAGAATAAATGAAGCTCGAAAAATGGTTCAAATGGCTGTGAGTACTATGGGACTTAACTTCTGAGGTCATTAGCTCCCTAGAAATTAGAACTACTTAAACCCAACTAACCTAAGACATCACACACACCCATGCCCGAGACAGGATTCGAACCTGCGACTGTAGCGGTCGCGCGGTTCCAGACTATAGCGCCTAGAACTCCTCGGCCACCCCGGCCGGTTTTCTGCGGTAGAGAGCGACCTAGCAGACGTCAGCTAATCGCAGCTTAAGGTAAATACTACGTGCAGAGGTCTAAACGTGTTGGTTCACCAGCTTTCATCCTCTGTAAACTCGAGCGACCTTGGGTAATATTTTGATCAATTTCTCACATAACTAACCATCCACCGTACACTTGATTGTCATCCTAAAAATAGTACTGAACTTTGAACCAGAATCGGACGATTTTCGTAGTACTGACCAACATCATAACGTAAGTGTAGGAAGAATTTTGTAAAGAAACTTCTAGTTAAACTTTAGTATTGTCGTGTTTAGGAAAATTTAACCTTCTGAGAGGTAATATTTAATTTTGTTGTGTTTAGGATTATTTCACTTTTTGACGATGACGAGATGGGTTCTCCTGACATCTGTTTCTTGTTGCCACATTGAAAACTGTGTAAAAGCGTGTATTTTTGTGCTAATATTGCCACATTAAACATGTCATTTCAACAAACAAATAAAAACAAAAAAATATTTAAAAAATAAATAAATAAAAAAACACAAAAAATAAAAAAGTTGTTATATTAACTTAAGTATGTTGTTAAATTAACTTAATTATGTCATGTATTGGAAAATTTGACTCGTTCCACATCATTACGAAATATCGTATTCATGATCCATGGAACTAGTATTAATCTAATCTAATCTAATCTAACTTACACATTTGTCTTCAATCCTAGAATAAGTAAACCACAAATATTGCACCTTACAAATGGCGACTCTGACAGGATGGCAACTGGTCTGCCTAGATGGCAATTAGTCAAATTAGTAAGAAAAATTAAAATATTGTGAATTTGGAAAAAAAAGTGTTTTGGTGTTGTTTTGTGATGAGGTTACCCAATGTATGTAAATGTATAGTGGACAGAATTCAGTAAATGTGTGATCCAAAGTGTAGACAAGTTGTATTAGCAAGTAGAAGAACATTTGTCATTGTGTAGAGGTAGCTTGTGCATGACCTTGCTGGCGCGGGTGTAGTTATTCACGGCGTTGTGTGTTTGAGTTTGAAAATCCACAAACAGTGAACAGTGTTGCTAATGATGTGCATATATTCTAAGAAATTTTCTATGATATTCTGGAAACGTGTAAGATTATATAACTTGATGCTGACGAGAGCGCAAGCTCGCGCAATTCGTGAAAGACGGAGGTTAACGAGACGATCAGAGAAAGCGGAGGAATGGCGAGTGTCGCAGATAGATCACACTGAAGATCTTGACAAGATAGAGATAGACGTACAACAAAACATATCGAGTGCGAGTCACGGAACGGAACTTCGTGGTAGTGCAGAAGGAATGGTAGCGGTTTCACGATTGGTATCGCAGTCGGAGAATGCACAAAAACGAACTAATGACAGATCTAGTGGGTCTGATATAGAATCAGAGGACGAGCAACTTCGGTACGTTCAACCGAATATAGTAATTTAGAACCAAACGGGACAATTTCCAACAGAATGAATGGGTGTAAGTGCGTTTGCACTATGCACAGAAGACGGTGAAACGACACGTGAAAGACGCGAACGGCAAAATTTTCATCAAATGGTGACAGGTGACGATGGCTAAGAATCAGACAGAGTGTTCGCAGTATTGAAGCAACTCACTGTGGTCGTAAAGCAGACAGATGCGGGGTTAGCAGACTTAAAACCAGAAAAAGCAGATTTAAAATTTGAGATAAATGCAGGGTTGACGAATTTAAAAGCTTCAACAGATGCGGGGTTAGCGAATTTAGAAAAGGAAGCAAATGCAAGTTTAGAAGATTAAAAAACCGAAACGGTGAAGTTGAAAACAGAGACAAATGTTCCCTTAAATAGTCTCCAATTTGAAACTCATTGCTGTTCTTCGAAAAAGTCCGCGAAGATCAGCAAAAACTACGAACGGAAGTTAATCAACAGTTTACTGAAATCCGGAGAGAGGCGAGAGACTCGCGTGAGCTTATACAATCGTTAATGGCTGACCAGAAATAGATGCGATTTGACGTTGACCAGGTGCAGGCTGCGTTGTCTAATGTTAGTCAGAGAGTGGATAAATTACCACGTGAGACGTCTGGTAAGACGCAACAAATCGTGGAAGAGCTCAATGTCAAAAAACGTGTCACTCGAGCCCCATTAAAACCGTTCGACACTCGAATTGAAAACATAGTCTCGAAAAATCAGAAACAGTATGAAGACCTTCGTACGGAACTGAAACAGTGTATCGAGAATCGTACAGAAAACAGTAGTGAGGTGACTGAATCATTATTATCATCCGACGTAGTGGTGGACAGAAATCCAGAAAGAAACAAGTCAGTTGTGCAATCTTCCGCAGCTGTAGCATAAACACAAAAACGTAATGAAATGCCAGTCGTATATCCACAAGAGGTAGCGTCCATAATTATGGAAGCGAAACAAAAGCAAATAGGAAAAGAACAGCTAACACAGGTGAGGGAAGCAGGTGATGTGCGGTCACAGCAGACAAGGGAGCGAGAAACGGTAAACGCACGCATTCCAACAGAGTGGCAGGCGACCAACCGAACATACGTGAGTGAGGCGAGAACAGAGCAAGTTGCGGCGACACATGTACCAATTGCGCAATTTCCAAGTAACAGTACAACAGGTTATAGACCCCAAGACAATATGAATGTAATAGAAAGGCAAAACACTGAACCATTAACGTGAAATGTAAACGAATCTTTCAGTCCGAGACACGAGGAACGGTACGGTGTAGATAAATGCACACCACTGCGTAGATAAGATGCTATATGGGACATAAATACGTCATATCAGTACCCAAATGTGATCGAACGAGTACAAGAGAACATGACACCGTCGAAGGGAACGAACAAAGTTGTAAAAACACAAACGCCGTATGGTGAAAGAGAAAAATTTGACTATGATCACTTTTTGACAGTCAGAAAATTCGAACATTACAAAGAAAGCGGGAATGGCTTACATCCACGCACATTTATAAATCAATTTCAGATCGGTTTACCAGAGCATTGGCCACTTAGCGATAAACTTGACTTCATTTGTGGGCATATGGACGGCGCAATAGCCGAATCCACGCAATGAGTAGCTGTAAACTGTCAATAGTATGAACAATTTAAATCTGCATTCTTGGAGTGATACTGGTTCACAGAAACACAAAATAGAATAAAGTATGAGTTATTACAGAAAGAGTTGTTCGAAAATTCAGGAGAAAAGAAATCCGTTAAAGTTTTCGAGGAAATGACAAAAAAGAATCAGTGTTTAGAAAATCCATACAGTGATGGGAACTGATACGGATGTGCACAAGGAGGTTACCGTTACGTTATCAGCAGTAATTGGTTGGTGGGGCGGGAGAAAATATACAAGCATTTAAAGGAATGTTAAGAGAACTTGAATTCATATTCAGTGAAGATGACTCTAAGAAACGACGTACAATCAGGGAGAACAGTAATAGGGGGCATTGCAGCAACCAAACAGATTTTAATAATAATACCAATGGCAATAATAACGTAGGAAAAGGTAATGGTTTTGGAAGGAGTGGTAATCGCCCATACGATAACAATAGTAATTATGGTTTTTGAAACGCAGAGAGGGCAAATAACTGTGGTGTCACCGCCAGACACCACATTTGCTAGGTGGTAGCCTTTAAATCGGTCGCGGTCCGTTAGTATACGTCGGACCCGCGTGTCGCCACTGTCAGTGATTGCAGACCGAGCGCCGCCACACGGCAGGTCTAGAGAGACTTCCTAGCACTCGTCCCAGTTGTACAGCCGACTTTGCTAGCAATGGTTCACTGACAAATTACGCTCTCATTTGCCGAGACGATAGTTAGCATAGCCTTCAGCTACGTCATTTGCTACGACCTAGCAAGGCGCCATTATCATTTGTTATTTATCTTGGGATGCATGTACAGTCAGACCGATGTTCACCAATTATGAATTAAAGTTAAGTATTCCAGCAGCTACGTACTTTTCTTGATAGTATAATTACTTTACCTTGTTCCAGACCTCACGCCAGCCTGTGTGAGCTTAAACGCGTGCCTTTCGGCTACCTCATAGTGGCTTGGCTGTCTTGCCAAGTCACAACAATAACTAATACGGTTTTGGTGGGCCGCGGAATTACAATGGTGGATTTGGTCCTAGAAACTACGGTGATAACTATGATCCCAGATACAATCCCCGTGCGAGCGAAGGCGGAAGGTTTAGAGGTTTCCAGCAGCAAAATCCAGGTTACCCAGGTGGTAATGGAATGGCAAGAACGCAGAAAGGTTGGGAAAACCAAGATTCGGTGGGACAAAACACGCGAAATGAACCGGTAGAAGAAATCGAGTTGAGGCCACCAAACCCAGGTAATAGACAGAATTGACGATATGAAGACCAATAGTAATACCCAAGGTAGAAGTGAAGTCCCTTCAGTACCTAAAGTAAAACAGCGACATTTTGTAAAATTAGCACCAAGCAATAGGAAGGTTACAGCGTTCAAAAAAATTCTTTTGTACATACAAAGGCCCCATGGAAGTAAGTAAAGTAATCCATAATAACGCAGTCGAATTGTTGAATCCAAAAACAGGAAAATAATTGGGTTTGCACCACGTCAGTCATTTAAAATTATAAAAAGGTTACACGAAAGAAAAAATGTAACAGCACACGAGAATATAGTTGTATTAAACGTCCAGAAATTAAAGAGTATGAAAGATAGCAAAATGCACACAGATAAAACTTTTAACTTGTACTTATATCAGCTAAATAAATAAAATCAATGTTGTTAGGAAGGTAAATGGAGAATGATGAAGAAATGACAGGAAAATAAGAACTAAAATAAGTCTTCTACAAACGAAATGTGTTCTGGGGAAAGAATTGAAAGTAAGGAGAAGAATAGAGATCAGCATGTGGATAGGTTGACGAAATAATAGTAGATTCTCTCTTAAAGACGTAGCGTGAAGGAGGAGGAAGTTGATTTTTGTAGACGAAAGGAGGTGAAGAAGTAGGAAGGAAATAGATAATTAGGTGGGAAGGACATAGGCATTTTTAATTTGTTCCGTCGAGTACGGTGAGCAAACAATTGAGGAGATATTTTGTGGGAATATGTGAAGCAAATATGATTTGTGGAAAACACCATAACCTGATATTGAACGACAGATATGAGGGAAATAAATATAAGAAGTCGTTAGGAGGTAACAACTAGGAAAGAGATCTGAAGTATTCATTTAAGCAAGAAACATGCTATTTCGTGGAAGGAAGTAAACAGTGGGAAGAAAAACTAACCCAGAAAAGATTTCAATAAGGAAGAGTATGATAAGGGAAGAAAGGAATATGAGAGTTTTCTATCAAGAAGGAAGGAAAAAGGGGTAAGTACAACTGAGAAAAAGAAATGTTAAGCTTTAAAAACAGCGCAATAGAACAACAGAGAAAATTTTTGAAAGGGAAAACATCAATAAAGCAGAGATAAAGTGTATTTTGAAGTTCTGTTATAGCTAAGGACAAAATGAAGAGATTGTACAGAAAAGGACGCTGGAGTCGGAGTCAAGGTACGATTTCAAAATCACATAAAACACTTTTAGTTAGAAAACTAAAGCTGGAGTAAAATTTGAAAGTCACTAACCTACTAAACGTCATCACCATCAATTTCATTCTTACTAAACATCGTGATGAAGATGAGGAAATCATGGCCTTTATATTAAAAAAAGAAAATGGGGAAAGAATGGATAAAAATATATACGGATAAGAAAAACTGTTTTCGGATAGAGTAATAATACTTTTTGTAAAGTCATGAAAAGAAGTTTAATGTTTGTGAAGTTTTAGCGTAACTTAAGAGAGAAACGTTGTATTAGATATGAAGTCAGCAGACAAGGTGCGACATCATTGCGGCCAGATACACGACAAGTCTGAGGAGATTGGTTAGGCGTGAGAGGAAGGGACACTGAGTGTGAGTGCCTGGTACGTCAGCTAAAGAAGAGGCCTTGGTGGAAGTAACGTTCCTAGAGGATAACTCCTCTGTGGAAAAGTTTGGAGACCTACAACGCATCCTGGATACAATCAACATGTACCATGACGCGAGCTGTATTCATACGAGAGCCACATACAAGCTTTATAACAATGGTTTTGCGAAAGTGTTCAGTACGTGGCACTTTTATCGCGAACTATTCAATGCAGCATATGAAGAGATAATGGATGTCCACCGAACCGGAATAGACGCTGACATATTACGGCGAGGACGAGCGGAGATTCACCACAGGAAGAAGAAGAAACGCATTACTGTAACTCAGTGTGCAGAATATCGGACACTGTTGTCAGACCATACGAAATTCGACAACTGCGAAACAATCCCTGAACACTCATGGGACGGAACAAGAGAACGATGGAAGGCTGTTCAACTTGTCTAGATGAACAACCGATTACAATGAAGAATACGTAACAATTGCAAAGAAGACGACATAAGAACAGATTAAACGAGAACGAGGTTAAACAGGTCTTCAATCCTAATTCCCGGTCCAGAGAAGAGCAAAGATACAAGTGAGAAGACAGCAAGATGCACCAAGAGCTGAAGATGTAACGCAGAAGATTTGGATAAAGGAAGAGCCTGGACCAGAAGAGATCAAGAAACCTTTTCAAATCCCTTCCCATAAAACACCACTATTGCATTTAACTACCAACGAGAATCCAGTTTGACTGTTCTAAAAGCATAAACATCCGATATTCTTTACTGCAAATTGCAACACCTTCAGATGTTATACCGAAAAATTGGGAGATAACAACTCGTATGGAAACCTAGTTACTAAGTGACCAAGGATGAACCGCATTAAAGACTTGATGAAAGATGAAGAAAAGTTTATGCTGCCAAAAAGGGATCTCCAATACAACGTCACCATGGGCATATGCAGTCTGCAGCAACCTTTCACTCTGCCGACCATCATTCCATACTGAACGAAACGCGGCGAGACTCATACCAAGCGTCGTTCCACGCTCAACAGAGACACGGTGAGGCACATGACCGAGCGTCATTCCATTATCGACGGACACACGTCAAAACACTAGAGGAAAAAAATAACAATTTTTAATAAACCATGTTAAAGATGTACGAGAAAAAACTTTCTGTGACAGACTACTATCCGGAAAAAAGCGAATTTTTTCATAGTTTTTAAAAATATGTGAATCTGAAGATTTTTAGGTGTTCGCAATTGATCTTTATTAACGATGATTTTTTATTTTACCTTGACATGTCAATATTTTCTTATATTGTATATTTTTTCAACATGTTTAAGTTAGGAAAACCTAATATTAACATTTTTGGAGAGTTATGATTCTAGTGTAATGTGTTCATTAATAATATAGAATAGATAAATATGAAGGGGTTTACCTATTCCATGATAGCAGTTTAAATTTTGTAAAGTAATTAGTAGGATTAGAAATTTAATATATTTGTAAAAGTAAAATCTGAAAATTTTTGTAAAGTCATAATGCATAATTTTAAGACTTTTGGGGAATATAACCGTGATAATGTATAAGATTATGCCTGTAAAGTCATGGACAGGGTTGTGTTATAGATCATAAAGCTTAATTGTAAGAAATGAACATTTCTTCGATTAGTATTAATATGAAAGCTAGAGAACAGTAACATTTATTTAAAAAAGGCGAGGATAATATTAAATGAAGGTTTCCTCAGCTTCAATACGCATCCCTCATCATTTACCATAAATTAGTTAAACAAAAAAGACGATCAGTCTCCAAAGAGGAAATTTTTGAGATGATACAAATTTTTATATATATACTCACATTATTTGAATTAGAATTAAAATTAAAAATGTAGTCAACTATTTTCAAAGAAAAAAATTCCTTAGATTACTTAAATAGAATTGTATTAAGAAAACAGAAAATTAGAGTCAATGTTAAATTCTAAAAGAAAAAGAAGAAAAATCACTTAAGAGGTCTAATCTGCAGACATGAAATGAAGTACAATGTAAAATAATGAGACTGAATCGAAGGACTGTTTAAGTTATACAAAATACTAAAATAGGAAGATGGTCAGTAAATATGTCAGTTGCTATAGTCAGCAGTTGCAACCAATATAGCACTGACTTCAATCAATTTCTCAACTACTGATTGACCCAGCACAAAACTGAAGTGAAAGGAGGAGGATATGTAAGGTGGCAGAATAAATGAATATCAGATTCGCATCTTACATGAGAGCTTCGTACATTGCAACGGGAAGTTGAATATGACACTTAACTCGGTGGTAATGAGCAAATTTGCCTATCAGTATGTAATACAAAAAGGGATGACACTCAATCGACGGTAATTAACACTCCGTTCCTATAATGGATGTTTGAGCGGAAAGTGAAACAAGCAGCGAGAGGCGTTTTAGTTTGGAGTTCAGGGGGATGAGGGCAGAGACAAGGCCACAATACAGGGGGTATCACACAAACCAGTTAAAAGAGTGTCTCTGCGGAAATTCAACGACCAACCAGGTGGCTCAGACGGGGACAGCGATTATAACGGCCCATCTGAGGGAGGACAGCAAAGAAAGCTCTTAGAAACTTCCTTTCGGAATTCCAAATCGATATGAAACAGGACCAGTCACGCATTTTCGATCATGTGTCCAGCGAGTGGTACACACGTGAGAGAGTCAATGTATGCATTTAGGCGTCTGGAACGGGCACAAACCTCCGATTGGTGGAAACGCACTAGGAAGGAGGAAAGAGCCAAAGTTTCGACGCAGTTTAGTGGTAGGGACCTTGCGATTGGTAAAGATAGTTTTCACAAAATAAGAGGAATTCTCCTATTGGTCAAAAAAAGCCATGATGTGAAGAACGAAAGTACCCGGGGGGGGGGGGGGAGACAGTTCAGCTATGAATAAGACCAGATGGAAATTTAAGGGGATTCTTCTGTGAACTGACGTCAAGTGCAGAACTGAGCGCATAACGCTCTGTACGACGCAGAGGAGTAATTTGTGTGAGCACTACATTCACAGCGGCTGATATCCAGCAAGAAATTAGCTGTCGCTTCGTTTAGCTCCAGTTGTGGAGAAACGAACCAGCCAAATAGTTAATTGTTCTTGGGAGAACTGAGAGGGTATTATAATATGCACGCTGCTCCAACCATGCGCGTGTATATCACCACATTCGAAGACCAGTGATGGTTACATGTTCTCTCGCTTAACAAGAAACATAGGGAAGGGTTTTGCTGAAAAATTCAGCAAAGGTGTAATTAATTTTATAGGAATTTCAGCGGAAGAAAGCGGCCTAGCAGACGACAGCTCATCGCAGCTTAAGGTAAATATTGCGTGCATAGGCGTAAACGTGTTGGTTCACCAGCTTGCGTCCACTGTAAACTCGAGCGACCTTGAGTTATCTTCTGCTCAATTTGTCATATAACTAACCATCCACCGTAGACTTGATTGTCATCCTAATAATAGTACCGATGTTTGAACTGGAATCGGACAATTTTATTTAGTACTGACCCACATCATACCGTAAGTGTAGGAAGTATTTTGTAAAGAAACTTCTAGTTAAACTTTAATATTGTCCTGTTTAGGAAAGTTTAACCTTCTGAGAGTTAAGAGTTATTATTGTTGTGTTTCGGATTATTTCACTTTTTGATGTTGACAAGATTCGTTATCCTGACAACTGTTTTTTGCTGTCACATTTAAAACTGTGTAAAAGCGTGTATTTTTGGGCAAATATTGCGACATTAAACATGTCATTTCAACTTACACAGTTGTCTTCAATCCTAGAATAAGTAAACCACAAATATTGCATCTTACAAATTAAAGAAATTTTCAAAAAGTTGAGTGCGAGTTCTTGTTTTAGAATCACTTTCTTGTGTTTACAGATGCGTGAAGTACTTTAACTTTCAAATTATATAGAGAAAATTAGATGACCCAGTGAGAGAAAAACTGAAAAAGTTTAAACTGTTACCCTAGATTGTCCTCATGAGAAGAATAATTAATTTCTTAATTTGTGTCCTAATTTATGTGATATTGTGGACTTACATGTGCTGTGACGTCACACTTCTACACTATAAATAACACTGCAGTTAATCAGTACAAGAAGAAAAGTTTAATACTCTTCGTAATCTTCGAGATGGAGTTGCAACTCTGATGCTTTACTGTCTCAAGTACCTATCTATATTATAATTTGGCAGAAAATATCCTAAAGGGAACACTTCAGGATATTGCGGCTTAAAATTGTTGTGATTTAAAGCATAACTGTTCAAACTATTTCAACAGTATCATCCTAGTCACTATGTGAAACACCGAGCGTAAAGCAGTCTGTGTCGGAATTCACTTGAGACAGATATATCCTTCAGAATGAGGGCTGCATTAAATGTGCACAACGGATAGAATAACAATTTAAAAGTTTTCAGCCCTAGCAGTTGAACTTAACTTGGGGTATACATAATTCTTTTATTCAAAAACATTGATTACGAGTGTTTGCTGACTACTTTAATCGAGATCGTGCTTTGCATGATTATGAATTTATTACAATTTCGCATTCGGGACATGGAACGTTCGTAGTCCCAATAAACCAGCTGCGGCAACGATTTTGATATCTGAATTAAAAACATACAAGACAGATATTGTAGCTTTACAGGAAACTATGTGGCTTGTAGAAGGGAGGATGATTGTGTATTTTTTATAGGCGACGTGACAAGCAGCATGCATTTGGTACTGGCTTTGTTGTCAAGAACAAGACTGTTAATACAGTTAAAGAATTCCATTCCATTAACAAAATAATGTCTTGTATCACAATGAAACACCAGTGGAACGATACAACATTCATAAATGTTCATGTACCGACTGAAGGTTCAACTGAGGGGGATAAACATGATTACTATAGGAATTGGATAGGGTAGTCGAAAGTATTCCGCCGGCCGCGGTGGCCGAGCGGTTCTAGGCGCTTCAATCCGGAACCACGCGGCTGCTACGGTCGCAGGTTCGAATCCTGCCTCGGGCCTGGATGTGTGTGATGTCCTTAGGTTAGTTAGGTTTAAGTAGTTCTAAATTTAGACTGATGACCTCAGATGTTAAGTTCCATAGTGTTTAGAGCCATTTTTGAAAGTGTTCCAACAAGAAATACGACAGTTATCCGTGGAGATTTTAATGGAAAAATGGGTAAAGAGGATACGTTCACCCTCACAATAGTAAAACACAGCAAGCATTCCATCACAAACGAAAATGCATTAAAAATGAACTACCTCGCATTCTCAAAGATTACGAGAATTTTCTCCTCGTTGTTCCCTCATAAAGAAATTCAGGAGGGTACATGGTGCTCTCCAAATGGCAAAACTGCAAATCAGATTTACCATGTTATGGCAGCCCAAAGTTGCATTTCATTCATAAGAGACGTCAGGACGTACAGAGGAGCAGATTGTGGCTCAGGTTACTTTCTAGTTGTAGAAAAGATGAAAATCAAGATGATTTGAAGTCAACAACAAAAATCCACGCCAAAACCTAACTTCGATGCAGAAAGACTAAAGGAACCGCCTGTTAAAGAAACCTACGTGACTGAAATTAATAACCGGTTTACAGCACTGAAAGAATTTGGGGAGGAAAATAGTGTTGGGAAGGCTTGGAAAATAATAAAGACAGTAGTAACAGACGCAGCAGAGCATCCCAGTGAGCTTCCTAGGCCACTCACATTTCATGTACCAGTAGCTCATTCGGCCGGCGCTACACTGTTGCCACGGTCCGTGCCAGTCTCGACAACCCACAAGCTCTGAAATAATTTTTCTTGCTAACTATAGAAATCACGCCAGGCTTTGAATTTTCCCTTGCCTTTTGAATACTGACTGTGGCTCGTTCACTTGGGTCATCAAAGAAGCGTACTTTCTTACTGACTGTGTTAGGCCTTGCACGCAGAAATTCCAGTGACCCAAAATACAGTCTCAGTCGCAATAACGTTGGTTTGTCTTCTTTAATATACGACAAGTTTTTCTCATTTGATAAGTGTTCCATGACAAACTTATGTAAATATAGTTACTGGCCTTCAGACCTATGTTCTTCTATCAAGATAACACAATTGACTTGGTAAAGGCAGTGCACTCATTAAATATTCAAGCTATAACAAAATTCAGAATCTTTTTTGTGTTCGATACACATTCGTAATTTAACCTTATTGAAGTCCGTGTGTTTAACACTTCCTCGTGTCGAGGTGACTGTTTCAATTGAACAAACAGTTCAGCATAATCTACATGGCTGTGTTTTCCTTACGCTTCCTTCAGTAGATACATTAATCTGCAACGAAGTGTTTCTTCTTTGAGTTCATTTACGAGTGTGTGCAAAGATGCATATAGATTTGCCCTCCATTTTTAACGTGTCTCTGGTTACCACACAAAGCGAGGAATGCTAAGCAAACGTTCTCATTCCAGCATGGTATCACCGAAACAGAATGAACTGCCGTAGTTCGTAGAAAGTTGTAGTGTCGGCGCTGCATGATTATCCACACAAAGAATCTGCGACATGTGAGGAGAATTAACTATTGCTTCGGTATGATAGTTTTTCGGACGCATGTATGTGTAAACACTGGATTCGTTTACCACCCGCACAGTTAAATAGGCTTCCGTCTTGCTTTTTCGTGGTAAGTATACCCCACATTTATTAATCCAACGTGATAAGTGTCCCAGGCTGATAAACAGATGCCTTATTTAAAACAAAACACACCACAAAAATCCGAAACGTGTTATGTAGATGACAAATAATTATAGATTCGATCAAATATGATGAGTAATCGTAGGTATTTTTATGCTGTAGCATGGTGGAACTATAGTACATTTTATCTTTCTTTCCTTTCTTTCTTTTTAGCAAACACAGGCTCTGCTTCCATCTTCTGTCTCTTGCTGTCTCTCTCCACCCCGCGGGTATTCCTAATGCTGCCACGTCCTTCTCTATGTCATCTTTCTACAGTGTGCGAGGTCGGCCCAATTGTGTTGTTGCTTGGAGAGTTCAAAAATGGTTCAAATGGCTCTGAGCACTATGGGACTTACCATCTGAGGTCATCAGTCCCCTAGAACTTAGAACATCTTAAACCTAACTAACCTAGAAACATCACACACATCCCATCCATGCGCGAGGCAGGATTCGAACCTGCGACCGTAGCAGTCGCGCGGTTCCGGACTGAAGCGCCTAGAACCGCTCGGCCACCGCGGCCGGCTTTGGAGAGTTCCCTCAAATGTATTCTTAGGAATTAAGTTGGTTTCAAATCTAGCCACATGCCCAGCCCATTGCAGTCTCCTACTTTTTAATTTCTGGACGATTGTAAGTTGCTTCATTAACTGATAAACTTCTGTGTTCTTTCGAACTATCCAGATGTCGTTCTCCAACCCTGGTTCCCAGGTTTTCCTAATCACCTTTCTTTCGAAAATATTCAGTTTTTCTCTTTCTTTTTTAGTAAGCGTCCAGCTTTCCGAACCATACAGTACTACTGGGCAGATGATGCTGTTATATATCTTCATATTTGCGATGACTGACAAAGCTTTATGTTTCAGTGAGTTGCTTAGAGCATACAGACGTCTTTACCCTGAGGCTGTTCACTCATTTATATCCAGTGTTAAGATATTTTAACTGCTGAAGCGCGATCCAAGGTATTTAAACTGATGAAATTTTCTGAATGGAGAATGGGGGTCAACTTCAGAGTGTGGATTTGGGTTTATGACTTGACCTATTTCCATATATTCTGTTTTCTTTTGGTTTACGAAAAGTCCGATTTTGCTGGCATGGTGCCTGAGAGATTTATTCATGTCCATCAGCTCTTGTTCTGTTTCACTGAGTAAGACATAATCTGCGTATGCCAGGAGTTTTACTTCACTGAATCCTAATCGAGACCATTGTGTAGCTATAAACTACTCTCTCCAACTTCTTTCTGCAATGAAAGGTTGAAGAGAATACATAAAAGACCATCTCATTTTCATAAACCTGTTTGGATTGGGAAATTGGGGATATGGATCCTCTGAACTTCACTACTGCCTGTGAGCCACCCATGCACAGTTGCATCATCCTAATCATTTTACTGGGTGTCCTATTCTCTTAGTATGTTGTAGAGGCTACTTCTGTGGATGCTGTCACAGGCTCTCTTGAAATCGGTGAGCACACTCTGAATGTATTGTTAAATTCCTAGTATTTCTCAAAGATCTGCCGTAGAATAAAAAGATTGTCATTTGTGGAATGGTTAGGTCAAAATCCACACTGGTACTCTTGAATAATGTTTTGTGTTAAGGCTTAATTTTGTCGAGAATCATCACTGACAGAACTTTGTATATTATGTTTGGGAAACTAATTCCTCTGTAATTTCCACATTGAATTTTGTTTCCTTTCTAGTGTAGGGGGCAAATTACTGCAGTTTTCCAGTCTTCAGGTAGAGTTTCAGCTTTCCAGATCATTGTGATGAGGTTACAATTTCTTTGATAAGTTCTCTTAGTGTTCTTTGGATACTGAAACGGCTTCTTTGAGTCTCTGTTTCTACTTTCCACTTCTGTAGGCTTCAATGAGATACTTCCTTTTCTCTGTTCGTAGGACTCTTGCTGTCTCTCTCCTCACTGTGTTGAAGGTCTCTCACTTATCCTTACTCTACATTTTGTTACTTCTTTCCTATATTCTTCCATTACTTCCCTAATTTGCTTTGACTCTTTCTTTAGTTTCTTTCTCTCTTCCTTCATTGCTTCCTGTGCTCTCTATTAATTTTCTTCAAAAATTCTAAGATGGAAAGACTTTCGTCTCCAGTTTTGATTAGTCTGTCTGATGATAAGCCACAGGTCCTCAACTGAGTATCTCTTTAGGTGGTACGTGTGGGAGTACCTCTACTTTGTAATTTACAATTTTCATGATTGCTTCAATGTTTCGTGAAGTGACTGAGTCTTCTTCTTTGCTTCCTACCCTTACATAATCTAAGTGCATGTTATCTGCTGTTACCATTTCAGTATCAATTATGTTCGGACATGACTGTTCTTTGGTGAAGCTTAATTGCTCCTCTCCTATTTCCCCTCCTTCCTTAATTTAGCTTTGCTTCATGTTATCTATCTGCTTATTCTTAGCCTGTTCTTGATTCAAACTCGTCTTACTTTTTGTTGTCATTCCGATGATTAAGTAATAACTCTAACTTTAACAAAAACCAATTACAGACAATACCTGAGACTCAAAAAACTATCAAATCAAATTGTGTACATGAAAAAGGAAACCTCCTCAAAAATTTTCAGCGCTGCTGATAACGATGATGACAATGAACAAGATGTGAACCAGAATTCACAAAAACACGAAAGCTGACTTAAAAGCACACGTGTTAGTTATTCATGGCGGCAATTGTTATAAAAACCTGTGTTTTCAAATTTTCGTAAATTTAAAAATGAATCACTGGAAAAATTTATTTCCTGGCTATGTTATAGATACTCTCAATTTTAATTCGATCCTGGCAGGAGAAACACCAGTTTATGTGAAACACCAGGTGCAAAGCAACCTGTGTCGGAATTAAGTGTGATACAGATTTACCATTAAGAATCAGAGCAGGATTAAATGTGCAAAACAGATTGAATCAACGCCTTAGAAGTATTCTGCTCTGTCAGTGGAATTTAAGATGGTGTATCCCCAATTCTTTTATTACAAATATTGATCATGACAGAGTATTCGCTAACTGTTTTTACCAAAATCATGACTGTGTGACCCTGAATTGATTACAAGAGTTTTTATGTATAAAATATGAAAAATGCATGATATGAAATTATTTGATGCAGTTACACAATTTCCTAATTAATTCACCACAACATGCCTACACATCATTAAAATGATTTATTGGCTAGAAAGAGAAACTAAAGCTAACCTGGCCGAGTGGTTCTAGGCGCTACAGTCTGGAACAGCGCGACCGCTACGGTCGCAGTTTCGAATCCTGCCTCGAGTGTGGATATGTGTGTCGTCCTTAGGTTAGTTACGTTTAAGTAGTTCTAGGTTCTAGGGGACTGATGACCTCAGATGTTAAATCCCATAGTGCTCACAGCCATTTGAACCATTTTTTAAGCTATCCATGCACCTGTAACCGTACTGCCGAACATGGGAGCCCTAACTAGCCGGTGCTGCAAGCTACTCACACCATATTCGTTGATCCAATATCAGCATACTGCCCATGACGTGACCGGCGGCCATCAAATGAGTACATACGAGGTGGAATGAGGAGGGTTTTGCCCCTGTTCTTTTTTAGACAAATCCGAAGTCAACACATCCATTCTCAGCGGTTGACCTTTCTTGGATTGGATCGCCCGGGTCTGCTGGCAGCTCCACAGCCTGGCGTGGCTGCCAGCTGTTGAAGACGTTCGTTGTGTGTCAGCGATACACAGTACAAGAACAACGAAATGTGATACGTTTTCTATGTAGCAAGGACGAAAGCCCATCGAAATCGACAGATAAACGCAGCCCACGTATTGGGAAAGTCGTCTTGCTTTGAGAAATGTGATTTTGTGGTGTTGTGAGTTTGCAAAAGCCCGTGAAGATTTCCGTGAAAGTGACTGTTCGTCGCTGACGGTTGACAAGACTCCGTCCATGGATGCAATGGTGAAAGCGGATTGGCGTGTGCATCTCAAGCTCATTTCCAGGGAGCTTGGAATTTCGTATCAGAATGTTTACGACATTGTTCATGGGTACTTACGACGCCGGAGGGTTTAGTGTCGGTGGCTGCCTAAACATTTGAATGACATGATGAAAGACAATCGAGTGATGGCTTCACTGAATCATCTGGGACAGTATGCTGAGGGGGATGGCTGATTCTTGGAGTGAAATTTACTGGAAATGAAATGTGGGTACCGCATTTCATGCTGCAGTTGAAGCAGTAAAGCATGGTGTGGAAACATCCGTATCCTCATATGACATAAAAGTTCCATTCAGTGTCATCTGTGTGATGACTGGGTGTTGTGTGATGTCCTTAGGTTAGTTACGTTTAAGTAGTTCTAAGCTCTAGGGGACTGATGACCATAGATGTTAAGTCCCATAGTGCTCAGAGCCACTGTCAACTGTTGGGAAGCTCTTCTGGGACCACAGTGGATAGCTCTTTCTTAACTTCAGTTCACTGGGTGCCACCATCAATGGAGACACATATGGTTCCACATTGTCATGTCTGCAGGCTCCCACCAGGAGAAAACACTGTGTGATTCTCAATGTGACAATGCGGTTATCCTCCACTACAATGTGAGGCCACATGTGAAAACCAGAACTACTGACAAGCTCTGGTCATTTCACTGGAGAATGTGGACCAGCCATCATACTATCTGGACGTTGTCCTTAGTGAATTCCATGGTTTTGGTCTGCTGAAGACGTTTCTGGCAAGGTAGTGATTTAGGTATAATGATGAAGCCAAAACAGCAATTCGACGGTGGTTTCACAGTCAATTGGACGAATTCTACCACATGGGCATCTCAAATTTAGTGGCAATATTGGACATTTGTCTGAACCAGAGTGGTTAACTATGTGGAAAAATAGTATAACCTACACAGAATTGCACGTATATTTGTAATTATCTGCGTGTACCTTATTTTGGCTAATAAAAAGTAGGAACAAAGATTTTTTGTTTCGACCTCATAACAGTGCTGCTGTGAACTCCAACAAAGGACTTTTGTCAGTGTCCACTGCCAAGGGAAGCTGATATCCAAGTCTACCGTCATTTCTCCTTCTACATCTGACGACACCATCAAAGTTGCTCCATGACCAAAGTGCAAGCCCAGAGTCCATGAAGTTAAACTCTAATGTGAAGTACTTTAGAAATTAGAGAGAAGTCACTGTTCATCTGTCAATATACCTAAAAAGTAATATTTTCTACATCAATGACGTAAATGTTTTCTTGCTAAGAATCTTCCATAAAACACTAGCAAAAGTCAGAGCCAATAAGCTCATTTTCTGTTCTCGAAAAATCAGCTCAGACACCACGTGACACTGACCTCGCATTACAGCCACCAATCAATGGTCTTTATATCTGTTTGTGTGGTTCCCTCTGGCCATGGGAAAATAAGAGAAAAAGAACTCCATTCCCTTGCAACAGCCTCTCAGCCACGTTCAAGCTGCCATTCATTACATTTCTGTTTTTGTGTATTTTACGATGACCAAGAAATGATTGTCACACAGTGTTATTTTGACGCAGTACCTACCGCCACCCTCCGCTTTCCCGAACCCCTCGCAGAAGATCTAAAACTTTCAGTACACCTTCCTGTAACAGGGCACCGGCCCCAATTGAACGTTGTCTTTGGAATGTGTTTTCCGCCTTGGTTCATATTGTTCCAAAGTCACTGTCTCGGGCATGTGGCTGCTGCTGTGCGTTTCTCTGGTCCTTTAGTTTCCTACGGACAGTGCATGAGGAACAGCACTTTTCACATGAGTTTGCCGCCCAACAATTCTTGTAACATATTATCCCTTATCTACAGGGTCCCGTTTCGCTTGCGGTTCACCCTTAATGCCTTGTCACAGGTCACCACAGCTTGAAAGGTTTCCCAAAGAAACCGTTATAGCCGGCCGCGGTGGTCTCGCGGTTCTAGGCGCACAGTCCGGAACCGTGCGACTGCTACGGTCGCAGGTTCGAATCCTGCCTCGGGCATGGAAGTGTGTGATGTCCTTAGGTTAGTTAGGTTTAAGTAGTTCTAAGTTCTAGGGGACTGATGACCACAGCAGTTGAGTCCCATAGTGCTCAGAGCCATTTGAACCATTTGAGCCAAACCGTTATAGCTGAAAGCAGTAGGTTGATAGTAGTACAGTAAAGAAATCAAATGTAATGACCCTTAACAATCACTGTTATCACTTTATTCAACACAAAAATCTTCTAGCATGATCTGCATAACTTTAACTACGTTAAACGGAATGTACACGTCAAATCGAATGAAAATTGACCTGCCGAAATGGCTTGACACTTTTCAACTATGTGACCTAGAATGGATGATAGATAAATGTGAAACATACTGCCATTGACTCATTCAGTATAATAAAGAGAAATTCCATGTGTTTCTTGTATATGAAAAACCATCTCATGCTCATAAACTTTGTGTCATGTAGTTGTTGATAGTGACTTGCTTGGTGCATTAAGGTTGATCATATGCTAGTGAATACAGTGGAAAATACAGAATTTCCATGTAAACACTTGTAGGTTTGAAGTCGTATGATTGTGGAAACGTGTCGATTAAAAAAGGTGACAACTATAGTTAATGAACAAACTGTTGAATATCTTCTGTATTTTAAATGTGTTGCTGTCAGAGGATGATAATGATGTTGATACTGAGATCACAGATGAATGTATTTAGTTTTGCTTCATTAAATAATAGTTTCTGTACATATAATTATGGTAAAAATCTGTATTTCTGCAAAGCTCTTCTGATGACAGAAGGTAAACTGTCAGGAACAGCCTTACTGCACATCAAAGTGATTTGTGGTTTACCTTATCTATTGATGTTTTAGGCTACGTATATGTTAAACTTACATTGTTGGCAATAAAATACTTTCTGAATAAAAAAAATGATTTTCTTTCTCCAACAAAGATACATGTTTCTTTTGCAGTGTATCCTACTTGATTTACCAGTGGGTCATCACGTTGTGAGCAAACTTACAATAAAATTCCTACTCTAGCACACTGTAGGGTGACAATACATTGATGGAAAATTATATAAAATAAGTGAATGATGCTTTGTAGAGAAATATGTCACTGACTGTAAAATATTCAAAATGAAACTTTGTATGGCATACAAACTGAAATAAAAACTGAAGATATCTTTTGATATCATCCCCTACTTCCTTAACAGCTTTTCGTACAAAGTTCTTCGTGTGATTAGTTTTTTATCTGTAAAATACCAAACAATTTTTCCAACATGTATTTTCTAACGGGCTATGGCGTAAAAATATAGTTTCATGAAATAATCTCACCTTGAAACTTGTTCCATTGTTTCTATGTGGGTTAGGCAATAATATGGAAACGCTGCGTGAAATGCATCCTTAAACATAAACGCAGATTGTACCCAAGCTTGTGTGCTGTTGTATTTGGCCATTAACGGCACCTGTGCAGTTTCCACAGTACGCTGTAAGTGCGAGTCGGGTTGAGAACAGCGTTCCGTATTGTTGCGAATGCATTATGTCGGAGCTATGTGAACTCGAATGTTGACAAATTGTTGGTGCCCGTATCATGGATGCTTCGTTAACCAAGGGAGCTGAAGTGTGTGCTTTATCAAGAGGGCACTATATCGAAGATTTATACAGCATATGAGGAACGAGGAAAAACATCGTTCGCTGTCACAACGCAGGAAAAAATGTGTTTTGAGTGATTGTGACTGGCGGTCTTTGAAGAAAATTGCGAGAAAAAATAATAGGGCGACAGCTGCAAAAGTAACTGCAGAACTGAATGTTGCAGTCGTGCACCGTATCAGCAGCTAGCCCCGGGCGGGAGAAACGATTAGGTTACTCTTCCCTAGGACGCCATTGAGTACGGATGATCTGAGTAGCATCTCTGTTGCCTGAGGATAAATGTGTGAGGGCTTTGTTTGAGTTTCTGGTAGTCACTCTGGTGCGTGGCATTGATAATCGTGCCGTACCAACTAATTCAATCAGAAAGGTATTATTTTCAGTAATATTCAGTTTATTCGATGAGATCTTTTGTGCAACTGTAACATGGCGTGGACGAGCGATACCACCACATCATGTACAGCTTTAGTTAGGTTAGCTTATTACCTGTGCATGTGTTGTGTGCTTTGTGGAATGCTTGTGCCAAATCTTATTTAATTTACCGTCCAATTTGTGTTTCATTCCCACGGACTTAGTAGCCCTTACTCTGGTGCACCACGTGTGTTTCTGTGTACACCACGAGGCTCCAGTTCGACGTAAACACCTCACGTGTTCGAACCGGAGCCTCAGTTTCAGGACGGTGTAGATGTGTTCATGTTTGTAAAACTTATTTACAAAATTACTGAGTTGTACGAAATTTTAGAAGTGGACTTTGTTCTCTTAAAATGACTGTTAAAGGCTGTCGCGCTATGACCCAGTGAGCTTACATGTGGAATAGGGAAGCTTTTTTATCTAAATCCTATCTTTCGTTTTGTGAGTGAATAATGTGAACGTGGTGTGTATATAAATGGTATCCAGTAATTCAGGAGTCTTGCCCCAAATGTATTGGACGAGATGCTGCGCTGTTTAATGTGCCATGTGTCTTTGTTATTTCATCTCACAGCGCCATTCCGATCCCTAATCAGAATCCTTAAAATCAGTCAGTTTGCTCCTCCTCTTAGCAATGTTTCAATGAAATTTACCCTGATCCAACATATGGATTGGTATTTTATTAAATTATCAAATGATCTGTGAGGTAGCGCCTTTTTATCAGTTTAATTAATTAATATTTAAATAAATTTGGCCCACTAATCAGAAATTTTGTGTTTGGTACTTGTTGCAGGCAAGCAAACGTAGCCCCTACTTGCAGAGTCATTCTTGGGAGTTAGGGAATCAGTAAAGGGATGCTTTGCGCAGCCGATCTTACCAGTCACATGCAGTAGTAAAATCCGACAGGTATCATTCAGTACGCCGTCCCAAACCTACGATGCCGACTGCTTGCTGCCAGTAGTGAAATATGCAGGAGTTCGATGATCATTTTGGCAGCCATGTCGTGGTATTCCACTGGTTCCTGCTACGTCGTGTTCGCTATCCACCTCCATCACCGATACCTCAACTTGCCACTATTTTGCAGGGATAATGTTATAAACCATAAAGGACCTGTATTTTCCAATTCCGAGACGATTGAAAACTTTTTCGAATGCCAACCGTTTCCTAAGCCTTATTAGGCATGAAAATGTAGTGTGTTTTCGGTGTTTTCATATTTTTGTCCACCCTTGTAGATTGGTGCTTAAAAAACTTTTTCAAGTTTACCAGTTTAAAGTTATAATTTGAGGTGTCGAGCTTGTGCTAGCCATATATATACTTTGAATTATTTGGAAAATCCTATAAACAGCTTAGATTCTTTGGTTTTGCAAGTACGAATATCCACTAAGATGTGGCACGCGACTTTAGCTGATAATGAGACAGTTATAACCAATATGAGTGGGTACATTTGAAAATTACTACTTTCTCTCTTGTAGATAACAACCGAAGCCATCTGTTACAGAAAAATAACAATAACCGAGATAATTGACACCGAAAAATAACATGTTAGCCCATTGCTGGAGTCCACTGACACGAAAGCATTTACTTCCGTTTTCGGCAACGGAAGTTGACGTCAAGTTTCCTGACCGACTTCACATAAGAAAATAAAGTCTACTTCACACATGGCCTGGGTTCACAGACTTTCTAACTTCGTATGTATAAATAGTATAAGGGTAACTCTGTTTTGACGCATTTCGCCTGCTGAAATAATAACAGCGGAGTCATGGAAGTGTGATATCTTATATACAGACACCAATAAGAACATATTTATCACTAAGCCGATACATTTAAATGAGATATCGCATCGAAATTAAGTGCAGCAAATAGTTGAAACAGAGGGTAAAAACTAATGATTTATTGCTTTTTGTTAGAGACTTCATTACGTCTACATGTTACAATGACACTCAACATAGTCATTAAAGTTTTCAGGTACAAATCAACAGAGAACATCACAGACGACAGCGGTATTAAGAAATTTGTTTGCAACGAATTCAGTGGCACCATTGCTTAGAAAAAACGTTTTATTGTGTGGATCATATTTTGCGCATAATGACAGCAAATGCCGACCTTAATTTTATCACCAGCGTATTATGTGCTACCGAACGTGGATTCATCCGGTAAGAAATCTTCAGTGTCTCCAAAGTTCATTAGTGACCACAACAGTGACATCACTATCAGCCATTCAGTATCAATGTGTAGGCATCATAACTAAGCGACTGTTTAATCAAACCACATTTTCTTGTCTGGTAGTTAACATGGGCATTTGCATAAACCTACTGCATAAAGTAATAAATGGCATATCATTCGGTGTTACACATAATGTGTAGTTCATTATTGGCGGTACAGTCGAAAAACTAAAACTGTTCGCACGCAAGCAGCTGAGTCCCACATCGGGCATTCTCGTCATCTAAAGCAGCGTAACAAACACAAACTGTGGCAACACTTTCACACCGTTAATGGCCAGGTTAGTTTTGCAGTAGCAACATAATGTCATACCATCGAGACGTACTATATGCGAGACTGGAATTCCATACATATTGGATATATGTATGCATGTATCTACCTCATCTCCTCCTAAGCCAATGGAGCCATTTCAACCAGACTTGATACACTTGCCACGTACTGTCTGTAAATTATCACCATGGGGATAAGAGCCAACTACCTTATCAAAGACGCGAGGGCGGGAGTGAAAAAGCAATGCAGGTAGGAGGAACTGGACAGGTAAAGGTAGGATGAGGAGATCGACAGAAAGAGGGGAGAGAAGGAAATGGACGGAGAAAGGAAAGAAGATTAGATACACAGGGAGAGCAATGAAGAGGAGATGGACAGAGAGGGGAAGGTGGAGGAGATGGAGAGGGAAAGGGTGAAGGACGAGGTGGACAGAGAGAGGGGGCAAGGAGGAGAAGGATTAACAGAAGATTATAATAAATACATACTCGGGAAACACCGGGTACTCACCTAGGTTATACATATATCAGGAAGTGTAAGACGACGACATCGTTCCCAAAACATGTATTTATTTTCCTGGCAGCATTGATGCGGTCCGAAGGACTTACGTGTTGCTGTACAAGTACACTATGTGATCAAATCTATCCGGACACCAGGCTGTAAATGACTTACAAGTTCGTGGCACCCTCCATCGGTAATGCTGGAATTCAATATGGCGTTGGCCCATTCTTAGCCTTGATGTCAGCTTCCACTCTCGCAGACATACGTTCAATCAGGTGCTGGAAGGTTTCTTCGGGAATGGCAGCCCATTCTTCACGTAGTGCTGCATTGAGGAGAGGTATCGATGTGGGTCGGTTCCAAAACATCCCAAAGGTCTTATATAGGATTCCGGTCAGGACTCTGTGCAGGCCAGTCCACTACGGGGAGGTTACTGTCGTGTAACCACTCCGTCACAGACCTTGCATTATGAATAGGTGCTCGACCGTGTTGTAGAATGCAGTTGCCATCCACGAGTTGCTCTTCAACAGCGGGAAGCAAGAAGGTGATTAAAACATCAATGTAGGTTGTGCTGTGATAGTGCCACGCCAAAGAACAAGCCCCCTCCATGAAAAACACGACCACACCATAACACCACCGCCTCCGAATTTTACTGTTGGCACTACGCACGCTAGCAGATAGCGTTCACCGGACATTCGCGATACCCACATCCTGCCATCGGATCGCCACATTGTGTACCGTGATTCGTCACTCCACACAACGTTTTTCCATTGTTCAATCTTCCAATGTCTACGCTCTTTACACCAAGCGAGGCGTCGTTTGGCATTTACCGGCGTGATGTGTGGCTTATGAACAGCCGCTCGACCACGATATCCAAGTTGTCTCACCTACCGCCTAAGTGTCATAGTACTTGCAATGGATCCTGATGCAGTTTGGAATTCCTGTGTGATGGTCTGTATAGATGTCTTCAACATAGTGTAGCTCACAGTCAAAGTGCTTGTTCGTCCCTCGCTGAATCAGCGTTCGGTTCTGCCATCTGGTCAATATTCTTTATGTCCCCACCGTGTTGGGTGCCAATGGCCTTTCTGTAGAAGCTTCTCTTGTACTGAGTACAACACTGATGCGTATTATTTATAGTTTTTACGAGAACTCTTGTAGCACAAGCTAACGAAACTGTATCACAAAACTCGCATAATTTTAAATGAAGTTCATCCAAGTTACTATAAGGGCATTCGTTTTACGGAAATGAGATAATATTATTATTTTGAGTATTAAGTGAATTTAAATCAAGCACACTCCTAGCACAATTTTCTCTTTTACGAATCTCGTATTTCAAATACAGGAGAGAGAAAGTAATCGAATAATCATTTAGTTCTTTGACACGAATGAAAATTTTAATGATATACATTTTGTTTAAATTACACTTGCAAATTCAAGCGCCAAGTTCAACAGCATTCCTTTTGCCCTTTTATTCCGAGACACTACGATTCCATCATTCTCAATTTCGGAAACATTTAGGTCCAAATTAAGCTACGAAAGGTAAAGTAATGTCTATTCCTACATGTACAGAAGTAGCAGACAGAACGCGAAAGCTGATGAAGCAGAAAAATGATTGAGATGTAACTGAGTAAGTCAGAATAAATGTTTAACGATGAGTTAAAAACTTTTGATCTGGAAGGAAAATAGCAAACATTCTGGGTAATACATATTCAAATATACAGTTTAATGTGTCAGAATACGTCTAAAACCATTCAGACAATATTTATTAAAATCTTGCTCGACGTGTATAATAATCAGAAAGAAAAAAGCAGGAACGAAGTTGCACCAGCTTCCAGTTGACAGGACAAGAGAAGAATATGGTTTCCCCAATGGAAATTTTGGTTCGTCTCCCTATAATTTTCTATGAAAATAGAACAAAATGACTCCGGTGGTCTGCAGGTATCAAACTGTAGAAGACGCATGACTTTATGGGGTTGTACAATACTTCGCATTAGAATTTAATTTGAAAAAATGACTGTCTTTGTTCTGGTGACATAGGTTGCAAATGCTATTCTGAGATGAGGACGCTGGAGCAAGAGTGTTCACTAAGGTGAGACAGCTAGATTCGGACTAAAGTAAGTGCTCAGATCTGTTGGGAAGCATCAGAGCTTAACTTTCACAGCACCAGAGGCGAGCAGCGTAAGTAAAGGCCAGGATTCTACCGCAAAGTGGCTTATTCTCAATACGCGACACCATGGGTGTCCAGATAAGCGACAGTAATAGACATTACACACCCTGTCTCCAAATACGATAACGTCAACTTGCCACCATGGTATGTGGATTCAGACTCATGTGTTTATTAATTGAGTTGACAATTTTGTCAACTTTATGATGACCCTGTAGTGCTAATACTTGATGGGCTATCATAGCACAATTGTGTGACAGATAAAGCTAGAAAAAAACGTGTGCACATCATCCGATTCCATGCACAAAATGCAGTCCCTTGTGTGTAACGCACGGACCGATTTAAAACGCATTACTTTCAAGGAATTCAAACCTGGTGGACAAATAACCTAGAACAAGTAGTACCCTCATTTCCGATTACAAGATTGTTTGGTGCGGCACACTTAAGAGCAGTTCATTGGAAGATGCTATGAACGACGTCGGGAAAATGAACTCGGCATATACAAAGTGTCACTGACTTTGCAGTACACCATGAGTTTGGCGTACAAAATTCAAACAACGGAATAAATGTAAGCCCGAATGTTTTCCGACCACCTCCCATAATCAGCAAGCCACATTAAAAGCCACCAGATCTAGTAAAATGAGCATACTATGATTATGTTAACTACCTAACACCGTCTCCATATAGGGAACAAATTGGAAATTTGTGGTAAGGTGTTACGGGACCAAACTGCTGAGGTCATCGGTCCCTAAGCCTACACACTACTTAATCTAACTTAAACTAACTTACGCTATGAACAACACACACACTCATGCCCGAGGGAGGACTCGAACCTCCGACGGGGGTAGAAGTACGAACCGTGACAAGGCACCCCACACCGCGAGGCTACCCCGCGCGGCTATAGGAAACTCTTCAAACAGTTCAAAGAGAAGAAAGCTGTAGTGGAACCGAAGAACACAAATCGCAAGTTTTGTTTTTCAAAAAAGTAAATTAAGAAAATAAAGTGACAAGCACAGGAAACATGATCTCCCAGCCATTCGGAGTCTGATTCAAATATAATTGAGCCTATGTTTCAGGTATAATCTCTGACACTGAAGACACTGAATGCATATTCTGCGGTGGTCTTTTCTCTGAAGACTAGCATAGAGAAATGGGCACAGTGCTTGGAAAGCTACCCTTGGGCTCCCAAAGAATGTTAACTGGAACAAGAGCTTTTGTATGCAGTAGCTGCACTTGTTTTGCACAATAAACGCAGAAAATGTTGTGGAGGCAGTAAGGAACAGAAAATTATTATTTGACGGTTTACCAGTTCTTACGAGGGAATACCGAATAGCAAAGACCCCGAATTTTTATGTGAAAGCTATTTAAGGCTTTCAAAATAAAACAAACGTTCTTGACATTCTACATCTTCATTCTTCATGTCTAAATATTTATTCCTGAAAACAGTCACTCTGGCAAGGAACACACTTCTCACAAAGAGAGACCAGTTCGTTGATACTCTTACTGTAGAGTGTTTGACTTTTTTGATGGAGCATAAACAGCTCGGCTGCTTGCACCGCTCCACCAGTATCAAAGTGAGGTCCTCGAAGGTGTTCTGTGAATTACGGAAACAGATGAAAATCAGATGGGACAAGGGCGGGAGAGCATGGAAGATGATCGATGACAGTGAACCCAAGGCGCCGGATGTTGCAGATGTTGCAGCGCTCGTGTGTGACCTGCAATTGTCATGCTGAAAAGGAGAGCGCTCCGTGAGTGGATGAACTCTTCTGCGGTTAGAAACTCGATTACAACATGCCGTTTCTGACGCACTGCCATAGTTACGCTACACACCGCTATGTTACACGCCACAATTCCCTCTAGCGGCAGAAGGTTGCAACTTACGTCAGCATAGTGGGAAGACAACCGAATAATTTGCGTAACATGTAAAACCTGAACCGATATTGAGAACACAGTAAAAAATTATACTAGTGGATAATTAGTGTTTCCTCCGACTATCGCATATTACAGCACCATTTCTACTTCGATACAATTTCGCTTGTTTGCGCCTTTTTAAGTTCACGTGTACAAAGTGTTAAGTAGCACGAATCAATAAATAAAATTTTAAGAACAATAATTTCTTGTATATTTCCAGTTAAAACACATAAACTTCCATCAAATGCTGTAAAATAAGGTGGAGTGATATGATAGGAGGAAAGTTACTTATTAGGGATGAGGCTAATTTAAGGATAACCCTCCATAGACATCAACTATCTGACCCATCTGGCGAGGACTGGAGGTGGTCAGTCTCTGAAAATGTGTATCACCCTCCGCGAGACTCTCAAATGTATCCAACAATAGGTACCACAGTTGGTCAGTTGTGTTTAGGGCTGGTGTTGGGCATTGTAAGTTCATGTGAGGCTTCCTTTTCCCCCGCAGATTTTCGGTGAGATTCAAATGGGTTTCGTTTCACCTGGCCAGTCCATTAGGTCGACGTCAGCCTGCAGGGAAAACCATTGCTGAACGATCCGACTAGTTCAAACCGGCAGTTGGTCCCAATGGAACAGGATCCCCCCATTGGGCTAGAGCATCGTCACACATTGCACCATAGTGTGTTTCATGATGTGCAAATACTGGTCTGCGGTGAGACGAGCATAAATTCGATAAAGTATCCCTGCCCCATTACGTGACATCCACCTCCAGCCCGAGACTGAGAAGTTGCCAACACATTAATGTTTTGTGATGTTCTGTGGGTCATAACGTGATCCCCGTGGCCTGTAGGCCGTCAGCGGACCCTCATTCACTGAGCTAAATACTGACTCATTTGAAACGATGACTTGGTGCCAGTCACAGTCTACATACAATTCAGCGAAGGCAAGCCTA
The DNA here is from genome assembly GCF_023898315.1 of Schistocerca nitens. Taxonomy (NCBI): domain Eukaryota; kingdom Metazoa; phylum Arthropoda; class Insecta; order Orthoptera; family Acrididae; genus Schistocerca; species Schistocerca nitens. Next base: position 511,278,575 of record NC_064616.1, on the reverse strand, counting down.
TAAAATTTGTGAGAATCGAACAGGTTTCTTTATTGGCCGGCCTGTGGGCTGTAAGACCAGCATCCAGAACGCCGTTGCAAATGGCTTGCTAGAATCCAGAGAAATTTGTATCTTTCTTGAGTTGGACAGCGTTTGAAAATGGACATTCCACGAAGGTGTGAAGTAACACATTGTCTTGCTTATGCGTTGACACTTTTCCTAAGCCCGTCTCACGAAATCAGCCAATTACCTCTGTCTCGCTACACGGCTTTATCCATTTCGGGGCACAGCGAGGTTGAACGCCGCGTCTGTTCGCCGCTTCAGCACACGGAAACCATCATACTGGACGAGTGCCAGGGCACTGTTTATGGTTCGTCCATATGCTGACACATCCTTGCGGTGAATGATTGTCATATATCCGTCTTTGGTACAGTGTGTGGTCATGTTCGGCATACTTTGGCTATATTCGTATTATGCTTGCAACACAACAATAAACAACAAAATTAAAAACATATGATCTCGAGGTGACATGAACCCTAATAATGTACTGGAACTCCACATCCTAAACGCTGCCATGCAGCGACGCCGTAACTGCGCAAATTTGCTGTTACATTTTTATTCCAGGAAGAAGCATCTCGCAGTTTCAAAGAGATAAAAGTAAGAGTTACAATGCATATATAAAACAACTTTCGGTAATTGAACGTAACCACAGAAAATCTGAAATGTCTATTAGTAAACTGTGTGTCGTGTTACAACTGTTGAGAACTGTACTCAACCGAAGGTACCTGACCTTATCCAGATATGCAATCAGCTTTGTTTTTTCAACTGTATATGTTCTATTCCTTTGTACATTTAGAGCTCATTCCTACCACTGAAATATTTCGCCAGGGTAGAGAGGACAGCCGTCAACTAGTCCTATGAACACTGAGTATTTCTTAAAAATTGTCCGATTCTACAATATCTGGCCTGCTTCAAGGCTTACGATATCATACGCACTAATAAGAAGCTCGACCATTACTCCAGGTATACTACACATATGATTCAAGAGCGACCAAAAACGTCGTTAGTCTTCATATAGTACTTCAAGTTTGTTTTGATGTCTCATATACCGTGATTATATGAGTTCCATATATTATTAGTGACAAACGAGTGCATCATCACCTCTACTGTAATATTCTAATGGTTTGTCTTACTTGGTAGGAGCAGGGTCCAAAATCATATCCAAAGACCCCAATTTAAAATTTCACTCCAGGCGAATGCTGTGATGGACCCTTCAATTGCGTCAAAGCCGATTTCCGTCACCCACCTGTCTTAACCTGATCCAGGATGTCGTCCCTCATAATTTCTGCGTTGACGACACAAACTGTACCATGCTTCCTTTCTCGAACGAAGAATTCTAATGGCCATCAAAATTACATAACCATGAAAGATAGCAAATGACATTTTACTTACTGCACATATACATTATAATAGCAAGAATACGTGAGTGAATGTGATTGACGTGTATACAGAGGGATAATCTGGTATGCAAAGCTGCAGCCACTGTCAGCAACAGCTGCTCTAACCCACCTTGGCATCAAGCAATTAGACCTAGGTTAAGAGCTAGGTGCCTCCGTTTATTCCACGGTTCAGTAGTAGCAGCCTACTGCCTGGCAAGTGGTGACGTAACAGCCTACTGATAGACCATGACGACATTTTTTACTTTGGTTAAGAGAGCTTGAGAATGCACCGGCCAAGGACAGTGCCTAACACAGGTTGTATCGAGTTAGGTCACGACCGCAAGAGCGACATGCTGTCTTGAATTATTTTACTGAAGGAAACCGTCAAAGAGATCCCGAAGATTGGTGGAGCAACCAAAATTCACTAGTGAGAAATGTAAATGCTAGTATGTAAATAACCAGCTACGCGAACCAGAAGTGTACTCAGTGACACTTCATACAGTATCCCATACGATGAGCCCATATACAGGTTGATTGTTATTAACGTCTAAAATCACTGCAATGATGTAGATGACGTTGAGACAAGTAATTTCATATAAGACACATGTGATTACAAATGTCGAGAAATATCCCAAAAGTGGAAGAAGAGCTTCGTGTTTAACATCCCATCGACAACGAGGTTAGTAGAGACGGAGCAGAAGCTCGGATTGGGAAGGATGGGGAAGGAAATCGGCCGTGCTCTTTCAAAGGAACCATCCCGGCATTCGCCTGAAGCGATCTAAGGAAACCATGGAAAGCCTAAATCAGGATCGACGGACGCCGGTTTGAACCGTCGTCCTCCAAAATGCTCGGTCCCAAAAGTGGTTGACAAATGCTAAAATTGTGACGCCACCAGATGTACCTTACCGCGCGTGCAGCGATTGGGCTTGACGATGCTACACTTGCCAGTAGAGGGCAGTACTGCACATCGCTCCACTAGGCTACTCTGTTTCCAAACGCCTTTTGTACATGTAATCTATTATAAATCTATAAGTTACAAAATTATTGTCCTCGCTGTAACTAAGCTGTAACTCATTTTCTGTTTCTGTCATTTTGTCCCTTCTTTTTTTTATTTACAGACTCCATTTATTAAAGAACACTTAGGTCATTTGTTGTTATGGTTGTAGTTCGGAAGCTTATACTTATCTGCTTGTGGCGCAATGTGGTAGATCGTTGTTGTACTGTACTCTGAAATTAACCATTGGAGACCGCAAGACCGGTAAATAAAATACTAAATCTCACATCAACGTAAACACATAATGCAAAAAAGTACTGCCTCCCGGAAGCAAAACTCGCGCCCTGGGCCTAACGCGCTAGAGTCGAGCACCTAGGCTTTTTTTTAATCATTATCAGAATGAGTTGGTACTATCATGACACTTCAGAAGACCACAGTCAAATCATCATGTAATATAAGCTAAAAAATGGGAGGAAAAATTAATATGATAACAGAGTAATAAATAAAAGGAGAAGGAAAAAAACCGAGATCATAGCAGACAAATCACCACCACAGTATCACGATGTGTATCGACAATTGTTTTTTATAGTTTTTTATTTTAGAATTTTTTATTTTCATATTTTGAATTTTTTATTTTTTTAGATTTTATATAGAATGTAAAAGCAGAAGGATACGTAATCAGATGATATTGTAAATAGAAAAATAAGAAAAATCATAATTTTATTACAAGGATTGTATACGCCCATGTGTATGTACGCTTCATCTATACACATGTTACAATAGAGATGGAGCAAGGCTGAGTCAAAACACAAAACGAAACGAACAGGGAAACCAGGAGAAAACACTCCGAAGCAAATTTGATGGGAACATACATAACAAAGAAAACACCTGTCATCAGACGAATGAAATTAACCAGCACCTTTCCGACGGAAAACAAGATTCAACATGTTGGGGAAGAGGTCTTGATATCGAGGTATTCGGTTGCTTGTCCAACAGACCGTTATCATTTACTCCATGAAGTTCATGCGATCTTCCCCCTCGCCTTCTACAACATAATGAATGAAGTGTCCTAGCAACCACACAACGGTATGGGTTTTCGACCGTGGAAAGAAAGAAGAATCTGGGCGCAATATGTCGGTAGTGTACACAGTCTCAGAAGATCGAGTAAGGAAGGCCAATTGTGCCCTAACCCAAGACCTGTTTGCCATATCATCTCCACAAGTAAAGCAACGTCGTATCGTATCTGTTGACATACAGCGATTACATAATTCCGTGTCACTAAGTCCAATACTGAAAGGTTGCTCGTTCGTTGGAATCAAGTTACTTACTACCTTATACCACGAGGACGCGACGCCTATCGGCAAAATCGGAAGACTGATATTGAACCAAACTGTCGTCCAGGTTGTTTGCGGCGTTTCTCTTTCAATGAGGTTCGGGCAGGGGACTGCTTCCCAACGAGTCCTTAGGAATTTCATGGTGAGGACGGGTCCCCATAGTCCGCAGCTCGTGGTCGTGCGGTAGCGTTCTCGCTTCCCGCGCCCGGGTTCCCGGGTTCGATTCCCGGCGGGGTCAGGGATTTTCTCTGCCTCGTGCTGACTGGGTGTTGTGTGATGTCGTTAGGTTTAAGTAGTTCTAAGTTCTAGGGGACTGATGACCATAGATGTTAAGTCCCATAGTGCTCAGAGCCATTTGAACGGGTCTCCATAAAATTTCAGCCCCTATATAGCTCATTGCAAGATAGAAGGCACGATTGTGTTTTAACTTATAAATTATGCTGTAACACCATAGCTCTAATACTCTACTGATTTATTTTGCTTTTGTTACATTTAATGTTACATTGCTGTGCTTCTGTAAATGTGTTTGTTTGAATAGATAACACAAAACTGTATACTCCTTTCTTTGTTAAAACTTTGATGTCATGATTTGATTGTATGCTGTGTAGCATATCTCTCGTTTAAATGCTTTGTCCCATTTGGAGGGAACAAAACTTACTGTATATAATTGTAATTTTGTGTGAATAATTTTTTTGTAGAGATGTCAATAGGTGTAAATGTTTTGTTTTATTTAATGCATTTGGTTGCTGTTATGTAAATTGCTGATCCTCACTTAGGGTTCTTAGTTAGTTTGTATGTAAATGGTGTAGTGGTTCCCCTCGGGAACGGAACTGTGTAGCGCGCGCAAATTGTGGTTGGCCTATGTAGAAAAGGTGGAACTGATAGTCAGTCGGGGACGAGCTACCAGTCGGGGACGAGCCACCGGTCGGAGACGAGCTACGAGTCCGTGCACTGCCATGTAAAGTGTGCATATTGTGCTGGTTCCGAGAGAGGCTTTTTTCTGCTTCTTTCCAAGGCCTCGGATGAATGGATAAATAGCTGGAAATATTCTGGGATTGGTATCAATCATCGCCACCAAGAAATGACAGAGTCCAGCAATTCTACCTGCAATTCTACCTAACAACGTGCAGTTGCCACCACATTGCGCAATCGTTACATCGGAATACTATAATGATGTACAGTGAAGGATCAGCTTAAAGGATGTGCTAATGTGCTGAAATATAAGGTAATTTATATCTGAATTTATGTACCTACCTTGATTTTTCTCCTTATCGTAACACCTCTCAGGTTCCTCCCCATTTGAATTAAAGTGATATCCGAGTGTCCTTACTAAAAGAAATTAAAGCCTAGAGTTTTGCTAATTAATGCCTCTTGAACTTAGTAAAAAGAAAGTTAAAGTTAATGTGGCAAGAGAGTGAGGAGTGAGTTAAAGTAAATGTTATTTGCCGAAAATAATTTTCCTATTAAAACTGCTATTTAAAGTGCTGTTGCTAACTTCAAAATTAAAAGTTCTTAAGACTGAGGCTTATAAAGCAAATGATCACATTGTTGTCTGTAGTAAATTCTAAAAGGTGAGTCAGTTTCTTGCAATTTGGTCAGTATTGTGTTTCGCTGTAGTAAAAGTGAGAAAGCTGCAGTTGTGAAACGTTATATACTCATGTTTGCTAAGTGTTTGTGTATCTTGTGTATTAGAAGTGCATATTAACAGTAATGTTATAAAGACCATTCACTTTATGTAAGCCTGAAAGTAATAGGGTGTTTCGGTATCTCTTATAATTTTGCAAATAGTTTGTGCTGCTCCAGTTGTTAGCTTCAAGCTTAAAACATGTGTATGTCAGAGTTCATTGCACTCGCGTGTGGCCAAGTCTAGGTTGTGTTTGTCCGTTATAGTTACTTATACCTACTTTCTTAAACGAGAATATTAATCATTCTCTTGCCTAGTTAGGCTGGCGACCGTTTTCTTTATACGTTAAACAGTGCAGATAGGCAAAAATCTTGTTTGTTACCGTTCGAATATTTACGTAATTCTGACTTTCACTTCCGATAAGCCACCTCCGTTAGGTACAATACGGTCAACATAATAAAATTCCTCTCAGAGGGTAACACTGCTCTGTTGCGTTATACCATAATTACTCTAACAAAAATAATTCTGTTTTGCAAACTGCCTCCAGTTTTGAGGTTATGATATAGCAGTAGCAGACGGTAGTGTTATAATGCGACCAAAATCAATAGGGGGGTTAAGACTAGCAGGACGGACACAGAGGAATAAACGAGACATGAGTGTGTGAGTTTCTTGAGTCATTGTCAAAAAAGTACGACGCACATATAGCACCTGCGTCTTCCTTCGTATCTCAGTCAGGCCCAGGCCCCAAGAGGAACGAGGCTTCGTGACCACCTTATACCGTAAGCGAAATATATGTCTCTTCCATAAGAAACGACCAGACAATTACTGTAGTTTCTTTGCCATCATCGAGGGGAGCGGATGAACTTGGGTCATGTAATAAGCTTTTCATAAGACATATGTATCCAGTATTCGGACTTTTCTGAGCAGAGTATGAGAACGCCTTTCATACTCTAGTATGGCTCCCTGATTTTTTCCGTAACCGACTTCCAGTTGAGCGTCGCCATTTTGAGTGAACAACAATAAATTATGATAACGATCCACTGAAGTAGCCCATGGAACAACCGCGTCATCAAAAACTCGCAAGGTAAGAAGCCTGCATTTACCTTCATTAAGTAGTGCACCTGAACTCCGACAAAAATCATCGAGTGCAGTCTTTAGTCGAGGTATCTCAGCACGATTGCGAAATAGAACCATCACGTCATCCGCGTATGCACGAACAGCTCTAGTCCCGCCGGAAAGCGTCCAATCTGTCAGCTGGGATGCTAGAATCCGAAGTAGGGGCTCCAGAGACAACACAAAGTCATTGACAGCGGGCTTCGCTGAGGCACTTCCCTACGGATATTTGCCGGGGGCATCAGTTGGCCATTGACAGTCACCGAAGCTGAAGCGCCCGTAAACAGATTTGAGAGCACTCGCCTTTTGTCACCAGTAAAACTAACTGCCTCCAGAATCCGAAGCAAAAAGTCGTGATTATTACGATGAAATGCCTTATCGAAGTCTACAAAAGCAAGGGCACAAGGCACGGACGCTACAGCAGCAACCGAAACCACATGTCGACACTCGACTATAGGGATAAGAATGGTACGACCAGGTACGCATCTTTGATGTATTGCAACAATCATCTCCATCAGAGCAGACATCCTACTATTAACTGCCCTCGCCAGAGTCTTATAATTCAAGTTTAACAAAGCAATGGGGAGAAAGCTATCAGGGCGTTTCGGGATTAAAACAATTTTTCCCACTTTGAACGAGGTATGCAGTACTCTAGCTTATAACACTTCATTCAAAAAGTACGTAAAGATAGCACCCAACAACGGCCAAAAGCGAACATAAAATTCCTTGGGAAGTCCATCCAGACCCGGGGACTTTTGAGAAGACGATCCCACAATAAGTTCATAAACTTCCTCAGGCTAAAAGGCAGCTAAAAGCGTTACATTATGTTCAGGTGTAATTATCGTATCCAAGATGCTGACTCGTGGATCGTAAAAGGTTTCACTGGACTCATCGATGTCGTAGATGTCTAGGTAGTACTGGTGTAAGATACGCACTATGTCAGCTTGCGCCATTACGATACGTCCGTTATTTGTCGTGAGAGAAAAAATACAAGCGCGTCGGCGACGGGTCTGATGCCATAGCAAATGATGCAAGGAAGTCAGTTCTACTGTCACCAATGAACGCGGCTTGGATCGGATTTTCAAACCTTCAATTTGTCAACAATTTTGCCTTTACACGCCTAACATCCGCAATTCACAGATGATCGTGATCGGAAGCAGCATAAATTTCACGCAGGATGGAATAGTAATATTCATAAGTTCTCGGAAAGTCTCGCGCTTTAGGAGCACAGAAATGTATCAAAGTTTGCCCGAGCTTCGGTTTTGCCAGCTGTGTCTACCAGTCAAGGGTGGAAGAGTATTTCCCAGTGGACCGTAGAGTACCCTCCCACACGGCCCGCATAGCGTCATCGAGTGAGGCGTCAGCTAGGTGAGCGACGTTTAACATCCACGAAGGGCCAAAAATTTTGACTGGTTGACGTTCAAGATTGAGAGTTGTAGTCACATCACAGTGATCCGTAAAGGAAGCTGGGATGACTTCAACATTAAGAATACTATCTCTCAGAAACAAAGCCAAACAGATAATTGCAGCATCCAAGAAGAAATCTTGGGAAGACTTTAGAAACAGGTTGGAGACATTGGGTCAAGCTGCTGGAAAACCATTCTGGAGTGTAATTAGCAGTCTTCGAAAGGGAGGTAAGAAGGAAATGACAAGTATTTTGGACAGGTCAGGAAAACTGCTGGTGAACCCTGTGGATGCCTTGGGCAGATGGAGGGAATATTTTGAAGAGTTGCTCAATGTAGGTGAAAATACGATCAGTAATGTTTCAGATTTCGAGGTAGAATGGGATAGGAATGATGGTGGAAATAGGATCACGTTTGAGGAAGTGGAGAAAATGGTCAATAGATTGCAGTGCAATAAAGCAGCTGGGGTGGATGAAATTAAGTCGGAACTCATCAAATACAGTGGAATGTCAGACCTTAAATGGCTACACAGGATAATTGAAATGGCCTGGGAGTCGGAACAGATTCCATCAGACTGGACAAAAGCAGTAATCACACCAATCTTTAAACATGGAAACAGAAAAGATTGTAACAACTACAGAGGTATCTCTTTAATCAGCGTTGTGGGTAAAATATTCTCAGGTATTGTTGAAAGGAAAGTGCGAGTATTGGTTGAGGAGCAATTGGATGAAAATCAGTGTGGGTTTAGGCCTCTTAGAGGTTGTCAGGACCAGATCTTTAGCTTAAGACAAATAATAGAGAAGTGTTATGAGTGGAACAGGGAATTGTATCTATGCTTTATAGATCTAGAAAAGGCATATGACCGGGTTCCTAGGAGGAAGTTATTGTCTGTTCTACGAGATTATGGAATAGGAGGCAAACTTTTGCAAGCAATTAAAGGTCTTTACATGGATAGTCAGGCAGCAGTTAGAGTTGACGGTAAACTGAGTTCATGGTTCAGAGTAGTTTCAGGGGTAAGACAAGGTTGCAACCTGTCTCCACTGTTGTTCATATTATTTATGGATCATATGTTGAAAACAATAGACTGGCTGGGTGAGATTAAGATATGTGAACACAAAATAAGCACTCTTGCATATGCGGATGACTTAGTTGTGATGGCAGATTCGATTGAAAGTTTGCAGAGTAATATTTCAGAGCTAGATCAGAAATGTAAGGACTATGGTATGAAGATTAGCATCTCCAAAACGAAAGTAATGTCAGTGGGAAAGAAGTATAAACGGATTGAGTGCCAAATAGGAGGAACAAAGTTAGAACAGGTGGACGGTTTCAAGTACTTAGGATGCATATTCTCACAGGATGGCAACATAGTGAAAAAACTGGAAGCGAGGTGTAGAAAGGCTAATGCAGTGAGCGCTCAGCTACGATCTACTCTCTTCTGCAAGAAGGAAGTCAGTACCAAGACTAAGTTATCTGTGCACCGTTCAATCTTTCGACCAACTTTGTTGTATGGGAGCGAAAGCTAGGTGGATTCAGGTTACCTTATCAATAAGGTTGAGGTTACGGATATGAAAGTAGCTAGGATGATTGCAGGTACTAGTAGATGGGAACAACGGCAGGAGGGTGTCCACAATGAGGAAATCAAAGAAAAACTGGGAATGAACTCTATGGATGTAGCAGTCAGGGCGAACAGGCTTCTATGGTGGGGTCATGTTACACGCATGGGAGAAGCAAGGTTACCCAAGAGACTCATGGGTTCAGCAGTAGAGGGTAGGAGGAGTCGGGGCAGACCAAGGAGAAGGTACCTGGATTCGGTTAAGAATGATTTTGAAGTAATAGGTTTAACATCAGAAGAGGCACCAATGTTAGCACTGAATAGGGGATCATGGAGGAATTTTATAAGGGGGGCTATGCTCCAGACTGAACGCTGAAAGGCACAATCAGTCTTAAATGATGATGATGATGATGATCTCTCAGACAGTCTGATGAGTAAAACCATGATGATGATGATCTCTCAGACAGTCTGATGAGTAAAACCAATCTAACCTGCTTCTAGAAGTCGCAGTAAAGTGGGTAAATTTTACTAACGTCGGGTATTTACAGACCCAAACGTCTTTCAGAGTAAGAAGGGGACCAATTCATGTAATTCATGAGAGAAAATAAAATTTGAAGATCGATCTGCGGGACACAACACTCAGTTAAAATCACCACCCAGCAGAATACCCGGAGGGCTCCTACGCAACAGATAAAGAATTTCCTCTTTGTAAAAACGCCAGCTATCTACTGTGTGACCAGTGCCAGAAGGGATATAAAAAAAAAGATAAGATTAATAAGCTGACAACCTATGCCCCTGCCAGAATCCAACATTTCCACCTCAGCTGTAGGAATGCCCTGGCGAAAGAATAAGGCGGTCCCCGTAAATTATTTGGGTGCCACACTAAAGATCATACGAAAACCAGCTAATTCCTAAATAACACCTCATGTAAGAACACTATGTCCGCATATGAATCATAAATGAACTGACGCAGCGAAGCCAATCGCAATTCTAATTCCACACGATTAACATTTAACGAAAGGTAAGTGCAGCCTTGGGTCACTGATCACAACTATACAGGGATGAACGGAACGTATCGAGCACAATTAGGTAGACAGCTGAGCGTCAAAGTCCATTGCGGACTCCACAGATGAATCAGACATCGGGATACTAGACCCCCATCATCATAACCTTTTTTCTTTTATGTCTTACGTGCCGCCGTATGGTCGGATTGTATATGCTGTTTCTGTCGGCTATGCGGCCTCTGCATACGGGGGTGTGGGATGGAGCATAAGCACAGCTTCCTGCCCCTCAGAACAAGTGACATTTAATGAATGTCCAGTCACTAAGGCGGAAGCATTCTGTGGAACTAACAATGCTTGGTCGCTAATTTTATTCTCCTTGGGAGTTGCTGTAGATGTCGAATTCGGGAAAATGTTTGCGGCTGAAGACGAAAGAGCCATGAGGATATTACATTGTATCAGACTGTAACGGAGGACACAAAGACGAAGGGGGGGGGGGGGGGGGAGGGGACTCCGCTCCCTCACCACAAGTAGGCAGCTCATAAGGAACCACTTCGCGAGCAGAAGGGATGCTGGAGATAACTTCTTCGCCACTTACCGTACCACGGACGGGAGGCATCGTAGCATCGAGAGGAGCAGGGGACACAATCGATGCGGGGGAGGTTGGGGCAGGGGCAGAAGCCACAAATCCTCACCCTCACCATGTTGAGTGCGACGTCGATTGCTTGTTACTGTTACAGGTTCTAACCTGGGAGCAATAGGATTCTGAACCTGATGTGGAGATAAGGGCGGAAATTCATTTACACGATTATCAGAACTGACTTTTTGTTCATTATGATCTCAAGCAGAAGTAGGTCCGATGTCGGGAGTGGAAGGAATAAGATCAGCAGCCAACAATTTGTGACGCTACATTAATGACGGCTTTAATACAAAATTCCTCCGCGGCAATTAGACCGAACGAATCCACTTTCATTACATAGGAAGCAGGTTCCCTCTTGACCAGAATACATGACAAGAACGTGGTAACGGCACACTTATAAATGTGATGCAATATTGCATTTCATATACATTTCCAAGAAACGAATTCCACTATAACATTGCAATCTGTTTTGAGAAGACCAGCGTTCAAAATGGTTCATATGGCTCTGAGCACTATGGGACTTAACATCTGAGGTCATCAGTCCCCTAGAACTTAGAACTACTTAACCTAACTAACCTAAGGACATCACACACATCCACGCCCGAGGCAGGATTCGAACCTGCGACCGTAGCGGTCGCGCGGTTCCAGACTGAAGCACCTAAAACAGCTCGTCCACACCGGCCGGCCCAGCGTTCAAGACAGACTTTTTTCACGTTAGTATAACGAGTCAATACGTCCTTTCGAGGCCGGTCGGGGTGGCCGAGCGGTTGTAGGCGCTACAGTCTCGAACCGCGCGACCGCTACGGTCGCAGGTTCGAATCCTGCCTCGGGCATGGATGTGTGTAATGTCCTTAGGTTTAAGTAGTTCTAAGTTCTAGGGGACTAATGACCCCAGCGGTTAAGTCCCATAGTGCTCAGAACCATTTGAATTTTTTTTTTCCGGCTGGAGGTTTAACACTCGAACATTGGTATAGTCAGTTTCATCTTCCGGGAGTGATACCATACTAACGGAATTATCGCGATGCTTGAACGTGACTTAAGAACCATGTCGCGACAGTAATTGTTCAACGTGAGGGGGACGCATAAATTTCTCGTTAAACAGGTACTCGTCTGCTTCAAAATAAGCGGTGTGGACTTGATCAGAGTTCACATGAATTGTATCGACAAGCCAATCGTAGATTGCTAGAGATCCGGCTGCACGTGTCGCGTTGTTTTATGGAAAGTAAAGCTGACAGTACCTTTTCGAGGAATACACATGAAAACCATGGCGACCATAGAAGAGCGGCCGACGCCGCTGCAAGCACACGAACACATACAGACAAAAAGACAGAGCGGGGGTGCTAAGACTCACTCGGAAGACAGAACAACACTAACGAGGAAAACTTCAAAAAGCGACGCAGCGGCAAGTGAAATAAACAGGAACCTTCCCAAAAAAAATGGTTCAAATGGCTCTGAGCACTATGGGACTCAACATCTGTGGTCATAAGTCCCCTAGAACCTAGAACTACTTAAACCGAACTAACCTAAGGACATCACACACAGCCATGCCCTAGGCAGGATTCGAACCTGCGACCGTAGCAGTCGCGCGGTTCCTGACTGAGCGCCTAGAACCGCTAGACCACCGCGGCCGGCCAGGAACCTTCCCGCTCGGCGCCCAAAGCGGAACTATGATACTAAGCTCATTTGCTGCTAGCGATGTTGTTCGGAAGCTTATACCTATTTGCTTGTGACGCAATGTGGTAGGTTTTTGTTGTACTGTACTCTGAAATTAACCAGTGGAGACCGCGAGACAGGTAAACAAAATACTAAACCTTACGTCAAAGTAAACACATAGTAGTGTAAGACAGTGCAAAAAAGTACTGCCTGCCAGATGCAAGACTCAAACCCTAAGCCGAACGCGCTAAAGTCGCACACCTAGGCTTGAAGTACGTGACTGGGGTAGGATAATCAGGTGCGACAGGCCGATAGGCTTCACCACTGCACGTGCGAGGAAGTATGTCATCTGGTGACGTCACATGTTCAACATTTGTCGGTCCGCAGCTCGTGGTCGTGCGGTAGCTTTCTCGCTTCCCACGCCCGGGTTCCCGGGTTCGATTCCCGGCGGGGTCAGGGATTTTCTCTGCCTCGTGATGACTGGGTGTTGTGTGATGTCCTTAGGTTAGTTAGGTTTAAGTAGTTCTAAGTTGTAGGGGACTGATGACCGTAGCTGTTAAGTCCCATAGTGCTCAGAGCCATTTGAACCAATCAACATTTGTCATTCACTATGGAGGTGTTTCCCGACATTTGCGACCCCATGTGCCTTACATTAAATTACTTTCTCAGCGACTTCTACGTCACTGCGGGCTTTTGGAACGTTAATAAGAATCACAATGCGCAGATTACGAATGCACTCTCGGAAACATTTGTTTTCCCTAGAGCCCCATAAACACCATTGTCCATTGTGATGCTGTTCGCTGAACGACGAGTCGCCTGAAAAGACGATGTAGTGTGTTGTTTCAGTGTTGCCGTTTGGTGCAACAGTGGTCGCCATGCTAAATATCCATGACGCTCCAGACGTCGTCCACTGTCCGACACATGTACTAGATTTCTAGTACCACGTTTGTTGCATGCCACCTAATGGTGATGCAGTTTAAATGTCCAGCATCGTTGATATCGACAAAATAAGAGTTTGTAGATTATGATAGAGCAATTGGCAAACTACTTCTTAATCTAAAATTATTTTACAAGTAATGTTTTTGGTAAGTAATCTTTTTCTATGAAAAGACAAGTCATTACTCGACATAAGCCAACGGTATCAACAATTAATTTGATTGGGAGGGCAAGGAAAACAATCTGGTAAATCAACAGTTGGGACACACCCTGTGATACGTTGCTGAACGACAGTTACATTTTGCAGCTGTATATAATGAGAAACTCTGCGCCTTCTGTGACAGGATTGCTCAAGACCATAGACGACAGCAGAAATAATAATGAACAGTTGATGTTATTGCACAAAAATCTGTTGATCCAGTCCTACTCAGCTGCAGCTTAAAAGTACGCAAGAAGCGATAAGTTAGTCGATGTTAACACGCAGCCACACTGTAAAGCATTACAATAAACGACCTCATGTCAGTGTTCCATTACCCTAAACTCAAACTTACTAACGTATAGGAAACAGAACCTGCGGTTATAATCAATAGAATAGGAATATTACAAGCTTTAAATCTTAGAGTGTGATGGAACTATGTTGTTCATGCGTTTTTATTGCTTCATAGGAAGTTAATCAGTAAATTTCTAAAGGATAACCACATTGAATTTAGACATGGTCCGAAACGGATAATAACAGTTATTATTTACTTCAATTACATAAATATAACTGTAGTCCATACTTATTTTTTGACCACAAATAGTGCACTCAGATGCATTATTCCAATTACCAGCTGTGATTGTAATTATCTGCACTCACGAGTAAGTGCACTATATTTAAGAAATGTAATTATGTAAATTATTGCCACGAGCTCAACAGTATAATAATTGAATCGTCGCGCAAATAGTATTTAGGAAGTGCGCTTAACAAAGGACCCCATAGTTTTTATCATTTCATCTTTGTACTCCGTACTGAATTCCTGATAGTTTCATGTAGGATGCGTATTTTTTAAACAAGTGCCGTTTTGAAATAAAGATAGAAGAGCTAGAATTTACCTAGAAATTTTATATTTACATGAAATCCTGTATTTTAATCTACTTTCCTACGTAATTCCCATCAATATTAAGATAATTATCGTATCGTACACTATCTTCGTTGAAATATGCTGCCTGAGCATACCTTTCGATAATTTATACGTCTTGTAACAACTGCATAAGCACACTTGTGGAGACTTACGAGCGAAGGTATGTTACGGATATGGGTAACAGCTTTTAAATATGCTTTTACGAAAGTGCGTAATGAGAGGGTGACCTTCAGTCATTACTGACGATTTGTTGCCGAAAGTTGATGAAAAAGTGAGAGACAACAGACGGATTACGAATTCTACGTTATGTGATGAGTTTCCTCAAGTGCCAAGAAGTGTACTGTATGTAACAGTTAAAGAACATTTAAATGATCAAAAATTATGCTCAATCGGCAGATTTCTACAAGGATAGTATTCAAATCTGGTCGTTCGAGTGCCTTAGTATTGGTGGGAATTTTGTAGAAAAGCAGATTAAAGTACAGCATTTCATGTAATATAAAACTGCTAAGAAATGTCTACTTGTTTTTTTTTTTCGTTTCAAAACGTTACTTACTTAAAACACACGCCACGTACTTTGGACGTTTTCTTCACAGCGTTGTAACAATGCTCTGTAGACACAATATTCACATTCCCTGAAATTATTGCAGGAAATTCAGAAAATGAGTGCCACTGAATATGTTTATGTTGTTTGTTGGTTTCTAGCGACCACTATTAACGCTTATAACTAAAAAGTAATAGACCAGCCAAAAACATATGGAGCTTATGGCATATGTGATCTACGTTGATTTCGCACAAGCAAATTTTTATACAAAGATCACGTAATAATTCAAGTGTTGTAATGATTTCACAAGTGAGCAAAAGCCCGCCTGGATGTTAGAGCTTTTTTAAAGAAGGGAATTCTACAGTTCTCTGTAGAGTTTAATGAGGAAGAATATTAGCTTTTATTTTCCGCAAAACAGCATGAACACAATCAACAAAAATCATAACACTAGACTGACGACTACTGGGTTGCTTAATTAAAAAACTCTGCTCCTGGAATATCTGGAACATTACCTTAGCAATTAGACAGAAATGAAATGTGTTAATTAAACTAAGAAATTCTCTTTTTCCGTGAGCGATGAGTGGCGAGGTATGAGATTAATAAACCAGCACTTAAATGCTTCATGAAAAAGTCGTAATTCGTTTCCTGTTTATCTAGGAATTTTTTAAACCAGAAATTCTGCTCAGACATATATAAACATGCTTATACAGTATTATCGTTCCTCTCGCTAGATTCTCGTCCAGGTAAGCGCACGTGGAATTCGTCTCAGGGATAGACGTAAGCGTGTATTGTCCGACTGCGGTGGCCAGGCAATCTACTGAGTGGTATCGACCAACCTGTTCCTCGCTCTGAATTGCTGTCGCACTACAAATACCACAGCAATTTTCCTCGGAGGAATACTCTTATTCCATTTATCTAACCAACGGATTAATACACTATTCCGCGATTCACGCCAAATTAGCTTAGCAGTTTAGTACCACTACGAATGTCAACAAAACTGAACAGAAGCTGTCATAAAAATTTATATAGAATTTATTACTTTCAAAGGAAAACTAATAATATTAACAGAGGCAGTCGTTATTTGCATCTATGGCTCAGCGGTATCAGATGTAATTTTTAACTGTCTATTTGGAATCTCAGCATATGGTAAGTTTGTACCGCGTGCTCCGGCAGTGTTAATGGAAGAAATTATCACCTCAGGTACAATTAACCGATTAGACAGTTTAGTGAATTGATCGTCTTACAGTGATATCATGTATACAACTTCAGTACATCTACCTGAGAAGCAATGTTCTACGTACATAATAGTGGATTTACACTAAAGTTTCATGTGAGCAGCCTTTCCTTATTGCTTAGCAAGGAATACAACAGCTTGCTTCACAGGAAGGTGAGCCAAATCTACATTTAGTTTTGCAATAGATTAATAACTCTTTGTCCGACCTAAGAACCAGCCTGATTCTATATTTAGACTGTCATCAACAGTGTAGTATGAAAGCGTCAGGCTGATATCCAACGCCTCGACAAAAATACCACACCCAAGCAACTGAAGTGCCACCACACATCTAAAATTGTTTATGACAACAGAAAAAGTTTCCTCCAGCACGTTCTGTTCTAGGAAACGTTAACTGTTTTCTGTAATATTATTTATCCTTCGCCTATATCATTAGCTTTTCCACCTACACTAATGAAACTGTCTCCTTGTATATTATTGTAGCAGCATTCAACGTCCACACACAGCTACCAACTATCAAAAACTGTCCAAGCTGGACAAACAGAAAACTCTAAAGATAGTTCTACCCCTACGTTAGCGTAGTACTGTCTAGTCCTCCTCATCGATTAAGAGTAAAAATCGTTGTTCTGAGTAGAAATGGCCATCTCTGATCCTTCTCTCAAATTCGTGGAGAAACGTTCAGTGCGACATTGGCGGAAGGTCACTGCCATAATAAATGTGAAGCAATACTGCAGTTGGATATCATCCTGTGACTTTACAAAATCAGAATAGGTGTGATCATTCCTGAATAATACGTTGTTATGACCTATACAGGGTGTTACAAAAAGGTACGGCCAAACTTTCAGCAAACATTACTCACACACAAAGAAAGAAAATATGTTATGTGGACATGTGTCCGGAAACGCTTACTTTCCATGTTAGAGCTCATTTTATTACTTCTCTTCAAATCACATTAATCATGGAATGGAAACACACAGCAACAGAACGTACCAGCGTGACTTCAAACACTTTGTTACAGAAAATTTTCAAAATGTCCTCCGTTAGCGAGGATACATGTATCCACCCTCCGTCGCATGGAATCCCTGATGCGCTGATGCAGCCCTGGAGAATCGCGTATTGTATCACAACCGTCCACAATACGAGCGCAAAGAGTCTCTACATTTGGTACAGGGGTTGCGTAGACAAGAACTTTCAAATGCCCCCATAAATGAAAGTCAAAGGGGTTGAGGTCAGGACAGCGTGGAGGCCATGGAATTGGTCCGCCTCTACCAGTCCATCGGTCACCGAATCTGTTGTTGAGAAGCTTACGAACACTTCTACTGAAATGTGCAGGAGCTCCATCGTGCATGAACCACATGTTGTGTCGTACTTGTAAAGGCACATGTTCTAGCAGCACAGGTAGAGTATCCCGTATGAAATCATGATAACGTGCTCCATTGAGCGTAGGTCTAAGAACATGGGGCCCAATCAAGACATCACCAACAATGCCTGCCCAAACGTTCACAGAAAATCTGTGTTGATCACGTGCTTGAACAATTGCGTGCTGATTCTCGTCAGCCCACACATGTTGATTGTGAAAATTTACAATTTGATCACGTTGGAATGAAGCCTCATCCGTAAAGAGAACATTTGCACTGAAATGATGATTGACACATTGTTGGATGAACCATTCGCAGAAGTGTACCCGTGGAGGCCAATCAGCTGCTGATAGTGCCTGCACACGCTGTACATGATTCGGAAACAACTGGTTCTCCCGTAGCACTCTCCATACAGTGACGTGGTCAACGTTACCTTGTACAGCAGCAACTTCTCTGACGCTGACATTAGGGTTATCGTCAACTGCACGAAGAATTGCCTCGTCCATTGCAGGTGTCCTCGTCGTTCTAGGTCTTCCCCAGACGCGATTCATAGGCTGGAATGTTCCGTGCTCCCTAAGACGCCGATCAATTGCTTCGAACGTCTTCCAGTCGGGACACCTTCGTTCTGGCAATCTGTCTCGATAAAAACGTACCGCGCCACGGCTATTGCCCCGTGCTAATCCATACATCAAATGGGCATCTGCCAACTCCGCATTTGTAAACATTGCATTCATTGCAAAACCACGTTCGTGATGAACACTAACCTGTTGATGCTACGTACTGATGTGCTTGATTCTAGTACTGTAGAGCAATGAGTCACATGTCAACACAAGCACCGAAATCAACATTACCTACCTTCAATTCGGGCAACTGGCGGTGAACCGAGGAAGTACAGTAGATACTGACGAAACTAAAATGAGCTCTAAGATGGAAATTAAGCGTTTCTGGACACATGTCCACATAACATCTTTTCTTTATTTGTGTGTGAGGATATGTTTCCTGAAAGTTTGGCCGTACCTTTTTGTAACACCCTGTATACTCTCACAACATCAACAGTCGCATTAAGAGTAGAAAAGATTAATTGAGGATCAGATATGCATTTTAGAGCCCATGTTTACTGAACTTTTTCTTGTTGCTTGTTGTTTTGGTGCATACTACCGTCTCTGAAATTTAGTTACTAGTGTTTTGGTCAACTTGATATATATATATATATACACTCCTGGAAATGGAAAAAAAGAACACATTGACACCGGTGTGTCAGACCTACCATACTTGCTCCGGACACTGCGAGAGGGCTGTACAAGCAATGATCACACGCACGGCACAGCGGACACACCAGGAACCGCGGTGTTGGCCGTCGAATGGCGCTAGCTGCGCAGCATTTGTGCACCGCCGCCGTCAGTGTCAGCCAGTTTGCCGTGGCATACGGAGCTCCATCGCAGTCTTTAACACTGGTAGCATGCCGCGACAGCGTGGACGTGAACCGTATGTGCAGTTGACGGACTTTGAGCGAGGGCGTATAGTGGGCATGCGGGAGGCCGGGTGGACGTACCGCCGAATTGCTCAACACGTGGGGCGTGAGGTCTCCACAGTACATCGATGTTGTCGCCAGTGGTCGGCGGAAGGTGCACGTGCCCGTCGACCTGGGACCGGACCGCAGCGACGCACGGATGCACGCCAAGACCGTAGGATCCTACGCAGTGCCGTAGGGGACCGCACCGCCACTTCCCAGCAAATTAGGGACACTGTTGCTCCTGGGGTATCGGCGAGGACCATTCGCAACCGTCTCCATGAAGCTGGGCTACGGTCCCGCACACCGTTAGGCCGTCTTCCGCTCACGCCCCAACATCGTGCAGCCCGCCTCCAGTGGTGTCGCGACAGGCGTGAATGGAGGGACGAATGGAGACGTGTCGTCTTCAGCGATGAGAGTCGCTTCTGCCTTGGTGCCAATGATGGTCGTATGCGTGTTTGGCGCCGTGCAGGTGAGCGCCACAATCAGGACTGCATACGACCGAGGCACACAGGGCCAACACCCGGCATCATGGTGTGGGGAGCGATCTCCTACACTGGCCGTACACCACTGGTGATCGTCGAGGGGACACTGAATAGTGCACGGTACATCCAAACCGTCATCGAACCCATCGTTCTACCATTCCTAGACCGGCAAGGGAACTTGCTGTTCCAACAGGACAATGCACGTCCGCATGTATCCCGTGCCACCCAACGTGCTCTAGAAGGTGTAAGTCAACTACCCTGGCCAGCAAGATCTCCGGATCTGTCCCCCATTGAGCATGTTTGGGACTGGATGAAGCGTCGTCTCACGCGGTCTGCACGTCCAGCACGAACGCTGTTCCAACTGAGGCGCCAGGTGGAAATGGCATGGCAAGCCGTTCCACAGGACTACATCCAGCATCTCTACGATCGTCTCCATGGGAGAATAGCAGCCTGCATTGCTGCGAAAGGTGGATATACACTGTACTAGTGCCAACATTGTGTATGCTCTGTTGCCTGTGTCTATGTGCCTGTGGTTCTGTCAGTGTGATCATGTGATGTATCTGACCCCAGGAATGTGTCAATAAAGTTTCCCCTTCCTGGGACAATGAATTCACGGTGTTCTTATTTCAATTTCCAGGAGTGTATATATATATATATATAGGGTGAGTCACTTAACATTACCGCTGGATATATTTCGTAAACCATATCAAATACTGACGAATCGATTCCACAGACCGAACGTGAGGAGAGGGGCTAGTGTAATTGGTTAATACAAACCATAAAAAAATGCACGGAAGTATGTTTTCTAACACAAACCTACGTTTTTTTAAATGGAACCCCGTTAGTTTTGTTACCACATATGAACATATAAATAAATAAGTAATCAATGCCGTTTGTTGCATTGTAAAACACACACACACACACACACACACACACACACACACACACACACACACATATATATATATATATATATATATATATATATATATATATATATATATATGTGTGTGTGTGTGTGTGTGTGTGTGTGTGTGCGAAATGTACACATTTTGGGTGTTTGTACAGCTTCATTTACCGAGCGAGATCGAGCAGTGATCAGCATACTAGATTCGCAGTTTGGAGGACGACGGTTTCAAACCGCATCCGACATCCTGATTTAGGTTTTTCGTGATTTTCCTAACTCCCTTCCGGCAAGTGCTGAGATGGTTCCTTTGAAATGGTTCAGCCGACTTCGTTCTCCATCCTTCCCTAATACGCTGGGACTGATGATCTCACTGTTTGGTCCCCAACCCCAACTCAACCAACCAACCAACCAACAGCTTCATTTCATTAGTTTCATTGTCCCCCCGTTGTTAGCCACTCAAGTCATGTTATTTTTATAGTGTTGCAGATATATGTTTTCATTTTAAGTCTCTTCTGAATACAGCTGAACCATGTATCTTCTCATACCCTCTGCAAATGTAATGTGAGATTGTAACAACTACACTGTGAAAAATTTGAAACATAAATTGCGCAAAAGTGCTGTAATAACTGGAAAAAGTGCAACAAAAACCTGCAACGTTTATTAAAAAAGGTGCCACTTTACCTATTAAGACTCCTTTGCAGCAACTTACAAGATTTTCGTTGGAATCTTGTTCAAAATATTGAAAACGTACTATGAACGTAAAATCTAGTTAATAAACGTAGAAATTCTTTTCAACGCATCTTTGTTTACATTTACAAATTATAGCTTGACTCCCGAGCCCTATCACCATAACTACTAAACCAATGTTTCTTTTTATTACTTGTGGCAGTTTCACTGTAAATAAATGCTAAATAAATGCATATGCTACGTACAGTAACGAACTGGCGGTGAACAGGTTGAAACATGTAGGAGATCTTTTTCAAACCAGTTTGTCCAGGAAGAGTACGAGTGGTGAGTGGGGTGAGTTGGGCAAACTGGAACTTCCAAAGTATGACGTCTTCGATTTTGAAACTCCTGCAGTTTTAAACTTGGCGCACAGGTGCACCCTCTTCAATTTTAAAATTTCCATCCATATTTTACCTAAGAGAAGAGAACCACATTTGATTTTTTATTTTCCCACTATTTGAAAGATAGCAGGCCTGAGGGTGAACTTGAGATTTTATTATAAGTTCTTTCTCTAATACTGGGTCATTCTGCAATAGTGGGTAGCCATCTTGCACTGGGGGTGGGGAAATTCCTTTAAGGCAGAACAGATAGCTCCACCATCTTGGATTTTATATTTGGGAAAATTCGGCTACCTTTAATCTACCGTTTTGGATTGCCTGGTGACCTTTTGACCTTGGGGAAAGGGGAACATTGCAGCACCAAAGGAGGAATAGGAGTGTGTAATAAATCATCACATCCTTCGCCTGCAGTGCGAGAGGGATGGGTGAAGGGGAAGGACAAACTGAAGGGGAAGAACACAGGCCAATCAATATGAAGAGCATATTGGCACATTACCAAATCTCTCAAAGGACTCCCAAATATAAATTACTCTGAAGAGTATGTTATAATGGGATTCATTAAACCTCACAGTGATATACAGAATAAGCAGGAAAAAACTATGTATGTTCGGTACAGTCCCTCCAAGTTTGACCAAGAAAGTTAATCAGATTGGTGACAGAACTTGATGGAATGTCCAGTTTACTGAATCTAATATTCATAGAAACTTGACAGCTCAGTAAGTACTCACTCAAAGGTTAGATATGTACAGTTATATATTACTAGAGGCATGATCTTTTCGCGTTAATTTCTGTACGTTTTGTGAGAAAAATACTAATTTTCGCTTTATTTCACGATATATATATATATATATATATATATATATATATATATATTTCACGATATATATATATATATATATATATATATATATATATATATATATATATATATATATATATCGTGAAATAAAGCGAAAAAAATAGTCAGGCGATATGTGAAATAAAGCGAAAATTAGCAAAATTAAAGCGATATAGCAATATCGCCTGACTATTTATACTGCTTTTCCCCTCGCTTCTCATGTAGTGTCTGAGAGAGCCAGTAACTATGGCAGAGGTAAATTCCCATATATATATAAATAACATGTTAGCATCAATTGCGGACATGTGCTCTCCAGTTTTGTTTCCAACTAAAATACTAACATTTTGCACTTCACTTTTTAACGAGACATGAAATCCTTCAATGACCTTACTAACTAGTTCACAAAGATGACCAGAAGCAATTATATATATATATATATATATATATATATATATATATATATATATATATATATATATATATATATTGCTTTAATTTTGCTTTAATGAAATTCTAAAATTAATCATTAAAGGGTTCATTATTGTGGTTCTATATTATTTATATGAATTGTAGACTTACATGTTACTAATAAACATCCAATATTATTTTATTGCGCTCCTGATTATGATAAAACGACTCTTACACTACATCATTATTGGGCCATCCTTTCATTAATCGTCTCCTGTCATTGACAATGAAATTATACTAGAAAAAAATCTTTCTGCGTCAACTCACGAACGGGGAACCCAGACAGCTTTCAAGACAGCATTTTCAAATTACAGGTGCACTAATTTCAATGCTTGCCTATTGATAAGGAATTTTTCAGTTTGAAACAAAGAACCAAGCAATCATATCTTACTGTTTTAACACTTTAAGACAGATATATATTTTTTGGTTTTTCACTTATTGCCGAAATATTTGCATAGTTTTGTTCTATAACATTAGGTGGATAAAATAAATCCTTCAAAATTCCAAATAACATGTTAGCATCAATTGGGGACATGTGCTCTCCAGTTTTGTTTCCAACTAAAATACTAACATTTTGCACTTCACTTTTTAACGAGACATGAAATCCCTCAATGACCTTACTAACTAGTTCACCAAGATGACCAGAAGCAATTACATTCATCCTATCCTTCAGTTTTGTTACTTTTGAAGCCAGAAAACGAGAACAGGAATAATTAGACCCTTCTATTTACAAAACAATGTCTTCAACAAACGTACAATTTTCGCCAATAAGTGCACTTGGTATTTTACCAGGTTGCAAAATCTGATATCTTCCATTTCTGCCAACCATGGGAAAAGATTTTATTGATAATTTTTTGAAAAATTTGTGGAGGATACTTAAATCTGTATGTAAACCAATTTCCTAATTTACTCAATACAGGCTTGGGGTACAATGAAATTCGTATATCTGGGAAGGTTTCGTTTACGTGTGAACGGAGAAAGTGTTTCATTCTCTCTGACATACGTAATGGTTCAAATGGCTCTGAGCACTATGGGACTCAACTGCTGAGGTCATTAGTCCCCTAGAACTTAGAACTAGTTAAACCTAACTAACCTAAGGACATCACAAACATCCATGCCCGAGGCAGGATTCGAACCTGCGACCGTAGCGGTCTTGCGGTTCCAGACTGCAGCGCCTTTAACCGCACGGCCACTTCGGCCGGCTCAGACGTAATCAGTTCTTTGTTTTCGACTCTGTGACATTAAGCTATTTAATTTCTTTTTCTTTTCTTTTCCTTTTTTTCGAAGACATCACCAAACAAAGTTATTACGAGCTCAGTAAGTGAAGTACACAAAATATTCTCCCACAACGTCCTTCAGTAGATCACAACATTTTGTGATATATTGGCAGAATCAGTTATTACATACTTTACATTCTCATGTTAGTTTCTTTAGTACGCAAAACATGCAGGATCGCTTGAGAACACGTTCTGTTGTTCGTGGCATCTAAAAGCACACATTCAAACAAAAATATTAGTTTCTTTCATAGGTTTGTGGCGTTTTTGTTTTACATGCTGGTATTCTGATTGCTATGAATGTATTTATAGATTGTCATTTTTTATTTGTAGTTCACTGATACTGTTTCAATTTACATATTGTCACTTTGTCATTTGGACGTAGTGGCTGGGAAACTGTGATCATTCCACCATTGTGTGACATTTCCATGTAATGGGGAAGGTTCAAAAATCGGCTGCTGCATGCTCTTAAGTCAAAATCACAAAAATCAGCATATGTTCATCTCTGCTTGCTCAACATTAATTGCCTTGTGAAAAACACCGACCATTCTTGTCCTGTATCGTTAGTGACGACGAGAAATAGTGTCTTTATGCTAACACAGGGAAAAGAAGAGGAATAGTTGAGTCCGAACAAGGCGAACACTCCCTGTACAAAGACCTGCGTGCTTCCCCAAAAGGTAATGTTATGCATCTGGTGGAACAGTGATAGTGTGGTGCACTATTAATTGCTTCCCCAAGGTGTAACCATCACAGCTGATGTTTATTGTATACAACTGAGACATCTTGCAGACGCAAAATGGCTCTGAGCACTATGGGACTTAACATCTGTGGTAATCAGTCCCCTACAACTTAGAACTACTTAAACCTAACTAACCTAAGCACATCACACAACACCCAGTCATCACGAGGCAGAGAAAACCCCTGACCCCGCCGGGAATCGAACCCGGGAACCCGGTTTCAGACGCATTCCAACAACAGCCGGGAGAAATGTGTGAAGTGATGCTACTCTACGATAATGTCCGCCCGCTTTCTGTCAGGCTGACAAAAAACACTATACAAGACTTGACTTAGGAAGTCATTCAACACCCAATTTATTCACCTGATCTTGCGCCCTCACATTTTCACCTTTTCCGTTCTTTGTTAAACAAATTACAAGGTACTTCCTTTCTGAATGAAAATGTGTTCACAACATGGCACCAAGAGTTCTTTGCCTCAAAACCACGTGGCTTCTACAGAGGCTGAATTGGAAAGTTACGCCAGAGTTGGCAGACTATCGTAAATAGTGGGGGATATATATAATTGAGGAGTAAAGTCTCTGTCATAAGTAACTGTTGTGTTCATTAAACTTCTGGAAAAACGCTACAAACTTAAGCGCCAATCCAGAATTCCTGTTCGGATACTAGATCTTGAGTTTTGACCATAACACTTGTCGAACGACCCCTCTTAACTGCTACTAGCGAACTATAGCTTGGAATTTGGCGAGCGTGTGATGGAGGGAACGGGAAGAGGAGACAGGGTACGTTGCCATGGGAGGGGGGGGGGGGGGTTAAGATGCCGGGGAGAACAAACTCTACCTTCATGTACTGTAAGTATGCAGGCAATAGAGATTTGTGGTTTGGGTATCTACGAGCTCCTGATAATCAGCTTCCTTTTCAGAACCGGAACCCTACAGAACATCAGCCACGGCATCATCACTCATTTTCGAAAACGCCAGAATGGAAATTGCGGAACAAACACAACAGTGCCGTTACTATTCAGCAACAACGCAGTTAAAATCACCGGATAGTACACTGCACAGTTGGCCACTTACATCTTCTCCACGGAGCCTCACTACTGTTGCCTATTACTACCGATCAGAATTATGGAGTCTGCATGCCAAATTATAGTTCCCACATAATACTTACTGTGGTCACTTCAATTACTTCATCTAACCAGCACGCCGAAATACTCATACTCTTTATGCAGTCAGCCGTGCAGCCAGGAGACATCATTACGAATTTCCTAGAATACTAGCACAGTAGGATGAGAAGACAGGCTGAGGTGCGATTCCCAGCCACCCCGAGAATAACATTACATAAATGTCGTTTCACAAAAACTTTGAATTCAAAGCCGGCAATATTTGTGCCCAGTTACCTAGAAAACATCTGACCCTCCATAAATCCTTTCATTCTATGGCGTCATACCGTAAAAGATTTACAGGAATATTAAAAATAACAGGTACTTCTGTTCTGTTGGCGAATCTTTGTTCTCTCTTCCCTCTCTTTTCATGCATATAATCTCGGCACAAAATTTCAAGCCCATTAATCTCTACAAATTTCGCTGTAACATCGCGTTTATCGCAGAATAACTAAATTTAGCTTTATCACGAACGTATCACTTTAATTCGCAGAAGTGAGATTATTATTTTCTTAACCTGAAACACGCGATTCATAAAAACATCGTAAAATCGCTTCAAAATATCTACTGTCGCATTTATCGTTCATGGGAAAAAATCATGCTTCTACATATGACGATCACAAGATGGCCCACTGAGTAGGTAAAATGCGTTAACAGCTCGAATAAAAAAAGAAATGGAAAAAAGAAGCTGAGTTTTTGAATGTACTTGAACCAGCATTATCGACATATTGAATAAAAAAAGTTAATACTCGACCATCATAAAACATGTATTATGACAACAACAATAAAATAGTTTAATGATTACAACTGACAACAGTATCGGCCACAGAGGGGAATACAGCTCATTTGAATGAAATCCTTTCTATAATTTCAGATCTTTGAGAATGACGAATTATAGAATAATGGATAAAGTAGTTAAAGTGTTCCACAAACCAGCGACATAACACAGTCCTACACTGATATGCAATAATTCAAAGTTTGAGAGGTTTCCAGCAGGCTCATCTTGTAAAAATGACGCAATATTCATGGGGAAACAATGGTCTCAAATAAATTTACACTGAAGAGCCAAAGAAACTGGTACAACTGCCTATTATCGTGCAGGGCCCCGTGAGTACGGAGAAGTGCCGCAACAGGACGTTGCATGGATTAATGTCTGCAATAGTGCTGTAGGCAATTGATAACATAAATCCTGCACGGCTGTCCATAAATCCTTAAGAGTACGAAGGGGTGGAGATCTCTTCTGAACAGAACGTTGCAAGGCATCCTATATATGCTAAGTAACGTTCATGTCTGGGAAGTCTGGTGGCCAGCGGAAGTGTTTAGACACAGAAGAGTGTTTCTGGAGCCACTCTGTAGCAATTCTGGACGTATGGGGTATCGCATTGTGCTGTTGGAAATGATCAAATCCGTAGGAATGCACTATGGACACGAATGGATGCAGGTGATCGGACTGAACGCTTACGCACTTGTCACCTGACAGAGTCGTATCTAGACGTATCAGGGATCCCATATCACTCCAACTGCACACGCCCCACGCCATTACGCAGCATCCACCAGTTGAACAATCCGCTGCTGACATGCAGGGTCCATGGATTCATGAGGTTGTCTCCATACCCGTACAAGTCTGTCTGCTCGATACAATTTGAAACTAGATTCGTCCGACTAGGCAACATGTTTCAGGTCAACAATCCAATGTCGGTGTTGACGATCCCAGGCAAGGCGTAAAGCTTTGAGTCGTGAAGTCATCAAGCACATACGAATATCGATGATTTTTCGTTGAATGATTCTCATGGTGACACTTGCTGATGGCCCAGCACTGAAATCTGCAGCAATTTGCGGAAGGGTTGCACTTCTGTCACGTTGAACGATTCTCTACAGTCGTCGTTGGCCCCGTTCTTGCAGGATCTTTTTCCGGCGCTTCGATGTCGGAGATTTGATGTTTTATCGCATTACTTATATTCGCGGCATGCTTTTGAAATAGTCGTAGAGGAAAATCCTCACTTCGTGCCACCTCGGAGATGCTGTGTCCCTTCGCTCGTCGACCAACTATAGCACCACGTTCAAACTCACTTAAATCTTAATAACCTGCCATTGCAGCAACAGTAACCGACCTAATAACTGCGCCAAACACTTGTCTTATACAGGCGTTGCCGACCGCAGCGCCGTATTCTGCCTGTTTACATATCTCTGTATTTGAATACGCATGCCTATACCAGTTTCTTTGGCGATTCAGTGTAAATGTTCTTTGATACAGTCTCAATTTATCTAAGGCTTTGCTATTGAAAACAAGGAGAAGGAATGTAGTTCCGTAGGCGATTGACGAATTGTTGCAGGCGTTAACCAATTGCATCCAAGAGAACCTCAAAACAGACAATGAGAGAGATTTTTATTATAGATATTTCAAAATGGTAGTGAAGTGCTATGGAATACATCACTTCTTGAATTTTCCCAGATTAAGACAGATAGCGCAAAACGTTTGAACGAAATGATAACTGCACGGATGTGGTCGTGTATTAACCCTCTTATGAATGGACTAGTAAAAATTAAATTAACTGACGTTCGTCATAACGAGCTTCTAAATACAGCATACAGACGCATTCAAATGGCAGATCAGTTCAAGCACATATTTTATCTAGCGGCTTTAGAAGGTACTCCAATCTACAAGACCGTATTTGAGAATTCATACCTATCGAATGGGGCTATGGAGAAATTTCAAATTTCCGAAGAGAAACATACAAACCCTATAACTTACGTCGTAAAATACAGCACTGTTGCTGAAGTAGCTGGTAGTTTTGCCACAGAAGACTTACAGAGGAACACTGACACAGACGTCTTTTTCATAAAGTGCGTCACGAGGCTTCAGGTGAACAAGGCAATATAGCAACTGCTTGGTCTCTCTTCACAGGAGAAAAGTTTGTTGGATGGCAATGATTTGATATAAAGAGTAGACCACTTCAACGTTTCAGGGGAAATATCTCTGGTACAACAATGTATGCTGAAAACGATTTTCACGGTTATGGGTGTAAGACAGGAGTTGATGAAAGTAAATACTATGAGGTATTGTAAAACGTAATCAGATATTAGTTTCAAAATGATGTTTCTTTAAATGACATTCGGTATTTTTTCTTACGTAATCATTAACATGCCAAACCGCCAATAGAATGGTGTTAGTTGCGTACGTCAAAAACATCCAGAGAAATTACAAAGCGAAGTTGAGGGTTGAAATAAAAGAAACGCGCAGCATTTGCACATCCTGAGACGTAGGCGTGATCCCCACATATCAGTGTTTGTGGCAGGAAACCCTATTAATACTTTCGGCCCTTGTGGCAAGAGTTAAAGTAACATTACGTACGTCAATCACATCGCGATTATGAGCAACGTGGGGTACACGCTTGCATCGCGACATGTGCAGTAGCGGTGTGTTTCGTTTATTTCAGACATCAACTTCGCTTTGCAATTACTTGGGTTATAATTGACGTATTGCGATGCAACCAACGCCATTCTTTTTGAGCTTTTTCGTGTTACTGATTGCGTAAGAAATAATACAGGGTGTCCATTTAGAAAAAAGAAAAACTCTATAAGTTGGTGTTGAAATTAGTATTTGGTTCCGTTTTAGAATGCCTCACAGTAATTACGTTCATGAGGGCCTGTCTTACATTCTTACCGGTGAAAGTTGTTTTTCGATATCTACTTTTGTTCCAGAGATATTTACGCTGAAACGTTTAAGCGAACCACCCTCTATAACAAGGCATGCAAACCACACAGTATCATAATATGCATGATAAGACGAGCATCATCAGAGATAGTGCTATTCTTGAGACGTTATCTTTTAAAGTGCACATCCCCAGTAAATAATTTCTACAGACCAGAAACGAAGCTTGAAAAACTACTTGTGTGTG